>NW_024429267.1:24284397-24602961 GCF_017639785.1 Mesocricetus auratus
TTCCCCTTTTAGTCTAAAGAAGATATTTAAGCTTAAAACAAAACTAACATGTGTCAATGAACAAAATGTCTCAAACATCTATCCCTTCTAAACCTAAGCTTATCTGAAAGAAATACCCAAGTCTGAATACCTCCTTCCAATCCCAACCCTAAAATAATTGAAAACTAACACTAACAGATGTAAACTATCCTGTAATATCAGTAGTAGGGAGAGGGGACTTGGAATTCTGAAAATTACTTCCTGCAGAAATGGGATGATGACAATCTCATGGGAACCTGTGAGAAGAAAAATGTTTGTGTAACAAGAATCTTAAGTAGGTTAGACAGTCTCTGTTTGGCAGGAGATGCCTGATTGAAGTTCTTAACTGGAGTTCTAGTGTTGATGAAGCTCTTGTCTGAAGCTCTGACCAGATTGTAGAAGGTGCACTGTATCAATTCCATGGTCTGCAGTTGTGCCAAGTGATGTAGTTCCAAGCCGGTTTCAGGATGGTGCTTGTCAGGTAGAGTCGATGATGTGGGGCCCCAGTTTCTTTCCAAAGCGTTTGAAGATTGTGGTCAGGAAATTCCTTGTTCTCTAGAAAACTCAAACATTAATGTTAAAGAAATTATTAACGTTTATATGTATGTATACTGGGAAAGGCAACACTAAGGAAGATAGAAAGCATGAAGGAGATTAGACTTCCAGAAAAAGAAATCCACACAAATGATAGTTCATAATTTTGGTTTTTTGGTCTTATATTAATGGCTCTTTGATATAATATAGAAATTATGAATTTTATTTAAACAATACTCTTGGATTTAGAGTTGGAAAGCCAATCCAACTCCAAAGCCAGCTTCAGTTAAATGAATAGGGACTAAAGCACATTAAGAAACAAAGAGAAATGGGTACTATAGAAAACAATATAGAGAGATTTAGACTTTGATACCACACAGTGAGTTATTGTTTGTTTGATGATCCTCAGGGTAGTTATCCATTTTTCTTCAGGTATCCATATGTCCAGTATTTTTTTCACTGTTCAGGGCTGAGTTTTCCAGTGAAGACAAAAACAAAACAAAACACTTCTCTTTCCTTTTATGAGGTCACCTTACCCATGGTAGTATATGACCTTATTGATGTGCTATCATCTTTTCTCCTCCTGAGGTGTCTTCTGTTAGGATCAAATCTTGATTAATTTCGATGGAATACAAAGTTTTTCTTCTCCTGTGGAAACAAAGGCAAAACCCTTTTCTTCGGTAAGAGAAATACTTAGATTAACAATTATGGGTTAAATACTTAAGTCAGAGATAGCCAGAAAGAAAAAGGGCCAACAGTTTCATAATTAATATAGTGTCTTGTGTATTATTTGGAGACTAAAACTATAGCAGAGCCCAGGTGGATGAAGGGGAAGGCAACACATTACAGATGACCCCCCCATGGGAGGCCTCATCCTCCTTGAGGACTGGATGTGGAGTGGGGTGGAGAGATGGTGGAGAGGATAGAAGATAGGAGGGAGAAGGAACTGGCATTGGTATGTAAAATAAAATTGTTTTTAATTTGTATGAAAGTTAATTTTAAAAAAAGAAATTAATTTGGTCCTCATAAAGATGCTTTCAGGATAGTATTGTAAATTGTTTTCAAGATTTCTTACTCTTTGGGACAGCTCACTTTGTCCTGATCACTGTAGAGAGAAACAGCCTGGAATTTGTTCTGTTTTGCACATTGCAGAGCTGTCCTTGAGATCAAAGAGGTTCCTGTGTGAGTAAAAAGTCTAAGGACAGCAGGGTGGTACAGTTGATGTCAACCAGGCAGGCAAGGCTGAGTAGGAGAGGAACCTCCAAGTCACCAAAATACCATTGTCTAACTTACAGGAACAGGGATTGCAGGACTACTAAGCTCTGAATACCAATGGTACATTAGAGAAGGCTCCCTCTAATTTTTATTTAACTGAAAGAAAAAGAGTGCACAGGATTGTAAACTCAATTGCAAATAAATAAATACCATTCATTAATATTGTCACAAATAACCAAATAACATTATACCAAACCCTTTTAGCGTGGAACTTTGCCATAAATGAACTCAAGTGACAGAGTAGCCATTAAACAGGCAACAATGGCAGAGAAGTTTCAGAATTCACAAACCCAATTGCAAAGCAGCAAATGAGATTTGTTATTATATTTGCTTTCTTTGTTTTGTTTGCATATACAAAAATGAACTAGAGAAAAAGCCATTGAAATACATGAAAACCATTTCACTGGGAACAATTTTGACTAAAGTGTTTCAGCCCTCCATGGTAACTTCCCAGTCAGATTCAGTCAAAGGCCTATAAAAAAGACAACTTGTTGGGATTAGGGTGTGGCATCAAAATGAGAACTTTCCTGAAAAATCAGCAAGAAGCAATGCATGGCTACAAAAGGGAAATATGTTGACTCCACACTATGGTCCATGATATGAATGAGATCCAGCACAACTCAGGACCATTCAGAGCTTCAGCATTGACTTACGAAGTTGAGACTGATTAGAAAATACCATTTAAGCAAATGTGTCATAGAACTTATATCTGCAAATTAGGGTAAATATAGTAATAGAGTGAAAACTATGAGTTAAAACCAGAGACACGAGACACACAGAGAGAAAATACCCTTATAACTAACTTGGACATCCACACAAGGAACTTCTACTCCCATATTTATTGATGCACTGGGTAAATATTTGCTTTCCTTGTCAGTTGATGCAGGAACTTGAACATATAGGTTCATGTTTGTTTATAAGGCTAGTAACAATTTCCCTGTAACCATGGGAGATGATCAAAGTTGACTTCAGACACTAACAGAGTTTGTGTATCTCTGCTCTGGGAGGAGTAGATGGCTCCATCATTGAGAATCATAGTGTTCCCTGGGTCAGGAGGCCCTGTCAGTATGTTTAACAATGTTAGTAGTTACTGTAAGTAGCGAGGAATTGTTTCCTTTAGGGATATCTGACACATTTACAAAGGCACACACATCAGAATTCAAAAAGAGGAAATTATAATAAAATTAGCAAGCAGTGGTGTTTTTTGTTTTGTTTTTGCTTTGTGTTCTCTATGTAATTGTTATTATTTCCTGGGCATCCATGCTTACTCCCTTGCCAGGGTCCAGCCAGTATCAGTGCTAGACTTCAAGAGCAATCTATCCTGAACTGATGTCTTTAGGGCTGTATTTGGAACTAGCTGAACAGCCCCAGGTCCAACCCTGAGTGGGGGGGGGGGGTGTGTGGATCAGAGAAGTCCTAGCTACCCAGCAGTGTTAAGGACGAGACAGAGACATTTTCATTTCAGGAGGGCGCTCAGTCAATACTGGAGACCATGGTTCATTCAAGTATTCGTTTAAATATCTTTCCATAAGCAGGAGTACTGGCAGAAGACATCTATTATCAAGTATATGCGGCTGACTAGGAAATACTTCCTTTAACCCTAGAGATGGTCCTAGAACGCATGTACACAGGCCCTCAGACTTTCTGTAATGGCACATCTCACCAGTCTTCAGACACATCCCACTAATCCCCAGGCAAGTCCCACTAGCCCTCATAATGGGTTTAGGGCCTAGATCTGCTGTTACACAAACTAGAAACTATTTTCCACTGTGGTCAGGCCATTCGGAGGTAACCAGCCAACATCTAAAAGACAATAGGAGATTCGAGCTCCTGGAATTGAGCTGAGGTCTATATTCAAAATATCATATTTTGGATTTTATTAATATTAGAGAAAGTTAGAAATAGTTTATAAAAATACTGTTTGCATTTCTGAGGTTTCATCCTTCCATCACTCTGTATCAATATGTGCAGATGTTTCTTTCATGTACCTCTGTTGTATCACTAACCCAGTCCTTCAATGAAAGAAGACAGTTGCCCACTGCACAATTGACAGTCTACAACATACAATAATTCCCAAGCAGCTCCATCAAGTGCTTAGGGTAGTAGAAGCAGGATGGGATCCCATTTACTTGTGCACCCCAGAAGCAACACCTTACTATCAACCTTTATTTTTTTCTCTGTCCACTGTTATGGAAAACTTAGCACCTTGTTTTCACTTTAGATTGAAATTTTTTAGATATGAGTAAAATTAACTATATTTACTAAGGATGTCTTTATTTTTAACTTCTTTAACTCTTTTTGAGTTCATGTTAAGCAAGAGAGTAAGAGCAATTTTAACAATAGTTCAATTCAGTCACAATGTACTTTATTCTCTCTGTCTCTCTCCTCTGTCTCTCTGTCTCCATCTGTCTCTCTGTCTCTTCTTCTTTCTATCTCTCTCTTTCCTTCTATCCCTCTCCTATCATTGAATCTTTCCTATTATTCTTGTTAGACTTCTCCCCAGGCCACTTATCCTCTATATCAGCCCTCCAAACCTTGTGTTTGCATGCTACTGCAAGAACAACTGTCAGCCTCTTTATTCAAGTTTTTGGTCTGGTCATGTGGACAGTGCTCAAGATGGGTCTCCTCATATCCTATGGCTCCTATCTGAGACCTGCCCATTCCGACCAAGTGTCCCACATCACCTATAGTCCTAGGCTTGCTAGAGAGGCTGCATTGCCCACCACTAAGCTCTGAAATATAAGGAATGCCATGTAGATGAGTTATAGAATGGTGGCGTTTCTGTAGTATTTAACTAAGGGCTATCCACCCTACCCCTTTTCACTCATCTTGTCCATAGTCAATCCTGATAATTTACATATTGACTACTGATAGAGGAAAGAAAAGCTGGGGAAAACGTATTCCTGATTTAGATTATGAAATCCCCTCACTAAATGAACAAAAGTTCTGGGTTTGTTTTTCCACCAACTGACAATTACATGGTATAGAGTCACAACACTTATCAAATACATGCATTGAATTTTAATTTCCTTTAAATGATGCTTACTTATTAATAAAATTGATAATCAGATGAATGAGCCTATCTCCATCCTCTTTGTCATTCTCTTTTGCCCTCACTGTAATCAATCAGATTCATCTGAAAATGATCCATACATATCCTAATATTTAGCTCATTCTTCTAAAATTCCTGAGCAATTTTTAATGGGGATAGGCTATATAAACATAGCCAGAGAGCTAGTCCATGGTTCAAGAGAGGCATGAATACCCACTCCAGGAGCAAAACATAATACCCACTTGCAAATCCCAGTCTGTCTAGACTGATGCCCCAATGCACTGGTTTATGATAAAAGTAATGAATGGGACTTTGAGGAAAAATATATGGTAGCGAAAACAACACAGAAACTTACATCCTTTGCAAACTGGACATTGCATAGAGATTGAGAATTGTGTAACCACCAGCTGTTTACATGTGGTTTGGGCATTTTTTAAATGTTATCCTGTATTTAAGTGCATATAGGTTCAGCCAGAAAAGACAAAGATGAACATCAAAGTTGTTGCAATGCCAGAAGAAAATTATAGGGTGTTTCCAAGTTTGAAAGATCACTAGTTTTCACTATTGGTTTGGAGTGATGAATTATCCATAAATAAAAAGCTTAGAAACTCTGACCAAAAGCATACACTGTTCTTACAAAAAGTACAAGTTCAATGAGTAGCTACATCTATCATGAAAAATCACACGTGTTCAGTTAAGAAAATCTGACTTAGAGAAACTGAAAAAAATTGAAGTAACTTTGAAATTATACTGCCAAACCATTCTCCAATGCTGGCTTGTTTCTATAGAGCACACACACACACTCACACACACGCCAAACAAGTTAAACTTTTAATAACTAATTTTACTTAGGAATGTCAATATATAACAATGACTTTGGATTATGGATTGTTTACTACAGGTAAGAAATCACGTTAAAGTTTACATAGGTCATTTTCTATGGTTCTCAAAATCCCCAGAACACTGGTTGTGTGGCCATAAACAATAACACTTAGAAAAATAAACACAATTAACAGCACAAGAGTTTATTTCCAACCTTCTACAGTTGTATCTGATCCTGTACAGGTCAGATAAATTTTGTTAGTATAAAGTTCTCTTCAGGCCCTAGCTTCCTCCAACAAAGAACAGCTAAATCCTGAACAGAAAGGCTCAAATTCTTTAGACTAAATGCTGTTCACAACACTTTGGCTGTAGTTATACATCTGTATAGACATGACTCCAACATAATGGAACACCAAATGAGATATCCGGTCCCATAGATTGAACAACCCCTGAATTCTTGACTTTTCTGTCAGGAGATAGTCATTGCTGGACCAGCTAGACCACGGTCTAAGCCACTTTAATGACACCCCTTATATATATGTCTTTGTATGTATATATGTATATATGTGTGAACTGATATATATGGTATGTGTATATATCAGAACTTATATATATGCATATGTATATGTGAGTATACATACACATAAAATGAAACTTATTTGTAATATGTAAATATATATTTATTCACTATCAGTTCTGCTTCTCTACAGAACTTGACTAATACAGGTTATATTCTATGGAGTGACTATCATTTCCATGTCACAGGAAAAGAAACAAAAGCATTTCTACAGTGCCTTAATTAAGAAGTAGATCTTGAATTCAAGCCCTAGACTCAAGCCAATTGCTCAGATGTGGCAGCCATCATTGCTCCTTAATCTTCTCATAGTTTAAGAACTCTGGATAGAGAGAGGACAGCCATCAAGGTGAAGACAGATATGACATGGCTTTTTCATGAAGAAATTTAAGTAAATTCTGAACTCTAAAGATTATAAACTTTGCGTCTCTGCAATCTCAAACATAGAACTTGAAGCAAGCACTGAAAACAAATGTGTGTTGTCGGACTGAGATACCTGGCAGACTTCGTTAATAGTTTCTCTTTTGGCTAATTCTTTCAGATAACAGCAAAATAGGTAAAAATTTCAAATAAAGGCAAAGGCCTCTCCAGAAAAAAAAACAAAAAGATTTATTTAAATTTTTCTAGGCTTGCTTGCTCATTTTCAACCTGGTAAGAGAAAAGCACTTTATAATTACCGAAGCTGATGCAGACCATACATACAGTAGCAGAAAAGGAGACAGCTGTACTCAGGTACATTAATCTTATGTGATTTGTCTATTGTGTTCTTTTTTTTGATAAGTTTTTATTTAAATTTAAAAAGTCTTATTTTACATACCAATCCCAGTTCTCTCTCCCTCCCTTTCTCCCAAGATCTACACCAAACCCCCATTCCACCCCTCATCCACTCCCCAGGGAGAGTGAGGCCTCCCATGGGGGATATCAAAGTCTGTAACATCATTCTTTCTAATGTGTTTTCATTTCCAGAACGGCTACCATTGTGTATGGATCCTCACCAGACATCTTCCCTGCCTTTACATAACTTCACATCTTCTATCTTGCTTTATATTCTTCTTTCCCACCCACCCCATTTCTTCAGTGGTCCTTGCTATCTTAATATTTTGCCTTTTAAAACCATGCCCCATCTACAGGTCTGCCAATATGTCCACTGATGGGGGACGTTAATGGTTACTCAGGGGAGGGGTGTCATTTCTTCAGTGTCATGACTACTAATAAATTATTCATGCTCCAGGAAGCAGTCTTCTTCTTGATCTAATGCAAACAGGTCAATGAAACTCAGGAGTTCGCACACAAAAAAAGAACACATAAATATAGGGGAGAGATTTGGGGCAACAAAAACTTCAGTGGAAGAGAGGAGGGAAAAAGAGAGAGGAATGGGATTGATAACTGAAATCCATAATATACATGTATGAAATTGTCAAGGAATTTTAAAACACTGTCCTATCTCACTTCAGTACACACGGTCTTGTCTTTTTTTTCTCCTCAATATATGTTTTTATTTAAATTAGAAACATGAATGCTTCACATGTCAATCCCAGCTCCCATTCCCACCCCTCCTCCCTTGTCCTTCCACCAGTCCCCCTACCGCCCATCCAATCCCCACATCATTCCCCAGGGAGGGTGAGGCCCTCCTTGGGGGATCTCCAGAGTCTGTCATTTCATCCAGAGCAGGACCTAGGCTCTTCCCCATGTGACCAGGCTGAGAGAGCATCCCTCCATGTGGAATGGGCTCCCAAAGTTCATTTGTATGCCATGGTAAACACTGATGTACTACCCAAGGCCCTAGAGTGAATGTAGTGTCAGTGAGGAGGCCTCAGACCTCTTGTTGTCTTTTTAAAAACTGCTCTGTTGCTCTCTGTTGTCCCTGAGGTTTTGTTTCACATAGTTACCCGATCACCTTTGCTCCCAACATGCCAGCACCGATCTCAGCATCAACACATACTTTAGTGATGTGTGTATACCTGCCACCAGACAACACTGTCCACAGTTCCAAACCGGGCTAATTAAACGTTTTTGCTTTCATTTTGTCTAGCTGAAATATTGCTTCCTTTCTTCTATCCTTTTGAAGACATCACAAATTTCCCATCTTTAAGCATATAATAATATAAGACATCAGACATTTCCCATCTTTAAGAAGAGAATACCTTCAATGCTCTACTCACAGTATATCCTTTTTTCCCACTGTGCTTCTGCATCACTTCTGTATAGTTACATGTTAATCAAAACCACACATACTTCTCCAACTACATGGCTTCCTGTGAACTTGCTGGTGAACTTCCAGATCATTTCTCTTAAGTCAGTTGTAAAAAAAAAGTGATCAAATGTGCTTGAGTATAAGCAGTTTTACTATATTTTCACAGTTTTTGTCACAGTTTGTGTCTCTGTTACAACAAAACACTGACCAAAATCAACCTGTGGGAGGAAAGGCTTTGGTTAGCTTGTAAGTTACAGTTCATCACCCCAACATGGAGGAAAGTCAATGAAGAACCCTGTAGGAAGGAACCGAAGCAGAGACAACAGAGGAAAACAGCTTACAGGTTTGCTCTCCTGGCTTGCTCAGCTTCCTGCCTTGTGGAACACACAGGCCCACCTGCCCAGAGTAAGTACAGACGTTAATGGAGTGGGCTCTTCTATACCAATCATCAACCAAGAAAACGTGACATAGACAGGCCCACAGACCAATCTGATGGAGGCAATTTTTCAACTGAGATTCCCTCTCCCTAGGTGTGTCTGCACTTGTGTCACATTGACAAAAACCAACTAGCATTGTCATGAATGATTAAAATTGAAAATGCAATGCTGCTTAATGAAATTATTTACACTCAATGATGTATTTCTTTAAAAATTGCAAAGCTGATTGCCAAGCACCTCAGCATTGTCATAATAATGGTTATCATAAAATAATTTTTTGTGAAACCGTTAACAGATGTTTATTGTAGACTTATTAGGCCTAGGCATTATTATGGAAACTCAGAAAGTATCAACATGTTGTAGACTCCCATAGACCTTATGTCTGATATGGAAGAAAGGACATAAAACTAAGCCAACAAAATTACAGAAATCACAGGTCACAAGGTCAAAAGCAAGGCAACCTCAGGTACCTACACACTTAATGGTGATGCCAAGAAATAACTCTCTGCAGTAACAACCTTTAAGTTTCTGTGTACAATAAAAGAAGCTTATTGAAGTGGGAACTAAAGTGAGGGAACTGGAGTGACCTAAAAGGGGAGAGAATTCAGAAGGGCTGGCTGTACAGCACAGAGATGGCTACCTTGTTACAGGAGCAAGGGTCATTGTATCCAGAGGAAAACTTATAGGGAGTCAAAAGGTAGGCAGACAAGGCCATTCAAGACCTGGAATGGGGCTTAACTTTCACTGAAGTGGCAATAGGAAACCATTTTGAAGGGCTTAATCAGGGAAACAGAATGAATCTATGGATGTTTGAATCCACATGTACTTAATCAAGTACTTACATGTGCCTCTCACCGTTTAAGGAACTAGAGTTACTGCAGTGACTAAAATAAGCACAAACACCTAATGACACATAAAACTAGCTCTGGTGCTTTTTGTTTGTTTTTGTTTTGTTTTGCTTCAATATAACAAGTGAGTTGGGTTAAAGAAGACTTGGACAGCCAAGGCTATGAAAAAAAAAAAGCAACAGGACCAGTTGTCCAGCAGAGAAGAGGGTAATGCAGATCCACGGGGGAAATAGTTGACTCATTGACTACAGAGCACTCAAACTAGTGCCTACATACAGTTATCACTCCTATGAATTGTTCATGATACTAGAAGATATAATACTAGAGGTACTTGACATACCACCAAAGGAGAAAGGTAAATACCAACCCAGCTAAAACCCATTTATCAAAATGGTGACCTGCCTGCAAGGTATGTCTGTGCAATAGTGGCACAAAGTTTATGGGAGTAACCAACCAGTATCTGACTGAGTTAAGGCCCACTCCATGATATGGAAGCCATACGCAGTGCTGCTTGAGTGGCTAAGACCTGAGACTCAATAGGCCAAGTACCTAAGGGGAAAATCAAATAGCACTGCTCACATAAATGAACATGGCAATAAAGTGGCTCTTCTTGATATTCTGCTATACTCATAGATCAGTGCTTTGCTCAGCCATCATCAATGAAGCGTCACACTGCAGCAGATGGAAACAGATAGGGAAACACATAACCAGACAATATTCATGGAGTGAAAAATGTTGGAACTTTCAGTCCTAAGTGTGATGTGTCTGTCAAATCCCTCTTCTCAAGGCTCAGGGAACTCTGTGGGAGAGGAGGCTGCATAAGTGTAAGAGCCAGAGGAGATGAAAGATAGCAAGGAATCCAGACCTTCTAGACATAACAGGACTGGTGCACATATGAACTAAAAGAGACTATGGCCAGATAATCTGCACAGGGCCTGCAGAGGTCTGCACCAGATGGGGGTCATAGAGCTTTCATCCCTAATCCAGAAGTTACCTCCAATTGATAACTACTTACAAATGAAAAATCAACTTTCTCCAAGGAAGTTTCACTAGGGAAACAAATAATTCTTAAGGGCAAAGATGCCTAACAGTAGACGGCCAACACAAAACAAACTCAAAGGCATCTTCGGAGGTTCTTTGTCTCAGAAAGCTAAGCCATGGCATTTTTTTCTCCTTACCTTATAATTTCTTTGCATACATATTATGGATTTCATACTTTGTGCTTTTATGGGATTTCTGTGTGTTAGAATGTGTGTATCTCTGAGTGAGTCTAAATCCATTTCTTGTGCTCTTTTTCTTGTATGCTTGTTCTATTCTGATTTGCTTTTTAGTTTATCTTATTTTATATTATTATTATTATTCCTCAGAGGCCTGTTTTCTAACAGAAAAGTTTTTTTTTAAATCTGGTTTGGGGTGATCTAGGGGGAACTGTGAGGAGTAGGGAAAGGGAAAAATAATAAGAATACATAAAAAATCAATTTTCAAACAGAAAACACCATAGACATCAAGACTTGAGATTACCAGTGATTTTGATAAAAATTACATATCCTCACTTTTTGGGATCAAATATGGGTAAAACTGAAAAGTACTAAAGTATAAAGTAACATGCAACAGAGTATAAAATGATGATTATATCAAAAAGTATTATATGAAGATATAAAAATACCAGAATGGAACCATAAAACAATAAAGTATAAATGATACAGTGTATCTTTTAGGGCCTAACATAAATAATTTTATAAAACTCAGAAATAATGAAAGAAAAAAATGAAAAGAGCAAATAATGTCTTAAAATATGGACAATCTGAGTTACTAATGATACTATAACTGGTCAGTAAACAAAGAGAAAGAATACTATAAAATAGTATGAAATGCTCTTTAGAAATCCAGCCTCACTTCTGTTACCATTAGCATGGCATTGTTCACTTAGTTGAATGGCAGCTATTGTGTCCCTCCTACAAAGTTCAAAACATGTGTCAAGGTGATAATTTGGATTATTAACATGAAAGAAATTGATGCACACTACACTCTTGTGTAGTTTATAATTTACGTTTGAAACTCTGGAGCTTCTTCTGAGAAGGCTCAATAATGAAAATTTACAACCATTAAGTCAGAAAGTTCCTTGGACTTCCTTCTTTGCCTTGAGCTTTATTTGGATGACCCTTTTCAGTGTTCCTATTCAGCCTACATGTTGTCCTCTTTTAGAACAGTCACTTTCCATTTAGAATTGTTCATTGATAATGAGCTTGATGTCTATAACCATCCTGGAGCCTTCATCCAGTGACTGATGGAAGCAGAGGGAAGCACCCGTAGTTAAACACTGAACTGAACCCATGGAACCCAGTGACAGAGAGAGAGGAGCAATGAGCAAATTGGCAAAGAATGGACTGGCAAAACCAGCAGAGACAGCTGATCTGAACAGGGGAGAGCTCTTGGACCCCAGACCGACAGCTGGGAGACCAGCATGGGACTGATCCAGATCCCCTGAGTGTGAGAGTCAGTGAGGAGGCCTGGGCAACCTATGGGGCCCTGGGCAGTGGATCAGTGTTTATCCCTGGCATACAAACCAACTTGTTGTGTCCATAGCACAAAGAGGGATGCTCTCTTAGCCTGGTCTCTTAGGGGAGTGCCTGGACCCAGCCCTAAGTGAAATGACAGACTCCAGCTAGATATCCCCTATGTGGAAGGAAGTGGCCATAGGGTGGGAGGCTGGCGGGGGATGGTGGGGGTGCGGGAGGAGGGGAGGGAGAGGGATTGACATGTGAAGCAAGAGCTATTTAAAATTAAAATTAAAAAAGAATTGTTCATTGATTAGTATGCACTCCCTTCTTTAAGGCTGTTAGTTCCTTAACAGCAAGAATTACCTCTGCTCACCTTCATAGTCTCTCTCTCTCTCTCTCTCTCTCTCTCTCTCTCTCCTTCTCTCTCTGTATACATACTCATATATATCCTGGAATACATTGAGCCTTCTCAGTATAAGCTCCAGAATGTATAGCAGCATGAAGAAAACACCAAGGTGTGTCTGGGAAATGATGATAGAGCAATGTGTTCACCACAGTTAAATGACATGCAGGGAAAGTGTTGAGGATTTAAAAAAACTATTCTGCAAGTTATGTAGAACTGTGAAGAGATAGGCAGGGTTCTGAAAATAAAATTTAATGTGCTTCTGAATACTTGCTGCTCTTCCAGGGGACCTGAGTTCAACTCCCTGCACCTGCATCATGGTTCTCACAACCATCTATAACTCCAGGGAGTCCAACACCTTCTTCTAGTGGCAAAAATGAATCTAAGATGAGAAACTGTAATGTAACTGCTATTCTGAAAACTGCAGAAACACTAACTAAGTAGCCATTCCATGGATCCACTGAGGTACCCATATTCTCAATGGGAGACCCAGAAATAATCCTCTGAGGCTGCCACCTGCTAGAAAAGAAGTTTGATGTTATCAGATGGGAACTGAATGAATATAAAGTGGAACAAACTGCAATAAAAAAGAAACTTAAAAAGAATACCTCATGGTAAAGATGAAAGAATTCCTGAGTGAGAAAGGTTCTAAATATGTTCTAACTGGATAGAGAAGTGGCTGGTGTTTACATTCATGAAGAGAGAATGCATAGGAAGATCAAGACTGGAAGTTAAAAAGAAAGAAATTCAATGTGGCTCTATTGGGCTTCAGATGACTTGACTAATTGGATGAGTATGTGTTGTACATCTGGTTCTGGATCAGGGAAGATGACCAGACTGAACATTAACTGTTACCAGAAGCCAAGGGCAAAGGCAACTCCACTCTAGCAGGAAGAATGTGCAGAGTGCAAATAATGGGAGCATTAACAGTGTTTTGAGGAGACATAACTGAGTAATTAGAAGGGGAAAAAGACTGAAGAAAAGACTCAAAGACAACTGAAAATTATACAGTTCTGATGGGGGAGCTTTAGGGTGTCTCACTGATACATCAAAAGGTAGAGAAAATACAAATTTATCTCTTTATACAACTTCTTCACCCAAGATTTCGTACATTTATGCATTGTGTACAGATGAGTCCCAACATTTTACATATATAGTATTAACTATTTTCTAAATCTTTACTAAGAATTCTAATTTTCTGCTAAAAATTATCTATATATTACTTCCAAAGTGTCTACAAAGCAGTGTGTCTTAGAACCATAGAAGGACAGGCCAGGCTACCTTTGTCTTGTCTCTATTCTTTTATGTAACATCACATAGAACCAAGATGAGTTACTTAACCTTTTAATGCCTCGAGTCTCCATTTATTTAGGATGCTGATGGGATTTTAGTGAACAATGAAATAACACATGAACAGTGATTAAGACACTGCATATCATAGAATGAACCTTCAGTAATTATATACAAAATGAAGTGTTCCAACTTTAAATCACGTCATCACTATATTTCTTTTCTAATTTGTGGTTCTTGGCAACTTGGAGTCATTCAGGTTGCAACCTTTGTGTCCTTCATTACAACACAAGCTCTAGGAGGATCGAGGCACACCCATCTGGCCAACCACTCCTTTGGCACCATCTAGAGTGCATTGAGTACTGGTATTTATTAATTAAATGCACAGCTTCATTGTTACTTGTTTCCCTTACTGTTAGCATCTCGGTAGTTAAAGCCTATGATTGTTTCATTCACTGGCATATATTATTTTTATATAATGCCTCCCATTAATCCAGATTCCTGTGTCTTTCAATTGACTAGTAAAAAGCCTGCTAACTCACCTTTAGGTATGTGTCCTCCATTTCTATCTCACCTCCCATCACCCACAAACACTCCATTGACACACTATCCAGCTCCCCACCACACACAACATGTTCCATGGACACACTACCCAGGTTCCTATTACACACACACACACACACACACACACACACACACACACACACTCAGTGGACACACAACTCAACCTCCTATATCCCTCCAACACACTCCATGTGTGGACACACTGCTACTAGACCAACTTCTTTAAAGTACTCCTGATTGAAATAAAAGCTCACTATTCTAGAATTCATACTTTAAGCACTATACTACTATGCCACTCTTAGCCACTAACTTGAACTAAAATAGAAATGTGACTAACAAATATTCATTATATTTGACATCAAAAGCTAAACATAAAATCTTTATTTTAAGTGTGAGTACTATCATACCTCCTGGAGGAGATTTGTTTGAATTAGAGTAACTTGGAAATGTTTATAATAAAAAAAATCATTCTGGATAGATCTTGAAATACTGGTGTAATTCAGTGAAGCACAACAGCAAGAGAAAGGTATTCTGGGAAGATTCCAAGAGAGGATGGACATGTGGAAATACCAAGATGTTTGCACAGGGAAAGGGCAGATCCACAGTGTCTGAGGGGACAGGCAGGAAGCACGAGGTCTAACCTAGAACTCATTTACAGAGATAACTGAAGATTCTAATCAACATGTCCGAGTTTGTTTAATGTCAAGGTGGTTCTGCATGAGAAGGTGGGTTGAGAGGAAGCTGTTTGGAAGCACAAGAAGATAAACAGATTCAGAGTGGTTACAGATAGGGCTAGGGACTCAGAAAATATTAGACTGGAAAGGGAATTTTTATAACATCTAAGTATGAAGCATTCCCATAGTATGAAAATAAATACAATTCCTCAGGGGGGAAAACTTATGATAGAAAATTGGAAAAAAAGAGTCTATTCATATTGAGGTTTTTAAAAAGACAAAAGAATTCACTGTAGAAAACAAAAGGCAACAGAGAGATCTTTCATCTCTTTCAATGAACAAAGAACTTAAAACAATAACCAGCACTGACAGTAAAAGTGGAAGAGAAACAGCACCGGAGAGTCATTGACAGAAAGTCTATTGGCAATCTTGTGTTCAGTCAATCCATAAATAATTGCTCAGCATCTATAATGACCAGACCCTGAACTGAATACTAGAACTAAACAGGGAACAAAACAGATGAGAACATGAACTTCAGATATCCTTAGATGGTGAAACAGATAAGTAATGAGACATTCACAACACAGTGTGATAAGTGATGGCTAAGCTGAGACATGGAACCTATCCATGAGATCTCACATAAAGACTGGAAAGTGACCAGTGACATCTACTGGTGTGTGTGTGTATGTGTGTGTGTGTGTGTGTGTGTGTGTGTGTGTGTGTGTGTGTTGTTGTTGTTGTTGATGTTGTTGTTTTATTTGTTTTGTTTCGTCTTGTTTCCTATAGAAACTGATAGCTAAGACAGATTTGTAGGTTACATTGGAGTTACTTGATTAGCACAGAAGGGGAAAAGGGTAACCCAGGAAGAGGGAAGTGTGCTCAAAGCCGATGGGGGACAAAAGTAGCAAGAACTACAGGACAAGAGTAAAGGTCACACTGTGCAGAGCCAGCTGAACTGAAAGACTGATTTTCAAGCTGTGTTATCAGAAGCTCAATGAGGGGCCACAGAGAGAGAAGAGTGACAGAGTTGGGCTCCAGGTTCAGGAATATTCCTCTGGATTAACTACAGGAAAACAAACTTGTAGAAAGATAAGCTGGGAGACAGACAACAAAAAAATGGTAGGAGAGGCAACTGGATGGTGGTAAATACTAAGTTTGGAGTGCAGATAGAAGTGTGCAGCCTAATGACTAAAGATTTTAAACAGTGTTGGTGAAGGGGCCACCTTGTCACTAATGAAGATAAGCATGTCGTTTGGTCTGATGTACAAGGCTCCAACCATGTTAGGAAAGCCTGAATGCACAGAGTTAGCAAGTGCTGCACAGTTTTATTCAGTAATCTTAATGCTCTAGGACAATTAAGATGTTGAGCATGCCTTGGGGCTGAGGATTAGTAGGACATTCAGAGTGAAGGTTACACAGTTTCATAGATAAATAATGACACTGGAGTTCCTCGTGTTTGGCTTTCTTCATCCAAAGACGCATTAACTAGTACCCTTTACCTAGAGTGAAGGTCAAAATCAATTTAAGGAGAAAAAGAGTGGAGGAGTTGAGAGTAGGAGGAATGGCTCAGTGGTCCAGAGTACACACAGCTCTTGCAGCTCAGTTCCCAGCATCTTCTGCCATCTGTGGGTACCTCTACTCACATGCATAGCCTCACAGAGACACAAATACTTTTTAAAAGAGTGGTTTGAGTTGTGCTAGAAAGACCCAAAACTCAGAACTTTCAGAAGTAAATGGAGATCAACAACTAGAAAAAGAACTATTAACCACCAAAGGTGAGTAATTTTAATCTTGAATGCATAGACAATCTCACATAGATATTGACATCATTATAAATGGTATGTAAGTGCAGAATATCATGATCCTGGCTGATCACTTTGCTGATCACATTGGTAGTAGCACACAGTAGATTTTAACAAACATGTTGACTAGATGATTGAATTTATTGATAACACATAACAGACATAGCCAAGTGAAGGGGGAAAATTACTGAAGATTAGTTTTCATTTTTTGAAAGATAGCATTGATGACCTTGATGAGAAGTAAAGATCTAGTAGAAGGAATGGATCAAAAAATGGATCCAAAGCTCACAGTTTCAAGGCACAGCTCCTGGTACTACATCAATGCATGCTATTTAGTGCATGCAGGGTTTACTCTTGATCACTTCATTAGAGGCAAAGCTCAAAATAGAATGGTATGTACCCATCCCAACCTAGAGTTCTTTGAGTACCCCACACAGCCAGCCTCAACCACAGTTGAGTCACATTTGAGAGCATGGCCCATGGCATACAAGCTTTCGGTCTGGTGGTTTAAGTAGCACAGATCTTCATCCCAGTGACCCAGTGCTGAGTTTCAGAGCATTTTGGAATGCTGGGTCTGAATTCTCAGGCCAATGCTTTGCTTTTCCAGAACAGTAGTTACCAGCAACTCTTAGTGTGCATTTTGTTCAAGGAAAGTAATCGCACTGAGGCCACACTGGAGCATCTTAGCCCTAGACTTCTACCCTCTAGCTTCTGTGGCACCAGCCCTGGATGAGCTCATGGAAGACACAACTCATGACTTCTTGAAAAATCACAATGGACTTCCAGAAATCTTATAAATTAAAAATAAACTGACTTCTGTCTCATTCAACCACATTTCCCAGAAATACAACTTGATATGACTTTCTGATGGAAACACAGTTCTATCCTTAACAGGGAGGGTTGTTGTTTATTTGAATTTGAGAGCTATAAGAGTGATTAAACTACTTGCCTGATCTAGTTAGACCTCAGTTTCCTTATAAGTCAAAAGAAAATAAAGACCCCCTCCTAAATTCATTTGGTATTGTAAATATCTAAATATGGTTGACATATATTTGAAAATTTTAATAATGGAAATACAAAAGACAAAGGAAAATAATAGTATCAAATCACAGTAAGACTTGTCAAAGCTGGAGGATAGTAGAAATACATTTAAGGTTCAAGTTTTCATGTTTCCCCCACCTTTCTCTTCCACTCTGAGGTTTCTTGAGTCCTTATTCATTTACTCAAGAAAGCTTAATTTAGCTTTGGTTTGATTCAGAGTCTTCAGGATTGGTTAAGAGAGCCCTCAGTGCCTCTTAAATGCCACCTTCTATTTCCTGGGCAAGAGTGCCTGGGCTGGCAGAATCCCACAACCCAGCAGGGCAATGTTGGTTATGGGAGGAGCTGCCAAGGGGGTGCTGTTTCAGCTCCTGAAATTAGTGCCTAGAGAGGTGGAAATTCCAGTAGTCTCTGATCAGATGGTCCGGAACTGGAAATAACAGGAGTGAGAAGTTCATGAAAGAGAAGGTTGCAATCCCAGGGGGAATTTGCACAGGAGCCCACCACTGTGCAGAGGCACTGAAAAGAATCATTCCTCTGTTCTGCCTGGTTCTCTGCCTCCAGATCTGGCTTCTTTTGGCTGTTGATACTAACTAAAAATCACATAGCACCTTAGTCTAGACTGTATGAAAACAGTAGCATTCCTGCCCCACCCTTGGCCAATCTCTTGGGCACCCCAATTTCCTCTTCCTCACTTTCCTTCTGCTCCTGTGCCCCTGCTGAATATTCTTTCTTCTACCTCAGTATGTACTTCAGAAACTCTAATGTGCCACTTGAGATGTCAGACAAGGAACAAACCAAAAACAATTATACAAATGAAATCTTTAGCTTTCATACTATCAGAAGAGGATGCCATATGACTTTGTACAGTAGAGCAGACAGATAGAGACAATGAGGTTCTTTTTGTTTTGTCTTTTTCTAGACCTGGTTTTTTCCGTATAGTCCTGACTGTTCTGGAACTCATTCTGTAGACCAGGCTGGTGTTGAACTCAGAGATCTGTGCCTCCTGAGTGACAGAATTAAAGGCATGTGCCATCACTATCTGGATGGCAATAATCTTAAAGTATCGATGAGATTTCTCTATGCATTTTAACATTTCAATGATTGACTGAATTATTTAAAAGTATAATCTTTCAACAAAAAAGGGACAAGTTAAGCACCACATGTTAGAACCACAGTCAGTTTTCAGTATCTCTCTTTTCAGGATAATAAAATAAATACATATCTCTAAATATTCAACGTTAGCACATAGCCAACCTGACTACAAAAGGGAAGCCGGTGATTCCTGACAATAAGGCAAGGATCTGGCATAAACATGAGAGACATTGATAGTTAGATTCCTTTACCTCTTACTTGACAAGGAAGAGGAAGGCATAAGTTATCTACATCATGATAAAGGGCAGAGGAGAATATTAACCAGACTTAGTGGTTGGGGAGGGAAACATTTGTTAATATCGGTTAACTGACATTCTTAAATGAAAGAACAGAGTGACAAGGAGAATCTCCTTAAACTTCAAACTGTGCCTACATATCCAGCAAACAGGTAATGGTTGACACAGCAATAGGAAGACAGCTGAATGTTCAAGACCCACATCATATACGGTCCAGTCTAGCTATGTCTGCTTTTTTCCATCCTGGCCTGCTTATGAATATGAGGCTACTAGGTATTTGCAGACACTGACACTTCCTCTTTCTGGGCTGACTTCTCTTCTCTAATATGTTGGATACTCTTACCCTTCTTTCAAACCCAACTCCAATTTTGTCATTCATGAAGACTGTTTTCAACAGACACTCCCAAGCAGAATTTCATATCTCTTTTTAGAGATGTAAAATTTTTAGAGATGTATGACATTGAGTTCTTTTCTCTTAGATGATAAAATGATATAATACTGTATCAGAGTATACATGTGGTGGCTATTTCTACCCTCTTCCTACATCAACCCAGAACTTAAAGTTTAAATGGAACAGAAGCTATGCATCATGTTTTTTTGTTTGGTTGTTTTTTTTTTTTGCGTCCATTGCATAGAGCCAGCATAGTGTAAATGTGCAATAGGTAATGAAGCATGAGCTGAGAAAGCAGCTGAGTGAAGTTACAGATGATGTCAGAAAAAGCAGGGATAATGTAATACACTTACAATGTTTCTTGGCAAAGGGAGAGCCCAATCTAGTTATGTTACGAATCACTACCTAAGAGGTAAGTTAACTTCATGTTTGTGGTGTTACATTTTGAAAATTCTTGTATTAAACATAATGGAAAGAACTTTCTACAATTTTCTGGGTCTCGGAACCCCAAGGCAAGGAAGCCATTCCTGAACACACTTCTGTGTGACGCAAGGAAGATGTTCCCTGTGTGAATCTCACAAGGACCAACCCACTTGGTGAATTCTGGAATAATGCAAAACCCCAGTTTCAGAAATAGAACATTTAAAAGGAAAACAAGCAGTTAAGTACCTCACACACAGGAAAAAAACAGCAATCCTTAATTTTCTGCCTTTACAGAAGGCTTGTGTGTGTGTGTGCGTGTGTGTGCGTGTGTGTGTGTGTGTGTTTCCGCCCTGTTTAATTAATGTAATGATATGAGGAGTTACCACTGGCTTCCCATAGTTAAGGTAAGGAGCCAGTGTGGGGGTTGGGAAAAGTTGACTTGGTCTATCACAGGTCCTGGGGACAGAGCTCTCCTTAAGAACTCTTGTTTACATGACCACACATTGAATTGAGTCTGAAGACACAATTTCACAAGAGATGAAATTTGACACGGAGAAAAAAAATTTAAAACAGCCATGTCTGGGCAGGAGTGCTGAGGCCGTCTCAACATGTGTTTATGAGCACAGGGAATGATGACTTACGCATGTCTGGAGAAGGCAGAAGTGTGTTTATTTTTCTTTGCAATCGTCTCTATGTATTTTTGAGGTGTGGGAATTTGTGAACCCTAGCAAAGGAAGAGAAAAGAATAAGAAGAAAAGGGGGAAGAGAAAGAAGAGGACAAAAAGGAGGAGGGGGAGGAGAAAGGGGAGGAGTTCTTTATGGTGTCATATTTTGAAGAAAACTGCATTTAGCATAATAAAAGAAATTTCTATAGTTGCCTAGATCTAAGAAAAAAATAACCAAGGAGACAGAGGATAAGGTGGAGAGAACAAACCTGACCCTGACCTGAGGTGTGAGACTATGAGGCCCTTAAGGGGAAGACTTCAAGAGATGAGCCATCCACTGAGCAACCCTATCTTTCCTGGCTGCCCAGTGTGGCCATTCTTACAAACGCTAAGGCAAAAATCCAGAGCAGGCACTTTATATTCGGAAATTCCCCGGATAGCCACAAAGACTGCTGGGTCACGGGAGGACAGGAGGAAGAGCAGGTTTGACAGGATGAGCGTTATGACTCTGGTAGACCCGGTGTACACTGGAAAAGCGCAAGCCTGCACAAAAGGGTATTGATGTACTCCTGGCACGGTCTGAATGAGAGAAAGTTGCACCAAGGGCTAGCAGGCAGGGAGAGTAAATGGCATCCTTCAAAGCAGGAAGTCAAGCAGGAGTGATGGGGCAGGAGCATTTTATCTCTGAGGTTCATGAACACAGCCCCCGGAGTTCTCTCTCGAATGTTTGGAAACCTGGTCAATACGAGGAAGAAGGAAAGACACACACTTAGAGGCTTCAGTGCCATGGATAAGACTGCATATGTCTCGAGTGAGACAAGAAAACCTTGAGACATTATCCTTCATTTGACAACCGAGCCTTGGGCTCATTTGGACAGCTGAATCTGACTTTGGCATCAACTCTGTTTTATAATTCAAAAGAGCCAAAGTGGATCAGGCTGCGGCAAAGAACATGCTTTCTTTGATTATTTGTTTGCTTTCTAATGGATGGAAAGAGAGAAAATAAAGTTCCAATCTTTCAGCATCGACGAAATTCTGCTATTAACAAACAAGGGCCTGAAAGGCACGAAGCTCATTAGTGGCTTCTGTGGAGAAGTCTGGGGTTCTTGTCAGGAGAAGGAAATGGAAAAACTGCCAGTTACCAGCAGGATCATCTAAATCATCACACTTAGGAGGCCTGGAAAAACAAGACAGTGTTTTACCCTTTGCAGAAAAATAACAGTGAAAGAAAGCCTTTATTGAGTATATATGTGGAATGTCTTAAGTCAGGATGCTAAATAAACAGCTGCTGTTGATGTAGCAAAGAAGATAAACAGGCCTTCATAATGGTCAGAAGGACAGGGAGCTTGGGCTGTGGGATAGAGGGCATTCAGGATTCTAGGTCACCTAGTCAAACACACCCCAGGTAGAGTCAGCTTAGTAAAAATCATCCCATGGCCTTTGGTACTTGGCAAATGCCAGGCCGAACCTGTTACAACAGTGCTTTGAATATCGCTTTTAAGAGACTGAGGGTGTAATTCAGCTAGCATAATGCTTGCCTAGCATGCACAGGGCTTGTGTCTAATCTCAGGCATCAAGTACAGTGGACACGGTGGTGCAGAGCTGCATTGCCAGCATTGGAGGCATAGGTAAAAGGATAAGTTCAAGGTCATCCTCAATTACATACTGGGTTTGAGGTCAGTCTGGGCTACAGGAGGCTCTCTTTCAAAAGTAAAAATGTATTAAGCATGTAGAAGGGACTGTGCTCATCTGTGGGAGGACACAAAAGCACTCCACCTTTCAAAGGATTTCCCATGCATTTGAAGAACCAGGGTCAATACATGTGAAAAGATAAACACTGCAGTTCCTAATATAGCACTCAGGCTGAAAGTCCAAATGGTGATAAATGTGTGGGGTTTAAGGAAAGGCAGGCTGCCAGGATTTGGGTGGTTAATTAGACTACTCAGACATGAAGTACACTTGAGCTGAACAAAGTTCAGAAGGCCGTGCAGTCAAGATTCCGAAAAAAGGAAAACAAAACAAAACAAGAAAGAACTTGGGAGACACTGACTTATCTGATAGTGCAGTGACTAATGGTTCCTCAGAGGGACTTAGTACGTAGATACTGCCTCCTCCATGGTATTGGCAAGTTATTTAACCATCTCAGCACCCAGTTAGGTCAAGAATAAAACAGAGATATTTTTAATTTTACACTTCCTTTTATAAATGTGTTAGTATCACTTTTAAGTGTGTTTGTGAGGGAGTCTGTGTGGTGTGTGTCTGTATGAGTATGGACATGCGCACAGAGGTGCAGGTGTCTGTGGAGATGAGAGGCATTGGATCTTCATGGAGCTAAAGTTATAGGAGGCTGTAAGCCAACTAATATGGATACTGGGGAGCAATCTTGGGTCTTCTGCAAGAGCAACATCTACTCTTAAACACTGAGCTATCTCTCAGTCCCAAAATTATATTTTTGTTTTGTTTTGTTTTGTTTTCAAGTTTGACTAGCTCATTGCCATTAGTTCATGCCAATTCCAAAGAGAGGCTCTTAAATAGTTGACTGGTCCCTTGGAGTAGGTTTCAAAACGCCATTTGCTTACCTATGCATAGTGCACTTTAGGATTCAGTGCGTCAAGCTGTGAGATAGAAAGAGTCACAAACTGTCTTGCACAGAGTGAGTGGAAGCCCAGCTTCCTGCCTTTTGGACACAGAGAGCCATTAAAATTACCCTCAGTTGCTTTCATTACTCCTTTCCATTATTTAGCTGCGTTTTACTTACTAAGCCAAGCAAATCCAGGAGTCCCCAGTGTTAGCTGTGAAGAGAACTTGGGAAATTAGTTCACCATCCCCTCTAGTGTACAGTTCTCTGCCACTATAGCACTAAGGCAAATTGGAAGTTACCAAGCACTTTTGTGCATCTCAAGGCTTGTCTGTCCCATGAACCAAAGTAGATGTACCTGGGGCAGTAAGACTTATGAAGAAAGAGAGCCCACTTATACAGCCACTTCACAACAAAGTCATTGTTCTAGAGTATTGGCTCAGTAAAGTAGTATATCTGTGTCTATTATTGTCATTATTTGGGGTGCAGGACTAAAATGTCTCTAGTTTGGAATGATCATCAACACGGTGTGTTAAAAAAAAAAGTATGCCAACAGTTGAGGCTGAATGTGCCACCATCTATGTTTCCAAGGTAATGTTTGCAGCACAGGAATCTCAGACCCCAGAAACAAGAGACCACTGGATGGGGGATAGAAGCAGGCCTGGATGATAGTGCCTCTAGACTAGTTAATGGGAAGATTATGCTTTGTATCTAACTTAATGTAGTAGGGAATCTAAAGGGCTTGGTGATGAAGTGCTGATGAGGTGCCCTGCTACAGATAATTATTTACCGCCTTTGATTCACTGAAGTATAAATAATCAAAATGATACATAAATTTAATTGCCAGTGTCATGTAGTTATTTTTGAGGAACAGCCACAAATCTAAGATCTAGTATTTAACAAACAACTCAGGCTGCCTTCTCAGACTAAACACATAGTGTGTTTTCCAGGCTGTAATTTTATAAAAACAAAATGTCTTGAGAGAGCGGACAAGCTAGTACTATTGCTTTAAAAGTCCCCTTAAGAAAAGTTTCCTTACTTAGCTGAAATAAGTCACGGACCATCTTATGTGCTTTGCTGGCTGGCCCTGATCTGCTCCAGTATGCAGTGTTGTGATCATCCTTCCATTGTCCTCTTACAGGAACTTGTGACTGCTACTCAGCTGGCTCTGGGAACAGATAAACTTCTTGTCTCTATAACTACAGATGTCTGCAGACATTTGAGACCCAGAACCCGTTATACTCTTTCAAATTATCCAAACACTAAAGGCCTTTTTGCACTATCTATTGAAGGTTACTGTGCCAGAAATTAAGCATATCTGTAAAAGATTTACTTTAAAAATAAAACTTAGAAAGCAATCTTTATTTCACTTATTTGCGGATCTCTGGAGTGTCTGGATTAATAAGCAGGATTGGATTCTCTGATCTGAATTTTTATCCATCTAACTCAGATGTGTTGTATTTTGTACTTGATGTATATAGAGCATGTCCAGCCTCACACAGATGTGGAGGGGAGGGCAAAGGGAAAAGCTTTCTGTACTTTTCTCAGGGGATTATGGGTAATGCTTTACCATTCTATCAGCAAGTGGTCCCCTGGTAAGATTAGTTACAATGAGGAAATCTTAACTACCTTTAATGAAGACTTCATACTCTTATCCTAAAGTCCATTGGTTTGTCATGTACTTTAAATGAATCTTTTGCACACAATTTTAATGACTATCCATGTGTCCTTTATACTTGTTCTTTTACAATATCCAAAAATTCATAAAGATCTGAGGCTACAGCATCACTGCAAAGATCTTAAGATACGGGAAGCTTTTGAGCTCATAGTGATGGATGCGAGTTTTCAAATATTATGACCTTCTCTTTAAACATGCAGTTTGACACTGATAATAAATGTGGTCAGCTATTTTCACTGAGGAGACCAGTTCACTTTTCATTTTTTGTGAAGATGTGTAAAGTGTTGATGCCCGTGGTTTGATAATCAAGTAGTTTTTCTGGATGAAAATTGAATTCTATGAAACAGGGGGCTAGTGAGATCAGAATCTAGCCACACAAGAACTTCCTATGGCGATAACCACCACACCCTGGTTCAGAACAAGAGAGGTGCTTATACTCAGCACAGAGAGTGTTAAAGAGATGAACACTCATGGGTGAAGGGAACAAATGTAGTAATTTTTTTTCTGCTTAACCAAAGTCATGAAGAGAACTGGCTGTTTTATTTTTCTTTATGTATTTATTATGTATTTTATTATATTGAGTGGCAAAGTACAGTCTAGAGTTACTGCCTGAACTCAGGCTGAGATACTAATATTTTTCGACCATATAGCTTTTGCTTTCCCAGAAGAAACTGATGAGGGATGCCCTTCTGTATGCTATGAATATGTTTTACTACCATTGGTTAATAAAGAAACTGATTTGGCCAATAGCCAGGCAGAATAGAGCTAGGCAGGAAATCCAAACAGCTTCAGAGGGAAAGACGGTGGAGTCAGGGAAAGGCTATGTAGCTGCTGGAGGAGTAAGATCCCAGAGCATTAGTGGTAAGCTACAGCCAAGTGGCAATGCTTAGATTAACAGAAACGGGTTAATTTAAATGTGAGAGCTATTTAGTAATATGCCTGAGCCATTGACCAAACAATTATAGTTAATGTTAAGCCTCAGGTGATTATTTTATAAGCAGTCACAGGACCCGGCAGAACACATAAAAGATTCCAGATAAAAGAAACTGCAATAGTGAGGAATTTAGGTTATGTAGGTAGTTAGAGCCTGAAATTACCAAGGAAATATGTCAGGGAACCACAGAGATTCAAGAATATTTTGAGAATTCTTGTTATAGAGTATTTCCATTAAAATTCCAAACTAAAATATTTTGAAAATTAAACATAAAGAACAAGAATATCTTGATTTATATCATCAACTAAATGGTAGACCACACTGAAATTAGTCATCCCTGAAGTTCACAATAGTGGTTAAAAACTTGCCTAGCGACATCACAGCCACCATCCTACCTCAATATCTCAATGTGATACATTCCACGCACGTTCATGGTGCTAGTGTAGACAAGCCTAATGTAACACTGCCAGACATTTGAAAATACATCAGTCACAGTTATTTATAATACACAGTGGGTAATAATAAGTGGCCTATTAGCAGTCTGTGTATTTACTACATTATTCCCTTTTATCACTATTCCTACTTATTTTAATAAAGATTAACAATAAGTCAAGTTAAACTAGCAGCAGTTTCATAACTTCTTGTTAACTGTGCCTCTTGATGACATCAAGAAGTCACAGTAAATAGAAACATATACAGGGCCTGCACACATTCAAGCCAGATGGGGTCTCAGTGCTGAGAGGGGAAAATGGACATAAGTCCTCATCCCTAACCCGAAATGCAAATCAAAACTACTTTGAGATTCCATGTTACCCCTGCAAGAATGGCAAAGATCATTAATTCAAGTGACTGCTAATATTGGCAAGGATGTAAAGTGACAGAAACACTCCTCCATTGCTGGTGGCAGCACAGCCTTGTTCAACCTTTTATGGAAATCAAGGTGGTGGTTCATCAGAAAATGGGGAATCTATCTACCTCAAAAACCAGTTACACTACTCTTGGAGCTTTGTTTAGTTGTCATCAAAGAGGCCTTCTCTGGCAGAAGATGGGAGCATATGCAGAGACTCACAGCTAGACATTATATGGAAATAATCTAAATTGGAAGTCTTCATTTGGTCCCACCCCCAGGAGATCAGGAAACCCCTCTGAAGAGAGGTAGGAAAGATTGTACGAGTCAGATGGGATGGAGGACACAGGAGAACATGGTGCACTAAATCAAGTAAGTAGGGCTCATATGGGCTCAGAGACAGAAGCAGAAAGCACAGGGACTGCATGGGTCTGCAACAGGCCCTCTGAGCATGCTATCGCTGTTAGGTTGTTGGTTTTGTACGACTCCTAACAGGAGTGAATAGGTGTGTCATTGACTCTTTTGCCAGCTCTTAGGACCCTTTTCATTATATCAGATTGCTTTGTCCAACTTAAATATGAGGACTTTTCCATTGATTTATTGTATTCTTTTTGTATTGTGTTTTGTTGTTGTCTCTTTAAAGGTTGCTCATTCCTGAAGGGAAATGGTGGGTCTGGGAGAGAGGGAAATTGGGACGTACCTTGGAGGAGTGCAGGAAGAGGTATGTGTGGTCAAGATGTATTGTATGAGAGAAGAACCTATTTTCAATGAATAAAAAAGAAAAAATTATTTTCAATTTTTTTAAAAAGAAGCCACAGTGAATGGTGAGAGGTACCCTTGAACAAATTGGTACAGTCTACCACAAGATCCAACAATTCCACTCTTAGGAATATACCCGAAAGACTGCTTCCTGAACATAGCACCAGTAGCACAGTCACTGAGATCGACAATTAATAAATGGGACCTCCTGAAACTGAGAAACTTCTGTAAGGCAAAGGACGTAGTCAGCAAGACAAAAAGGCAACCCACATATTGGGAAAAGATGTTCACTAGCACCACATCTGACAGAGGGCTGATCTCTAAAATTTTCAAAGAACTCAAGAAGCAATTCTCCTAAAACACCAAAGGATTCAATTAAAAAGTGAGGTACAGAATTAAATAGAGAATTCTTAATAGAGGAGTCTAAAATGGCTGAGAGACACTTTAAAAAGTGCTCAGTGTCCTTAGCCATTAGAGAAATGCAAATCAAAACAACTCTGAGATATCATCTTACTCCTGTCAGAATAGCCAAAATCAAAATCACCAATGACAGTTTATGCTGGAGAGGATAAGGAGAAAGGGGAACACTCCTCCACTGATGGTGGGAGTGCCAACTTTGCAGTAATTTTGGAAATCAGTATGGAGATTCCTCAGGAAAATGGGACTCAGTCTACCCTAAGAACCAGCAATTCCACTCTTAGGCATATACCCAAAAGACGCACATTCATACAAAAAGGACAACTATTCCACTATGTTCATAGAATCATTATTTGTAATAGCCAGATCCTGGAAACAACCTAGATACCCCACAACTGAAGAGTGGATAGAGACAATATGGTACATTTACACAATGGAATACTACTCAGTGGAATAAAGCAATGGAATCTTGAAATTTGCAGGCAAATGGATGGCACTAGAAGAAACCATCCGAGTGAGGTAACCCAGTCACAAAAAGACAAACATGGTATGTACTCACTCATATATGGATTTTAGATATGGATCAGGGGAGTACCAGCCTATAATCCCACTGCCAAACCTTCATCCAGCAATTGATGGAAGCAGAGGCAGATACCCACAGCTAAACACTGAACTGAACTCCTGGAACCCAGTGACAGAGAGGGAGGAATGATGAGCAAACGAGTCAAGACCTGAATGGTGAAACCCACAGAAACAGCTGACCTGACAAGGGGGAGTTCTTGGACCCCAGACTGATGGCTGAGAGGCCAGCATGGGACTAATCCAGACCCCCTGAATGTGATGTTAGTGAAGTGGCCTCGACAATTTCTGGGGCCTTGGGTAGTAGATCAATATTTACCATGGCGTATGAATGAACTTTGGGAGCCCATTTCACATGGCAGGATGCTCTCTCAGCTTGGACACATGGAGGAAAATCTAGGCCCTGCCCTGGATGAAATGACAGACTCTGGAGATCCTCCATAGAGGGCCTCACCCTCCCTGGGGATCAGAGGGGCTTGGGGGAGGGAGGAGGGAAGGGAGAGGGAGCTCAATTGACATGTGAAGCAAGCTTGTTTCTAATTTAAATTTAAAAAATGAAAAAAAAAGTCACAGCGAATGGTCCATCATTTACATAAATTATTCAAGCTTATGCAAATATATGTCATGAAGCTCACACAGTTATTAAGTAACACACATTATGAATCCAATAAAAATATCTAGATACAGAAAAGACAAATTCCCAAACTAAAGCCTTGTCTTCTTACTCCACTCCTCTGTACCTGGTTCTTGGTGACTTAAATGTCTCCATGCTCCAACCTTGCAACTGTAAGATGGAAATAATAACTGAATCTAAAACATCTTGTTTTTCCACAATTGCAAATTTTCACTGAGGACATTTATGACTCATAAGTGTGAAGGCATTTATGACTTTTTTTGTGTTAAAAATACAACTGCAGAGTGTGTGGTGGGGTACACCTATAACAAGAGACTGAGACAGGAAGATTACTGTTAGTTCAAAACCAGCCTGCACCACATGAGGATGCTACCTAAGTCTGGGTTGAGGAGTGGAACTCCATTTCAAAAATAATTATATTTCAGTATTTCATGTATGTATATTATATGTAGATGCATATGTGGTCTATATGTAAATGCACATAAATGCATCTTTTTATTAATGTCCCGCCATTACAATGCAATCTGATAGTTTCTTTTTGAGAGAAGCTTTAAAAGAAAGTTCACTGTAGTAGAGCAAGGTTTGAAATGAAATGTGAAAAGCCTTCGAACTGATACCTGCTACATTTCTGTCTGTAGACAAAGGACTAGGTTAGCTCATGGAATTTGTTCAGTGATTGACTACCTCAAGATGATGAAAGTCACCAAGAAGAAGGCTGGGAGTTTCATTATGCGGCTTAAGACTTAAATGGTTGAACCACATAAGGTGTTGCTCTTGACACACTTTGACATTTTCCTTTATTAGAAATACTTTCAAAAAGCTGAGGAACACTAGCATTAGCAAAAATATTTAATTTTGCCAAATATTACTCTGAGTGTCAGCTGGCATAAGATGAGCCACTGCTCAGTGTGAATTCCTAAACCTGGATGAGGGCTTTGACATAGAATAAAGCTTCACAGACTTCAAAAACATGTTGCCTTTTTCTTCTGGCGTGAACTTTAAGAAATACCTCTGCCTGTGTTTACACAGTTTTAGAGGGGCTCCACGGTTTATGATCAGGTTAGCCTCATTTCCTCCCAGGGCCTGACTCCCAAGTTCACATGTGGAAATGGTCTCCGTTCAAGAGCAGCAAGTGTGAAGTCCTGCTTCAGGACAGAGAAATCAGACCCTAATAAAAGACAGCCGGGAGGAGGGAGACCAGGCTCCAAATGGGATCTTATTGAGCACACTTAATGATAAAAAAGATTTGAATCATTATGCTTCAGCAATATTCAAAAATAAATTCTCCCATGCCCACTCATCTGAACACAAGAAAACATCAATATGAGCTTCAGGCAAAAACTGCCATATTAAAAATGAAAGCATAGGATGCAGAGAGAGTCCTGCAAACCATGGCTACATTATCTTCTATTTTTCTGCTATGTACTTCTGAGCTGTCATTCATCTTGAAATGAATGTGAAACAAAGGACTGGCAAAACTCTCAGAAGCTGAAAAGGACCATATGAGAATCTGGAAATATGGCTCAGCTGGCATTGTATTTATCCAGTATCCGCAAGGACTGGTCTTCCATCCTTATTACTGCATAAAACTGGGTATGTTCCACAGCCTGTAATACCAGGCCTCTTGAAGTGGAGACAGGAGGATCAGAAATCCAAGATCAGTTGTGAGTACACAGTGAGTTCAAGGCCAGTCTGGGATACATAAGACCTTGTCTCAAAGCAAAACCAAATACCAAAATAACAAGAATGGAAACATGAACATGGAAGATGGCATGTGCTTTATCTAAGCAGTTCAGGGAAGCTGGTCTAATGACATTTAAGTTGGATGGAACTATGCTATGAACACCACTGGTCAGAAAGTATGACAAAAATGATCTGTCTCAATGAAAGCTATCCATCAAAGAGTTTTACTATGTGCTTATTACATGCCTACTGCTGTGTTAGCATCTAACCTTGGGTGACAATCTTCGTTTTGACAATGATCTGTGCAATAAAAAAGAGCCACCACAGAAGATGGCACATCCTAGGAAAACAAAGTAAGCAGTGGGCAGGAGGTTCTTGGCTACAGAAGGGGAATATTATGAAGCATTCCTATGCTTCTGAGCATCAGCAGCTTTCTGTCTTCAAATGCACAGGTAAAGGCAAGTTAAACAATGTGTCAGCGAGTAGAGAGAGGTCAGGATTGAGAGTAATTCGTTAGCAGAAAGCTTAGAGAATTGCAACCTGTATTGTACTGGAATAGATGATGCCATTCTTGCTTAGTCTCTTCAGTCCCTTCAAGCTCAACTTAATCCTGGCACAAAGGGACAGCTGGAAGCAGTATTTCACTTTTATAGCTTTCAGAACGTTTCTTACAGTCTAGTATCTGGGGTTCTGCCCATGTTTGTTTTTACACCTCCTTGTGCTACACAGCAACCCTGAATTCTGCAGGCCAAGGGCAGAGAGTATGGGAGGCAAGTTCCAAAGGTTGACAGTGCCAGACTCTGCATATAAAGAGATGTCTCTCTTGTCTTTTCTCTTTCTTTCTTGGCGACAAGGAAAGTAATTTCTCTACAATGTCATATTTGAAATTCTGCCTAGCTTTTGCTAAAGATAAGAGAGTTTCCAGACCTAGAAGATATGGGAGGACACAATATCTGAGAACACAAGGCATGCTGGGAGGCATAATCCTCGTCTATGTATTTGGTTCTGGTAAGTGCCAACCCCTTACCATCATCTTTTCTCTACATCCTGAGTCTCAGCACATTCCCATAGTGATTGTATTTAAAGAAATAAAAGGAGAGGGGGGAAAACCCTTGAGATTAGTTGGTAAAATAAGAGAAATTGTTAGGCTTTCCAGTAAATGGGAAAAATGAGGGGGAGACTATTTGGACACATTTGTCTTCATACTCAACATCACATATGTGACATTATTACGGTAGAGTTATAAACTCTTTGCATGGGTTTTCTGAGCTGGGCTTCAATTGTCTAGTCTTGTTACCTACCACATATGCCCTGCTGTAGTTCTCGTGACTTTGTGCATGCTGTCTTCTGAACCTGAACTTGGCTCATCTGGAAAAATGCAAACAAAACTAGCCAAATTGTCACTCTTGGAGAACGATTTTGCAAATGTCAAAGTTAAGATGATAGTAAAAGCTTCTCATTAGAACTAAAATGTGAGATTTCGATATCTATTTAAATATATTGATAGCTGCCTTTGCAAAGTTCTTAATGTCTTAGATTATGCATACTTCAAACATATTTGATGTGTTACCTAGAGAATCGAGAAAACAGAACTGTGGATAATACAAAGCCACAGTCCTAGAACCCCTCATTCTATCCCCATCCTTTCTCATGCCACTGCTGAGAATTTTCAAATGCCTACCATTCTAGTCCTTAAGAAAATGTTGTCATCTTAGAGGTCTGTTATTACTCACAAATTATCTTCAGTTAAAAGTAAATCTCACAGTCACAGCTGCCCAGACCCATGCTGTAGCATTCATCTGACATTTATTGTATACCTAGTACTTGGTCAGACATTTTTTAAGGGTGGGGAATGTAGAGATGAAATATAAGCTTATAGTGTTGAACAACACCATTTTGAAAACAAACTGGTACCTACACTGCCTTCCACTGATACGTATTATTGGCACTATACGAGCTTGGTAACAAGACGCCTGATACTTAGAGTTGAGACTGGTGGAAGCCTCTCTTGAAGAAGTAATGGTATAACTGGGGTTTTGGACTGTTTGTTATTGTTGTTGTTGTTGGTGGTGGTGGTGGTGGTGGTGGTGGCAGTGGCGGCAGCGGCGGTGGTGGTGTGTGTGTGTATTGTTTTGGGTTGTTTTTGTCAACGAATCAAGTCCAAGTCCAGGAGACAATATACACAAGGTCATATGAAGTACATCAAGGCATGTATGGCAGGTGACAAGACCAGACTCTTGAGAAACCATAGTTTCCTAAGACTACTGAGAAGAGTTTATAATTCTGCTGTAGTAAGATGGCATCTGTGATTTTATGTCATTGGGTACATAGATAGAAATACTCCATTCTTTGTGTTTTATAAAGGTCTTTGCAAAAATCCTATGCAGAATTATTGCTGGAGGAAGGGAAATCCAGAGCTGATTAGAGGAAGCCAGAAGGTAAATAATGAGTCTTGGACTATGGCATCCATGATCAATAAACAAAGATATGAGAAGATGAGACACACGACAGAATTGTATCCCACTCTAGGTTGGGGTACCATGACTGAGGGTGAGGGAAAACCTACATAACACCCAGTAAATGATTATGACTTTGAAGAACCATCAGTTCCAGAAAGAGAGGAGCTCTCTTCTAGACTTGTTTCTTCTTAAGATTGTTTCCTCTATTTGAATCCCTCTTGTGGGGCAGATACCTAGCAAGAGGTACCCACTGGAAAGCAATTATCACTTTAATTACATGCATACTAATTAAAAACATGGAGTGAATGAGGCATATGATCAACGATGTAGGTGGAGAATTGAAAGAGTGGGATCACAGAAGCCAAGGGATAAAGGAGGGTTAAGAAGACAGACATGCTCAACAGTGTTCAGTGCAGAAGGCATGAGGTCAGATCAAGTCTGTTATCCTTACACAATAATCTCGTTGGGGTGTTGGCAACATAAATCAGCATGTGAGTTTTCAGATGTGATTGAAAGACCAGGTATGTTTAAAATGTGAGTATAGAATCTGTCTCCTCTTATGAGAACATCTCTCAAGTTTTAGAGACTTAACACAATTAAGACTTAATCTTAACTGTGCAACATGGCCAGTGGTCATCAGAATGACTGCTGATTACAGTCATGAAGGGGCCCAAACCAATGGAGAATCATTTTAGCAAACCACCTTATAGTTGCTTCAAGAAGAAAAAGAAATCCTTGTGGCACTTCCCAAACCTGCCTAGCCACTCTCACTTTACTGGTTAAGGTAAGTCTACCTAACTCCTCAAAATGTCTCCATATACCAAGTTGGCCTCTGATTAAACTATTTGCCTATATGAGTCCATTATATTTAAGTAAATAGAAATTATTTCCCATATGTGAGAGGGTACCTTGCAGCACCCCCAGTATATGCTCCAAACTGTATAATACTGAACCCTACATGTGTCCTATGCTTTTTCCCACATATACATATTTACAATAAAGTTTATTTTTAAGGCAGTCAAATAAGGTTAACAATAAAATAAAAGATTGTAACAATATGCGGTAGTAAACTATATATATATATATATATATATCTAGCATCTTTCAAAATATCTTAAATAGTAGATTCACCCTTCCTATGAGACAACATAGGTCTGACAAAATGAGATGAAATGGGGACAAAATGCATTGTGCCATAGCACTATGCTACTGCTGTGTATTCAAGTGTTATTTGAACACAAGAATGAAATACACAGTCAATCTGGCACCAAAGACAGCTTTGAAGTGACTAATGGGTAGGTAATGTATACCACGTGGACATGTTGGTAAGAGTGACTCACATACAAGGCAAATTGGAATGAGATGCTGTAAATTTCTTAGCACTATTCAAAATGACACATAACTTAAAACTTTTGAATCATTTCTGGAATCTTCCATTTAGTATTTCTTGACTGTGGTCTGCCATGGGATAGAAACCACAGCAAGTGAACTATGGAATATAGGAAACAACTGGATTTACTCATGCTTCCATTATTGCCCTAGTTTTGTGGGATCTGTCCTTGATTCTAAAGAGCAAGAATGTCCCCACCTGCTTCTTTTCTTTCTATAGGGTCAACTGGCAGAAAGAAATATATTCTACCCATGATACTCACTAAACAGTTGGTATCTCTAAGAAAAGACACTTTAGCAACAGTTTTAGAGGCCTCAACACCCTATCCTGGGGCACATAGGGCAATTTGTATAAGGGTTTATAAAAAGAATTGCAAACTGTGTTTCCCAATTCCCTGAGAGTGGGGGTGCTAAAAAGGCAGGAAATTGAGCAGCAGTGGCCCAGCTCTTGTGGAAACTCCATTCCTTTAGAGGTACCATGGTAATTGTGATTGTTTGCTTTCTGGGACTTGCACTGTCAAGTTCTCACTCTGAAAACTTATAGACAAAACTACCACCTATTTATGCACTAATTTCCATATGCAAAGAAGTTGCTACTGAGAATAAAGCCTCATCAAGGAAGGTCATGACTGAGATTGTTTTTTTTATCATGCCTGCTTCTCTACTTCACCTTCGTTCTCTTGTCTGACCCTCCAGGACCTTTGCCATTCATAAGTATATTGCCTCCCTTGGTTCAAAGTATAGTGTGGTGTGCAGGACATGTGTGTTAACTGGTTTCTATGTTAGAAACAGGAAACCTGGGTCTGTGACCATCTGAGTTGAGCAGCCACAGATATGCAGACCCTGCATGAGTCTGAAGGGAAAACAGGTGTGCTTGCATGGTAAGGGTTTCCATTATGCTCACAGCTTTAAATTCAGTCATTAAATTTTGAGCCAGGCAGAGTCACAAAAACCACCCACGCACAAAATAAATAGGTCAGACAAACCAAGGAGTGGGGAGAGCTTTTTGAAGAAAAAGGAGACTTTGTCAAGTAAAGTGTTTAATGAGAGCATGAGTGAGACAGAAAAGACAGCTAATGATTAAGGAAAAGCTAAGCCACTGCCTTTTGGGCGTGTCCTGAGTAAAAGCATCTTTGACTATGATCCATGGGAACCTACTAAGTCTTTTCCATACAGGCATGAAAATGCAGTTTTGTGTCTTGTTAGTTTCAATTCTTGATTCATGGTAGAAGAAGCCTCACAACCAGATAGTTATCATAAATAATTTCCCTCTGGAGTTGATTCCAGTTATCCTTTATCCATTTAGGGTCAGCACAAGTGAGACCACAAAAGAAGGGAAGGAGAGTGGGCCCTGGCAATCAGAAAGCCTGCTTTCTCTCAGTCACTGGCATCTGTGATTCTCTGGTAACTAGATGCAATCCATAGTATCAGCCCCCCAGCTTGAGGTGGTCTTACTTTGGAACAGTGTGGAATGTGACTGTGGGCAACATGTACTTCCAGGTACAGGCTGGGCCTATTAAGATGGTACAAAATGGAGAATCTATGAAGAAAGACATCAGGGGTATCCTAAGCAGAGCAAAGCACTCATTAAATGTGGCCATGAAGTCTTTAATGTATTGTCTGTTGTCACGTCTGCTGTGCGGCCTGTGTCCGAGAACGTGCGGAGGGTGTCGGGTATTGAAAAGACAGAGACTCGTTCAATGATATAAAGAGAACTTTAAACAGGCTCCAAAAAGGTTCAAGAAAACCTCCTAAGAAAAGCTCCCACCAGAGAAACTTCTGCTCTCTCCTCTACCCTCGCTGGTTCTGCTCTGACACCAGAGGTGGATGTGTGTGGGTTTTTGAAGGTGCGGTTAGTCTCTGGACAAGGTCGAGGTCAGGGCGGTTTCCGTGGGAAGGCCTTTCCCAGGAACTTATTGTATCATTTTTAGTAAACAGGTTTTTACTAAACATTGTCTTACAGCTGCCTACTCCCAGGCAGAAGGGGAAGTGGCCAGGAACTTATTGTATCGTTTTTAGTAAACAGGTTTTTACTAAACATTGTCTTACAGCTGCCTACTCCCAGGCAGAAGGGGAAGTGGGTCTCTGCTCAAGGTCTGGTGTTCCCACAATTCACCCCTTTTTATTTTCAAATGAGGCACTCCTGGCTTAGGTCAAGTAGGGTCACCCTCCCTTTCCCGTCTTTGGGGGACCTTGAACCCCTGTTTTAGGTGGGAGGGGTCTTCCCCACAGGTTGCCCGTCATCGGAGATACCCCAACCTTAAATCATCTGTAACCAACCTTCATGGCTATCGGGATTGCCATGGGCTAAGCTAAGCAATACTTGGTTACGGATCTCTTGTCTCTGGAACAAGGCACGTTTGAGCTCGGCATAAAGCCAGAATGCCTACCGCCACTGCCACCATTTCCAGGACCCCCATTGACATAGCGCCTCTCCATTACCATACCCATCACCAGATCTGGGCCATAACATTCTACCAGCCTTCGTCTGTTACAAGGGTAACCCGCATATGATTTACATTTACAATTTGATAAAGTTTCCAATCGTTTTAAGATCTGCTCAGGAAAGCATTTAGAAAGTGCACTTGCACAGATACATTAGGTACAATCATTGATGTTACACATGTAGCATTACGAAAAATATGAACAATAGTTGTCGCATTAGGACAAGTTGCATTTCTCCAGAAAAATACACTGGCCTAGTCGTGATTCCAGAAACAGGAACCATCAAGTGACCATGTCCTGTTCAAATACTGAAAAGAGGCTTTTGCCACTCATCATAGTCCATACCAATGTCCAAATGCTTTAAATGGGTCCTTTTTTCTCTGTTGGCTTTACGATGAAAACTCATGGGTCCAGAAGGTTGATGCAGCAGGTCTGTTGAGAAATTGGAAATCTCGAACCGACTGTTTTCTCTCTTTCTTGGGCTCTAGATTCGATGACATCAAGAATCAGGAACACTGATTTAGGAGATCTCACTCAAACTGGCTTAGGTAGGCTCCCATGGTCTCAGGTCCAGTTTTTCTCTGCTCCATGCATCTCACTAAATGGTCTGACAGTTGCTGAAGCTCTATTCCTTTCCTGCAAGAAAACACAAACATGCCCTCGACCCCAAATTAGGGTCTTCTCCACTGTCTAGTGTATGGATGTCTCCATTTGATCTGAGCAATGGTTGCTCAAGTTCCATCATGCCAGAATCTGTCTGAAGCTCACTGGCATTCACATTATAAAATTTTTAAATGAGGAGTGTATTATTTGATGAGTCATGTGGGGACTGGGGACATTATTCCCCCTTTTTTATTTTCTAAAAAAATTTTCTTTTTTGAACTGTTGAAGCTGGACCATAACAGTAGAAGGATTTGTCTACCCTCCTTGGTTAACTATCTAGGTAAATTGGGATTACTACTTAGATTATTTGTAGATGCCCATTAAACAGGACATATCCATTAAATATTTCCCAAAAACTTCTGAAAATCACTCAAAGATTGTAAACTATACTGTGTCCAAATAACTTTTGAAAATTATTTGAAGTCTGTGAGCAGTCTTTCCCAATCTAACCTGCAGAGCTCTCACTAGCTGACAAGGCCTCATTTGCATCTTAAAATTTTTTTTTAAAACATTAACAGACTGGCTGGATGTTCCTTTTGGCTATATTTAAAGCAATCTAGGTAGCTTCTTAACTATTTTTGAAGGGATTTAAGTATCCTTTTAATCATATAAGCAGTTCACACTCACGCATTCACAATCACATTTCATACATACCGGTGTGGCCACACCATACATTCAGAACATACATGCATCTTTCTGTCACCCTTTTTCCCTAGGTAATGATTAGTCTGTTGCAATGAAGCTCCCTTAATTGAAATCTATGTAAAAGAACAACTCCAGCCAATCCTTGAACTAAAAGGGTTAAAAAGTCCTGTATGTTCTTTATCATTCCTCCATTTGAGCTACAGTCATGGGGTACAGCCGTACCTACTCCTTGTAACTCTGTAGATGCAAGGTGGAGAGGCCAGGCTTTTGGCCAAAAGTTTTTAGAGATGACTCACAAAGTAGAATTTAAATGTAAACAAAATTTTTTATTCCATGTACCTTTGTCCTTTTTTTTTTCTTTACTTAATACCAGTACCTCTTTACTGTTACCAAAAAAATTTTTTTGAGTCAGGGTTTCTCTGTATTGTTTGAGGCTGTCAGTCCAGCCTGGCCTCGAAGAATAGTACTGGACCGTCCCAAGAGTAGTCCGACCGTGCCTGGGGGCAATGGCCCATGCACCCCAGTAGGGAGGGCCTGGATCCCCATTTCTGGTGTTAGGATTGCCCGGGCAGAGGGAGCGAGGTCCAATCCTGCACTCCCGAGGTGGCTCTAAGGAGGTCTGAGATATGAAGGGGTTGCTCTGGGGGAGAAAATGAGTCCTGCCACTGCCCAGAGCAGGGGTCATTGCCCCGTACACATTGGTTTTGGGGCCCTGGGGCGGGGCCCTCCTCCCGTTTCCCTGATTATTATTAGCAGAAAGGAAATTTCCCTCCCTGTCAGTTTTAGAGTAGCAGTTATTGGCCCAATGATATCCCCTTCGACAACGGGGCATAAACCAGGTCTCTTGAGACCCGTAGTACTATTTTGAGGGCGCTCTCTACGGAAGTGTCCCTCTCTACCACAGCTGAAACATGTTTTTCTCCCTCCCAGAGTAGGTCTTTCTTTCCCCACTTGGGGCCGAATGGCAGCAGCTAACACTTGGCCCTGGATGAAGTTCCCATCAATGTCCCTACAGATCCGGATATAGTCATTTAGACTTTTATTGCGATAGGGGCGAAGGGCTTCCTTACAATATTTATTTGCATTTTCAAATGCCATCTGCTTTATGACTGGCATCGCAGGCCCAATGCCCCCAAATATTCTTTCTGCTACCTGACTGAGACGGTCTACGAAGTCTTGAAAAGGTTCGGAAGGTCCTTGAAGGACTTTGGACAGATGATCCCCTCCTCCCTTGGAAGGCAATGCTTTCCAAGCCCCTTGGGCCGCTGCTGCCACTTGGGCATAGACTGCGATGTCATATTGCATTTGCTGCTGAATGGTGGCGTATTGACCACTTCCGGTAAGCATCTCCACATTTCTCTGGGGCTGTCCGGCCTGTGCATTTCTTTGGGCTGTCTGGCTGCATCTTTCCTGAAACTCACCTCTCCAAATCAAATAATCTCCCCCCGACAGAGCTGCTCTGCAAAGCTGCTGCCAATCGCCAGGTGTCAAATTAAGAGACGCAAAAGATTCCATTAAGGAAAGTGTAAAGGGAGCCTGTGCGCCATAATTTAAAGTTGCCTCTTTAAGTTGTTTTATATCCTTAAAATTTAAAGGGTTATGACGCCTAATGACCTGTCCAGAATTGTTCGGATCTGGAACTTCCATTACTGGGGCCACCACCGGGCAGCATTGGACCCCTCCTCTGGGTCTTCCCTCCAGGTCCGAGAAGGACTGGGTTATCTCATAGGAGGAGTCCCTTTTTTCAGAGTATGGGGAAGGGTTTCTCTCCCTGTCCTGTCTTTCCTTAATTAGAATCTTTTTTAGTTCTTTTTTAAGGGCCGTGATCTCAGCAAGTAATCATTCCTTTTCAGACTGTGACGAGTCTGAGTCTGAGCTACTTCCATTTTCTAGGTCTGATAGAGAAGGATATAACCGATTCTGACCGGAGTCCTTCTTTTTGGGTCGTGCCCGGAGATGTCTACCCGTTTTTTTGTTGTTACTAAGAGACTCCTCCTCATCCTCACTAACAATGGAGCCTCTAGTTTCAATCACGGTCTCTTCATCATCACTCTCTGCCCCTGAACTCAAGGAGGCTTGAGTCTCAGTCTCTTGTAACTCTAAAAAAGCCTCTTTTGTGTCCTGAACTACCTGGCGGTGACGAACCTTATCTGTCAAAAGTGCTCCCCTCACTAATCTCCATAAGGAGAATGTCGTAGGGGGCAAGGACTCAGATCCCTCTTTTCGTAAAAGTCTATGAAGATCACGGCGAACCTCCTCCCAATCTGGAATATTTAAGCTTCCCCCAGTAATGAACCATGGACTGGCTCGTTCGATCGATTTTAGAAAGCCTTCTAGGGTTTTAGACTTGACTGCAGTCCCATGTTCTTTAAGTAACTTTTTTAGTTGATACTGCAATGATTCTAGCTTCCCGGAACTATTCCCCATAGTTTCTTAACCCCGTCCACTTACCTCGCTTTCACGATCTCAGTGGGACCTCCAATTGTCACGTCTGCTGCGCGGCCTGTGTCCGAGAACGTGCGGAGGGTGTCGGGTATTGAAAACACAGAGACTCGTTCAATGATATAAAGAGAACTTTAAACAGGCTCCAAAAAGGTTCAAGAAAAACTTCCTAAGAAAAGCTCCCACCAGAGAAACTTCTGCTCTCTCCTCTACCCTCGCTGGTTCTGCTCTGACACCAGAGGTGGATGTGTGTGGGTTTTTGAAGGTGCGGTTAGTCTCTGGACAAGGTCAAGGTCAGGGCGGTTTCCGTGGGAAGGCCTTTCCCAGGAACTTATTGTATCATTTTTAGTAAACAGGTTTTTACTAAACATTGTCTTACAGCTGCCTACTCCCAGGCAGAAGGGGAAGTGGCCAGGAACTTATTGTATCGTTTTTAGTAAACAGGTTTTTACTAAACATTGTCTTACAGCTGCCTACTCCCAGGCAGAAGGGGAAGTGGGTCTCTGCTCAAGGTCTGGTGTTCCCACAGTCTGTAGGTGAAAACGTCTCTCTTAAGTTTTCAGGTGAAATTGCTTATGAACATTGCCAAAGTGCTGTGACCACCCCTGCTCCTAGCCCCCTTCTCCCAGTCTTCCTCAAGCACAAGGAGAATTCCGCTTATGGAGTATCACAACTCAGACTATTCCCAACCACCCTTTCAATTAGTGTAACCAAAGGAACAGAAGTAGAAAGAGAACCAGGAAATTGTATTGATGTCCCAAACTCATTCAAAACAGATTGAGTTCATGCTGTCACTGCTGTGTTTCCGACGTTTTCCACAGAAGCTCAAAACCTCAGGTCTGAGAGGAAGCAGAGGAAAAATGCAATTGGAAATCTGTGGGAAAGGAATGTGAGCCACTCTTGGACTCACATTACTATACTACTGCTCAGAACTGTTGGAAGAGGGTTGGTCCAAAGTGTGATAGGGGATGCTTGGTGCTACTGGTGTGTAAGAAAGGGTAAAAGTTTTCTAACTCTGTCTAGTGTCCCAAGGTATCACTACAAATTCCAGTGGCGGGTAAACAGCTCACGCAAGTTAATAGCTACTTACAAAGCACTACTGTGACTAATAAAGCCCTCAGACCCATTATTCAATTTGTTTGTTCCATGACGTATTTTGACTTTAGACACTGACATACAAAAATAACCTACTGTGAACTCAGACTGTTATTTTAAATTTGAGGTTACTTTTGCCAAAGCCACAGAGATTTTAGAGAAAAGTCCTCATTAGAAGAAGCAACATGCCACACTCCAAGTCACTTGAGATACCCAGTCTTCCACTATCTTGCAGCTCTGAACAAACAGAACAGGAGCTGTGTTTCCGGGTAGAGTCCTCATGAATATATGCTACCCTCCCACTTGAATCAACATGAAAGCCAACCATGTAGGACATACACCTGTAATGCCTTAACATCCTAACCTTCGAAATTGTCTCATTCCATCTACAAATTAGATGGAGTGGCCCACTGTAACATGTAGTTTTCCGGTCAGTCGCCTGGACCCTGTTGCAGTTTCAGCCCCCAAATAACACACAGGGCACTATATTAATTTCGAAGCTGTTGGCTGTTTGCTATGGTTTCTAATTGGCCAGCTCTAACTTAATCATTGACTCATGATCACTAATATATATTTTTATAGGGACTTATTTTTCTGTGAACACCAGACTTGTGTTCCCTACTCCAGGGATCACATCTCAACAATGACCTTCACAACATTTCCCAGAATCCTCCTAGATTCCTAGTCCCAACTATCTTGCTTCCCTATTGGCCAACAGTGCTTTATTCAACAACCAATAAGAGAGATATATTTACAGAATGACATCTCCCATCGTAGTCAAATTATATATAACAGAACAGTTATCAAGCAAGAACTATAGTTACAATATTTTGTCCATTAACATCAAGTAAGATTTAAAGAAAGTATTTCATCATCTATCCTACCTGTGTGAGTCTAAAGTCTTATATGTAGCTTATCTTTTATCATAACTAAGGAAAACTGTAATTACAACTATCTGTCTTCAACTCCATCAAAGACCACAAAAGGATAATATATAAACACTAGAATTGACAGAGACATCTCGCTACCTGGACAGTCACCTGAAGTTCCTCAGTAACGTTGAGGCATCCATCTTCAGCCCATAGGCCACAGTGTGTCTGGAAGACTTCTCAGCAAAGCAGGAAATTTTAAACTGTCCATCTGTATTGGCAGTTTATCAGTCATTTTTCTGTGTCCTGCAGAATGTCTGGCAGACTCTTCCATGAAGCAGGAAGTAATTTTGAGAATACTACACTCTCTTTCCCTACTGATGATATAACAGGATAGTTTACATCTGTTAGTGTTAGTTTTCAGTTATTTCAGTTATTGGGATTGGAAGGAGGTGTTCAGACTTGGGCATCTCTTTCAGATAAGTTTAGGATTTAGATGAGATAGATATGTTTAGTTTAGGATATAAGTAGATTATAACTTGCTCATCACCTTCTATGTATATATGTTGAATATGATTGAGCTTTGTATCAAGTTTAAATCTTTTCTTTAGACTAAAAGAGGAATTGTAGGGAGTGATTTTATGTATCCATAAGAGCTGACTACTCCCGCGTGGGTGTGTTCACATTAAATATGGGTAAATAGACCTAGGGGGAGGGGACTCTCTCTTTCTTTGGGTTTCAGTTTCGACCTGGAGAGCAGTGTGCAAACCTTTGGTTCTTGGCTTTCTTAGATTTTTCATGTAAGTGGTTTCTCTTTCAATAAATATCATAGGACATCCTGAAATTTGTGTAGTTTAATATTTCTGCTTCAGGCCACAACTTTACTCCCAGCACTGGGAGGTAGAGGTATGTGGATCTTTGTGAATTGGGCCCAGCCTGATCTACAGCGTGAGATCCAGGACAGCCAGGACTACACAGAGAAACCCTGTTTCTAAAATAAAATAATATAAATAAATAAATAAGAATTTAACTTAGCATCACAATCACAATTTGTGTTTTGTGACATACATTTTTGTTGTTGTTCTTACTGTAATATATTATCAGTGGTAGTCACATCTGTTTTTCCATTTCCTGCATTAACTCAAGAGTTAATCCTTAAGAAGTCAGTGTTTTACAAGGAAAGAGAGTTCATCAAAAGAATGCTGTAAATATTTGATCCAAGCCCAATGTAACCTTCCTTTGGGTAGACCTTTTAAAGCCAGGAGTGGCAAACCCCCTTCATTCATCAGCACACTCAGAAATCCCTAAACACCAACGGACAACATGGCAAGAAGTGATGACAGAGACAAAAATCAGAAGGCAAAGTTACTGTTCTTTTTGTAACCATAATTTAATTAAAAAATGAAGGAAATAAAATAATCTATAGATTAAAATATCAAATATCTCCTATAGTATCAGGTCTTATACAGATAAATGTGTCCTAAAACTAAAAATAAATTTTAGAAGACACATGAGCTGATTGATTCTTCTCTGTCATCCAAACTGTTTAGTTGGACAAAGAGCATGGAATGGTTACTTTCTATCTTTCAGTACCTCTCTTTTTAAGGGAGTTTCTGGTTTTGTCAATGTGTTTTCTTGCAAGTTTCAAAAGCTAATGTTTTTGTTATTGAAACGATTTATGTTTATAACTTAGTAGAGAGGACAAAGATCATAAGAAATTTCCCATATCATCAAGGCACTGAGTAAACAAAAGGAATTAACAATAGTCAAAGGCATACAATTATCTAAAAATGGACCTAATTTAATCCTGAAACAAACTTTAAGATACATATTATTATCTTCATGCAGAATAGGAGAAAATGGGGTTTTCATGGAAATAAAGTAATGTGCTGTGGTGTCCAGCAAGTGGTCATTGGGGCCTGAACATGTGTGCCCTGCTCACCACCCTATACAACCCAGTCATGGGAGGTCTGCATTTTAAGATGATGTTGAATTACTGACTCCCCCCAAGATACTGATGGTTATGTTAGCAGTAAGGACATGCTTCAGAAGAACTCGGTGAATTTGCATATAGATGTGAAACTCAGATTTGCATATGTGAGTCATAAAGCCAGTCAGAAGCAAAACTGTTGAGTTGGCAGACATGTCTTGACTGCCTCCACCCTGTTTTCCCCTGAGGCACTCTGACGCCTTGCTGATGCCTGGTTCCTTTGGCAGCCCAAGTCCCTCCTACCTTGCCTCCTGTACAACAGGCTACTTTGTATCATAATTACCTGTGTGTCCTCCTCACCAAAACCTCCAGCAGACTAAATGTAAGACACGGAGTGTCTGTCTCATTTCCCTCTTCCTTATTGTACTGAGCTCAAAGGAGCATGCTCAGAGAACATTTGTAGAAAAAAATTTGTGACCACAGACTGGACCTCACTCTCTCCCCCTAACTAAAGTATCTAAGCCCTGCATTAGTCACTATACAGTTCTCTGAGCTTTACTTCTTAATGTGACAAATCAATAACATTCTGTTAGCTCATGAGGAGATAGTGGGCTGACTCTCTTGGATCTTATAAAGCAGTATTGCTGTATACACCAATAAGTACGCAGAAGACTAAATACCCAATCTTGCCTTGTGCCTGTTGGGTTACTTTAAATGTGAGGACTTAAAAGGGGTAGTATCTTGATAAAAGTGAATATAGAAGAAAACATTGCTTCTGGGCAATCCAACATGTCGGTACATACTGAGTGCTGGTTAACAGCAGAAAAAGGGGGTAACCTGAGGTCACACACTTGACATAAGCCATCTTATTTGGTTCTCAAAAGGAACCTAGAGTTGGGTATTATTTTTATGAAAGGGAAGAGGGTACAGAGATGTGTTATCCCACTGACAGACATGAACTAACCATCCAGAAAGATTCCATTTTGGCCTGGCAGCAATCTTCTTATTGTCTGAATTCTTCACTGTTCAAGGTTATTGTCTAGACAGCAGCTGGAGGATTGGAGACTATTACAAGGAAAGTTTGCCACAAGATAGGCACTGTAAACTTTTTACGGGACAGACAAGAACCTTGAGACAAAAGGAAAACAAAACTCATTTGGGGCACCATTGCTAAAGCTTTGGTTGTGATCCCATTTGATAACCCCATCAGGGACATCCCTTCCCTTGCCATAGAAAGCATTCACCGGGGTTCCAGGATTGTTCCCGAATCTGCAGCAGCCGCAGAAATTTAGGCATGGATGGTCCTACAGCAGCAACTTCAGGGAAAACCACATTTGATAAGAAAGTCACTTCATAGCCCCAAGCAATTTTGATTCCAGTTAAAAATCACAACACAAGCACCAAAAGTTGAAAGAAATTTGTGGTGGATTGGTTGCGTAAAAGTAGAAATATAAACTATGGAACAGAGGAGAATCCATCTGTCTAAAAATAACCATGTTACTTTGGTGGCTCTTTAATCCGTTTCTCAGATTTCTCGGTCTCTACAATTGTCACGATGACACCCAGTGTTTAAGATTGCGGGAGAATTATTGGGGTGACGTAAAGAAATCACACAGCCATGGTTTGGTGAATTACGGCTCCTGTTTTGAAATGTATGAATATGACAACCAGTTCCCAGCTCATTAAGAGGCATTCATACTGAAAAGCCTCAGTCAGTTTCTGGTAACCAAATAATGAAATTTGGATCCCGGGAGGGAAGAAATTCAATCTCCTGTGACTATCTTGAGGGCAGAGAGCTTTGAACATAGTCAGGGGGTCTATGAGCTGACTAATCACATGCTGAAAACCTCTTATATGTCAACCTGGGAGTGAAATTTGAGGGCTTTGGCAAGGCAAGGCTCTCGTTTTGGAAATGCATTATTTCTTTTATGACTGAAAATAATATGTGTTCTTTTTCCATACTCTGGAAAATATTTTCAACCTTTATGTTTTATGTGTTTGTTTATATATTTGCCATTGTTTTGAGGGTATAGAGTGCAGGGACTCACACATACTAGGCAAAGGCTTTGTCACTCAGCTATAACCCCACAATTTGAGCCACTTTTCTTTCCTTTTTTACTTTTTATTTTGAGACAGTTTCTAAATTTTCCAAACAGGGTTTAAACTCATGTTTCTGTTGCCTCAGCATCCTGAGTAGCCAGAATAATAGGACTCTGTTGTTGGATATAACTTCTTTCTTTTATAACTAGTATATTGATTTTAAACAAATGAATTTTGTTATGACACTTTCATACATGTACCAGGATATACTAGAATGATGTTTGAATGATCTTTAAAAATATATAAGGAAAAAATGGAAATCATTCCAAGTCCCAGTGTTAACACTGGGTTTGTGTCCTAACTTTTCTCTTATGTCTTGGGATCTGAATATATGTTGTGCATTTGCTTATAAACATATGGCACATCCATTTTTCTATTTATCACGCATAAAAATATTATAGCAAGCAATTCACACAAACACTTTGTGACAATTAAACAATTAAAATTTTTTATGAAGCAACATTTGAATCTTTCTTAAGATTTAAGCATGGGCATTAAAAAGAGCAGAGCGTCAACTAGAACAGGCTTGGGTTTCTCAAGATAGATGCCTAAAACCTTCTTTTGAATAAGATTTCTAAGGCTTGTCTTATGTTATATTTTATGACTTTGTTACATTTCATTAAATGCAATTTCAAATGGAATTTTAATTGTCCTTAATGTGATTTTAAATATCAACAATTAATGCCATTTGCATAGGGTTAATGCATATTTCTGATAATTATCTAAAATAATTTTATTTCCTATGATAATATTTCTTTTAATTTGCTAGGTAAAATGCAATATGCAAACTCATAGATTTTGGTACATATTTCAATACTGTCTTCTAATGTACCAATTTTGATTATTTTACTCAAAATCTACCTCTAAGTATTATCATAAAGTCCTACTAGTTTACTAAGTTTAAAAAATGTCTGCCAAATTAATAACATTGTATGTTTCTCTTCTCACATGGGACTTCAAGCATCTTCATATATGTGTTGAACATTTGTTTTTACATTTTAGAGCATTGTCTGAGCACATGATTTTCTCATTACTCAACTGGTCTTTAGAAAAAATATCAAATGCTTTGGAAGAGTTCTGGAGACATATAAGGCATAAATCATTTGCCAATATACATATTGTAAAGAGTTTCCCTATTTATCAAACTTTACATCTTTTCCTTAAAGGGTTTTAATTTTTAGCATACATAAATTGAGGCACTTTTTATTTGGTCAGCTTGATCAACCTTTCCAGAACTAAAACAGAAATATTTTCCTAAGATAAATAACTTTAACGGGTATAAAATCATGCACTTCAGCTATTATAAAGATGTAAACTAAACATCCTCATTCTAAATTACTAAAAAGTATGTCTAACTTCTTAGAGGATTGTCATCAAGATGCTATCTTTCTGAAGTATAGTCATCAAAACACTATCTTCTGAAGTCCAGTCTTTATGGACACAGAGAAATACACCTGTTGAGGGAAAATAATAAACATTTACAGCTCTGGTGTAAGAAAACTAGAGGTGATGGCAAAATAAATAAAATCAGCTGACCAGCACCATTCTTATAGCTAACAGTACAGTCTACCAGAATGATAGAAGCAGAAGTCCAAGTGGAAAGGTAAATATACATAAGTTAAAAACTACTTCAGGGTTGACAGAGCTGCCACCTGGGCCATGGAGACATCTGGACCAGGCTGCAGCAGATGACCATGTCATGATCCATGGCCCTACTGCCTGGCCTGGAATGTGTTGATGTCCATTGCCCCTGTTACCATTGTAGACAGTGAGAAAACCAGAGCTCTGGACAGAACCCTGAGGCCATGTTGGTGTCTGAAGGTCATGCAGATGCCATGGCCTCAGTATTAATGTTAGGACTATGTTGTCATTAGGGTTAGTGTTAGTCTTAGGGTTAGTGTTAGATCCAGGTTTAGGTTCAGCATTAGGACTGGTGGCATGATGTTAGGGTGACAGGTAGCTTTGGTTAGATCAGAGCTGGTGTTAGCCTTATACTGATAAGTCTTGGTGTAGCATTTGTGTAGGGATACATTTAATGTTAGTCAGTCATTGAATTCATGGTTAGTTTTAGTGTTTAGGTATATGTAGAGTTGATTTTTGTTGTTTTCGTTTAAATAGCATTTTTAGGTTGGTTGTGGTAGTGCAATACTTTAACTCCAGTAAATAGGAGGCAGAGGCAGGTAGATCTATGTAATATACATAGTGAGTTCCAGGATAGCCAAGACTACATAGAGAGAGTCTATCTAAAAAAAGGTTTTACTACCAAAGAAAGTATTATTGCAAATGTATGGTTCTTAACAGCATATAAAATAACAAAATAAATAAACACATTGGAAGTCTTTTCTTTTAGTAATCAAATGTATCTGTAACAACCCATGCAAAAGCCAAATACAAAATTAAAGCTTGATTCACAAATTAGATCCAAATTATTGCAAAAGTCAAATCTAAGATATTAAATATTTTAATTGATAATTTATTATATTTTTTCGAGACAGAGTTTCTCTGTATTGTTTTGGAGACTGTCCTGGAACTCGTTCTGTAGACTAGGCTGGCCTCGAATTCACAGAGATCTGCCTGCTTCTGCCTCCTGAGTATTGGGATTAAAGGCATGAACCAGATAATTTATTATATTAACCAATAAAGACAAATTTTAATATTGAATTTGTGCCTCAAATGGTGATTGGGGAGGTTTTGCATGACCACCAGTTGTTGTGGAAAGAAATAAACAGGAGTAGACTATGCTCATGGGTATAGAATGCCAAGGAGAAAGCCAGTCATGATCTCTATTCTGCTCTATATAATGTGTACTTCCGCCAACACCAGGAATGGATGACATAGCATGTGTCACATGAATGAAAAAGAGAGGAAATAGCACAACATTTTAAGAGTAAAAAATTCTCACATTTTCTTCTTTCTACCTCATTTTCAGGGTTAGGCAATGTTAGATCTATAATGGATGGGATAAAGGTTGGGTCTTTCTTCATCCCTCCCCCTCTCATGGATAGTGCTATTATAATGGAATACCTTTTGGGTGAGCCAGTAATTGGCATTCCTCCATGGCTTCTGCATCATCTCTTGTCTCTAGGTTCCTGCCCTGTTTGAGTTCCTGTCCTGTCTTCAATGATGAACAGTGATACAGAAGTGATTTAAAAGCCAAATAATCTCTTTCTACTTAACTTGCTTTTTGTTTGTTGGTTTTGGTGTTTTATCACAATAATAGTAACCCTAACTAAGACAAGTTGGTACCAGGCAAGGCATATTGCTGTGATGACCTCACTTTGTTCTTTTGGGGAGGATTGTGGAAGGACTTTGGAATTTTGTGCTAGAAAAACGATTGAGTGTTGAGAGCTCAGTGAGCTATTCTGTAGGAGGTTGGAATATAAGCATGTTGAGGGAAGTGTAGATGATGGAAGCTGGCTTGTGAAGTTTCAGAGGGAAGCAACGACTTTACTAGCCCTTTTTTGTGACAAATATGTGGTGTCTAGTCAGCTGGAGCTGAACAATCAGCTGTGATTAACAAGAGACTAGTCCACTAAAGTAGAACCTTTAACTTACTGGGGCAATGGATGCTGGTCAGCTGGAGCTGAGAAATTAACAGTTATTAGGAAGGGACTACTACCACTCAGGGGATATCTTTTGGGAAGTATTTGTGGAGAGTCAGCACACAAAAGCTGTGTTCCAGAAGTGGCCAAGATTGTGCCTCACGCTGGCACTGGAACTTGGTAGTGTAGAAGTTATCCAGGTGGTACTGGTTTTGAAGGCATAAGGGCATCATGGAGAGCAGCTGAGGCTTGGCACTGTGAAAGACCAGTAGACACCACTAGTGAAGGTGCAGCCTCAGTAGCAGTTGGAGGCCCAGAATTGGCTTAGTACCATGAAGAGAGCCTAAGAGAGGCTAGTGGTGAACGTGCAGCCCAGTTATACCAGAAGACCCTAACATTTTGGAGATACCATTACCATGGGATGACCACCAAGAACAGTGTCAGTGGTGGGTGGGAGCTTGTAAAAGCTAGAAGACAAATGTGTGTCCTGTAGAGATCAGAGCTAGAGAAGTGATCCAGTCACCTTGGAGAAGACTGGAAGATCATGAGTAGATCCCAGACATTGGACATTGTGTTATTTACATTGTTGGAGTTCTGATTTTGCTTTTATCTGATTGTGACTGTGCCCTGGTTCTTCCTTTTGAAGTAAGAAAGTAATTCATTTATAGGAGCCCACAGTTGAGAGACTTTAAACTTTAAAAAGAGAGTCAGATATTTTTTTCAATTTCACAGAGAATTGAGATTTAAAACAACTGGATAACTTTGAAGGAACAACTTTCAATGGATTTGAAGTTATAAAGTCTGTGGAACCAAATTTAAGTTTTTGATGTGAGATATTAGGGATGAATGAGGGTGGAAAGGTTATGGCTTAACAAGTGATGTGTTTGTGTGTCAAATAAACAAGGGGGCCATTTTGCTGGATAGTTTTATGTCAACTTGGCACAAGCTAAAGTCATTTGTTATGAGGAAAACTCAATTAAGAAAATCCCTTTCTAATATTGGACTGTAGACAAACCTGTAGAGCATTTTCTTAATTAGTGATTGGTGGGGGAGGGCTCATCTGATCAAGCATTCTATAAGAAATCAGGTTTAGCAAGCCAGGAAGAGCAAGTCAGTAAGCAGCACTCCTCCATAGCTTCCTGCCTCTAGATTCCTATCCAGTTTGAGTTCCTGTCCTGACTTCCTTTGATGATGAACCATTATATGGAAGTATAAGCCAAATAGGCCCTTCCTCCTCAATTTGCAGCACATCTCTGCTTGTTAGAGGAGAACTGCTACATAGGAATTCAAAGACATTTTCCTAATGCCCAGTGCTGAGTCTGTATCAGATGCCTGACACTATGCTGAAGTATTTACACAGATTATCTTACATGATGTCACTGATATACTATATCTCTTTTACATGTGGGAAAACTACAGTCTACTCATTTACTTTGATCATGGTGTTCCATCGCAGCAAGAGGAACCCTAACTAAAATGGATTCTAACATGGCATCAGTGCACTTCAGAGGGATGTGAGAAGGTGTAATGAGAATTGTGTTGACCATACAGCAGCTGCTGAGGAAAGGCCTGCTCCCTCCTCCCAAAGTCTTCTGTACCTTACTTTTCCCCCAAGGTAATATAATCACATTGCTGGAGTTATGACCATTACCCAAGGATCCAAGGATATGATCTAGGCTTGATTGATGACAAACATGAACCCCTTTCTTTTGAATACCTACTATCTGCCATCACGTATTCCCATGCCAACCTGCACTGCTCCTTGAGAACCCTGCTAATCAGTTCTCAGATAATGTTTATTCCTTTATTCTTCTGCCAAGAAAAGGAACACAATCTCTTCTATTTAACTCACTTTATTGGATTCTACCCTGAAAATGCTTGCTGTCTTCTAATTAGTTTATTTGGTACAGAGTTCTGATGCCTGCAGCCAGTCACACAATGCACATCTATGAGGTGCTGGAAAACTAATCAAAGCTTGAGCCCATGATAGGAAAGTAAGGGCTTCTGTATATGGGCCTTACCACAACTGCACCTCAAACTCATCACTCACAGACACACAGGTTCCTTCCTGCATGTACTCAGAAAGCCTTTTTGCTTTCATCACAATTGCAGATGTGAATGGAACAGCGTGTTACTACCTTTGGAAGACATATTAATCCAGTTTGCTGAGACCGTGACTGATTTTATCTGGTATCAATTATTGGGCAACAGAAACATTAAGATGCAGGCACATCTTTTCCTGTAAGTAGTGGGTGTGACTAAAGCAATAAACCTGAATCATTTCTAAACATGACTACCACTTTGGAAGCTTGCTCTTGATTACAAAAATTATCAGCTCAAGGGAAAGTTTTGCCAGGTTGGCACCCTTTCCACTGACTATACTATTCTTCCCCTCACCCTCCCCCCACAGCTTTTAATTTAGGCTTCACACCACACCTCTCATTTCATAATGATTTGAAACAATGATGATATCATTAGGAGAGAGAAACAATACACACTGTCTGTGGTAGTCCAGACTTTTCAAAAGCATAAAGAAGGAGAAAATTTTTACTCAACCTTCAGGAAAGTGGAGAGGCAAGATGCGCACTCAGTCAGATTAGATCTTCTTGCTGTATCAATGGCTTCTCATTCCTGCAGAATGTTTTCCAAGAAGGCTTATCTCCTGTCTCATGAGGAGCACATCTCTGTTTGTTAGAGGAGAGCTGTGACATAGGAATTCAAAGATGTTCTCCTAATGCCCAGTACTGAGGCTATATCAGATGCCTGACACTGTGCTGAGTGATTTACATGAATTATCTCCCATGACATAGCTGATATTATTATGTCTATTTTACACTTGGGGAAACTACAGTCTAGAAAGATGACATCACTGATAAAATACAGAACAAGGATTTGAATGAAGTCACACTAAATTGAGAGCTACATTCTTAATTGTGGTTCTCAGTTTTGACAGAGAGAAGTGATTCTTCCAAGCCAGAATTTCCACGATCCTTATGGTCTGCTGAATATGCAATACCTATTTTCCTGTTAAGTTCTAGGTTGGAATATGTTGACCAACAGAGTATAATGTATTCATAATCCCACTTATAGACTTTCCAGCCATAAAGTCCTCATGAATTTGTACAAATACATAGATTTTAAATGGCCCTGTCTTTAGTGTAAAAAGGTAGATCAACACACAGCATTAGTCATACATGTGAGTTAATAGAACTACTAACTTCTTACAATGTTTACAATTCTGGTAAATTTTTCCTTTTCAAAAAAATATCAGATACTGGTACTCAAAAATATACTGATGAAGCCTATTCATGGACTGAACATTGCATTTTTTATGGTGTCCCCCATCTAAAGTGCAGATATCACCAGCACAGTAATATATGGAGTCATGAATAATCTTATGTAAGTAGTTTTATTATACTCTTCAGTTCTCATGAACCAAGAAATCTTTGAAGAATGCACAATGAGTCTCAGACCAGAGCAAAAATATCCAATACATGAGTAGAACTTGCCTCAAATTGGGGAGTAAGGATTCACATTGACCATCATGCGCAGAGCAACAATGCTTCTAAGCACAGGCAACTGTTTCTGTGTTCTAACTTAAGAGAGAAATACTTGAAATGCAGTGCTGATATACAAGTGAATTTTACAAGTTATTTATAGCCTTTCGATATTTGTATAAACAGTATTCTTAGATTCTATTCCTAATGGTTCTTTTCTTTGTAATAGGATATACCAGGGTATTGTTGAAGCTTTCCTGGTAAATACAAGGACAGAGTTGGACTGCTACTTCTCGAGATGTGGAGTAAAGCACTACAGAGTCCCCAGAGAGCTCATGAAGAGCAGAAGACCCCATCCTCCTCCAGCAATGGAGAGGAGTGTCAACCCATGACTGAGACATATGAAATTTTACTTCCACCTGTGTTGGGGAAGTCCTGTGTATATGTCAATAAAGCACTGTCTGGCCAATAGGAATCTAGATAGGTGGGGCTAGGAATCCAGGAGGATTCTGGGAAGGAGAAACACAGGAGAGTTCAAGATGTAACCGCCATGGGGTAGGAATCCCGGAACTATTCTCCGGTAAGAGACATACTTAGATTAACAATTATGGGGTAATTACTTAAGTCAGAGCTAGCCAGTAAGAAACAAGCAAGGCCAACAGCTTCATAATTAATACAGTGTCTTGTGTGTTATTTGGGGACTACAATGTGGCAGAGCCCAGGCGACTGGCGGGTGATATACCAAAGCAGCTAGCAAAGAAAAAGCTTCTCTTTACACACCTGATAATATGAAATATAATTTCCCTGATGATACAGTATCAAAAATGAGGGAAAAGATACAAGATTTAGAGTATTGCAGCAATTTTGAAAGGACAAGATTTCAATAGAAGAGTCTTCATTATACTAGCAACTTCAGAGATAACAAATACAATAAAAGATGCAATTACTAGATCCATCCTAAAGAAGACAAGTACACAAGCAAACAGCAAGGTAGAAAATGATGAGAATTACCCAAGAAGAACAAACAAGAAAATAGAAATACCGGGTCAGAAGACATCAGAAGCCAGTGAGACTAAAACACAATCTGACACTGGTGTCACTAAAATTGTGGAAGGATAGGAGTGAGTAGGTGTTTCTGAAAAAGCTTGAAGTAACTAAAGCTGGAAGATTCTCAAATTTGACAAGAGCCATAATATAAGGATCTGGAGAGTTTTTATCAAGCCTTCAGCAAGATAAATCAAAGGAAATTTACTTCAAGGCATACCATGCCCAAACTTTTGAAAACTAAAATCTAAAGGCTGAAAGAAAACACCACCATCAATGAGTAAAGCAATTCAGAAGCTTGTGAGTTTATTTTTTTCAGAAATCAAAAAGGCCAGAAATAAGTACAATGTATAAAATTTCGTGAAGAAAATAATCACCAATTCTGAATTTTACACTATTGGGTGAACAGCTCTTTTTCTGTGGAGATGCAAACAAACATCTCTTCTTCCAAAATTAGCACCAATGACAAAACAAAGAACAGTTTCACCCACATTCAACTGGTCTCCCACTAAATTGTGTGTGTGTGTGTGTGTGTGTGTGTGTGTGTGTGTGTGTGTGTGTGTGTGTATTCACAGGCCAACTTTGTGGAGTCAGTTAAACTCAGATCACCAGGCTTGTTCTGTATGGGCCTTTACTATCTCATGAGTTTTTTGGAGTTTCTTACAGAGTATGGTAAGAGAATACTATGTCAGTGCAAAAATGCAACTCTAACCTCAAAGGGGACCAGAGAAAGTTTTTTTCCATGAAGTCAAACATGACTATCCGTGGCTCAAGAATACAGATTCTGGTTACCCCCATTTCCATGTTCCTATGTGGTAACAGTCTCATGAACTACTTAAAGACTCAGAAAGCAGAAATTCATAAATCATGAAACATTTCAAATACAGTTGGAAATTCAGGTGTGTTCTTCTATTATAGTGAAATATAAAACTCTTAACTAGAGGCCTCATATGTTATTTGATGACATGCTCAGTCTTTTGGTTAGTGGAAGCTAGTGTTACATGCCAAAGGTTTCACCAGTTAGTCACAAGGATTTTAGACAGACATACAGGTGAACAAGAAATTGCTATTAAGGGGACTAAAGCTAACCCAAGATAAATTGAAAGTAGACTCTTAGACATGCAACCTTCCAACCTTACTGCTATCACTAATGATCTAACCAGTCAATTAGCCTTAAAAGAGCTTCAATGGAAAGCGACATCTTTTTTTATTTAAATTTAAATTAAAAACAAGGTTGCTTCATATGTCAATTCCAGGTCCCTCTCCCTTTCCCTCCCTCCTCTCTCGCCCTTGCACCAACTCCCCCAAATACCCCCTCATTTCCCCAGGGAGGGTGAGGCCCTCCATAGGGGTGTCCATAGTCTGTCATTTCATCCAGGGCAGGGCCTAGACCCTCCCCCAAGAGTCCAGGATGAGAGTGTATCTCTCATTGTTGGATGGGAGTCCAAAGTCCATTTGTATACACGGAATAAATACTGATCTACTACCCAAGGCTCAATAGATTACCTAGGCCTCCTCAATGACACCCACATTCAGGGGGTCTTGATCAGTCCTATGCTGGTTTCCAGGCATCAGTCTGGGATTCAAGAGCTAACCCTTGTCAGGTCAGCTGTTTCTGGGAGTTAAGCCAGCCCAGGCTTAATCCCTTTGGTCATCAGTCCTCCCTCTCTGTCACTGGATTTTTTTTTTAATTTTATTTTCCAGTTTAAATTTAGATAAGAAACAAGGTTGCTTCACAAGTCAGTTCCAGGTCCCTCTCCCATTCCCTCCCTTCCTCCCGTGCCCTCCCCCCCCCCCCGTTATCCCCTCATTTCCCCAGGGAGGGTGAGGCCCTCCATGGGGGTGTGCACAGTGTGTCACTTCATATAGGGCAGGGCCTAGACCCTTCCCCAAGAGTTCAGGGTGAGAGTGCACCTCACATTGTTCTATGGGAGTCCAAAGTCCGTGTGTATACTTGGGATGGGTACTGATCTGCTGCCCAAGGCTCAGTTGATTCCCTAGGCCTCTTCACTGACACCCAGATTCACGGGGTCTTGATCAGTCCCATGCTGGCTTCCCAGGCTAATGCCTGGGATTCAAGAGTCAACCTTTGTTTGGTCAGCTGTTTCTGGGGGTTAAACCAGCCCAGTCTTAATCCCTTTGATCATCAGCCCTCCCTCTCTGTTACTGGCTTTCCTGAGTTCAGCTCAGTACTCAACCAAGGGAGTCTGCCTCTTCTTCGATCAGCCACTAAATAAAGTTTCTGTTTCCCAGACTCTCTGGCCATAGGATTGTAGGCTGGCACTCCCCAGATCTATGTCTAAAATCCATATATGAAAGAGTACATGCCATGTTTCTCTTTTTGTGACTGGGTTACCTCACTCAGGATGGTTTCTTCTAATGTCAACCATTTGCCTGCGAATCTCATGATTCCATTATTTTTTTTCTGCTGAATAGTACTCCATTGTGTAGATGTACCACATTTTCTCTATCCACTCTTCAGGTGAGGGACATCTAGGTTGCTTCCATGTTCTGGCAATTACAAATAAAGCTGCTATGAACATAGTGGAACAGACATCTTTGTTGTATGAAAGGGCATCTTTTGGATATATGCCTAAGAATGGAGTTGCTGGGTCTTGTGGTAGGTTTATTCCCATTTTTCTGAGGAATCTCCACACTGATTTCCAAAGTGGCTGAACCAGTTGGCACTCCCACCAGCAATGGAGGAGTGTCCCCCTTTCACCACATCCTCTCCAGCATAAATTGTCATTGGTGTTTTTGATTTTAGCCATTCTGACAGGGGTGAGATGGTATCTGAGAGTTGTTTTGATTTGCATTTCCCGGATGGCTAAGGATGTTGAGCAATTTCTCAAATGCCTCTCAGCCATTTTAGACTCCTCTATTGAAAACTCTCTATAGTTCTGCAGCCCACTTTTTAATAGGGTTCTTTGGTGTTTTGGAGACTTGCTTTCTTGAGTTCAGCTCAGTGCTTAGCCGTGGGAGTCTGCCTCTGCTTCCATCAGCCACTGAATGAAGGTTCTGTTTCCCAGACTCTCTGGTCATGGGATTGTAGGCTGGCACTCCCCAGATCTATGTCTAAATTCCATATATGAAAGAGTACATGCCATGTTTCTCTTTTTGTGACTGGGTTACCTCACTCAGGATGGTTTCTTCTAGTGCCATCCATTTGCCTGCAAATTTCAGGATTCTACTGTTTTTCTTCTGCTGAAGAGTACTCCATTGTGTAAATGTACCACATTTTCTCTATCCACTCTTTGGTTGAGGGACATCTAGGTTGCTTCCAAATTCTGGCTATTATAAATAATGCTTCTATGAGCATAGTGGAACAGAAATCCTTGTTGTATGAATGGGCATCTTCTGGATATATACCGAAGAGTAGAGTTTCTGGGTCTTGTGGTAGGTTTATTCCCATTTTTCTGAGTAATCTCCATACTGATTTCCAAAGTGGCTGTACAAGTTGGCACTCCCACCAGCAGTGGAGGAGTGTTCCCCTTTCACCATAACCTCTCCAGCATAAACTGTCATTGGTGTTTTTGATTTTAGCCATTCTGACAGGAGTAAGATGGTATCTCAGAGTTGTTTTGATTTGCATTTCCCAGATGGCTAAGAAGGTTGAACACTTTCTCAAGTGACTCTCGGCCATTTTAGACTCCTCTATTGAGAATTCTCTATTTAGTTCTGTAGCCCACTTTTTAATTGGATCCTTTGGTGTTTTGGAGAGTTGCTTCTTGAGTTCTTTGTAAATTTTGGAGATCAGCCCTCTGTCAGAAGTGGAATTAGTGAATATCTTTTCCCATTCTGTGGGCTGCCTTTTTGTCTTGCTGACTGTGTCCTTTGCCTTACAGTAGCTTCTCAGTTTCAGGAGGTCTCATTTATTAATTGTTTATCTCACTGTCAGTGCTACTGGTGTTATGTTCAGGAAGCTGTCTCTTGTACCAATTCGTTCAAGGGTACCACCCACTTTCTCTTCTAAGAGGTTCAGTGTGGCTGGATTTATGCTGAGGTCTTTTATCCATTTGGATATATCTGCTTCTTCTACATGCCAGCATCCAGTTATGCCAGCACCATTTGTTAAAGATGCTGAAAAGCGACATCATTTTAAGCATAAATATCCTACTGATATCACCCCATTTACTTTTTTAATTAAAATATAATTTCATCATTTTCCTTTCCTATCTTCTTTAAGAAACATGTCACTCTAAGTGGTCAGATCCCACAGGCTGAAGAAATCCAGACCATAACTTCCTGGAGCATTCTCTGGAGGCAGAGTTAAGGAGTCATGATGTGTTGTGACTTAAGAATTCCTAAGTTATCGTCCTCAGCAGTGCTTAACATCACTATGCTTCTTTTCACATAGGCTATGCTATGCTGAGCTAAATGAGCTGGTGTGGCACTTCCTAACACCCTCTGAAAGGATCTAAATGCCAAATATTTTCCTTTGTTTTGGAGATTTCCCTAAGGGCTCTTCTCTGGGTCTCTTCCAGTCATCTTCTCCATGGTGCCCTCTTTTCTTTTACCTCAATCTATCTCTTTTTAATGAAGCCCCCCTCCAAGGCAGTGATGAAATGGTAGCCATATCTATAATAACGCTAATGGAGCTCTTATATTCCCTTGTACATAGAAGAAAGAAGGTCAAGAGACCATACCTATTGTGTCTTTGTCTCCTCCCTCAGACTCAAATGATCTTGACAGATGCTAGAGTACAAAGTGAAAGGTTAATTGAAACAGGGACTCTATGATACAGTTTCCATGATGTTATCATCCATGATGGGATGAAGCTTTGAAATGTTGCAGCTGTTTGGGGGTTATCTACACTCCTGTAAGTGTAAACAAAAGCTCTTTTAGGTGGGAGTCTACACCTTACAGTGAACCTTCTACAGTGGAAAGGTGGGGATGGCATGGGTCCAAGGCCTAATAACAATTTTTCTTCAGTTATGTTTAGCACCCTTAATAGCTGTCTCTTGCCCACCTCTGTGATGATCTAACATCCTGAATAATGTATAATCAGGCCACTGGCCTCCTCCAACCAAAGGCTAAGTGAGAGTTTTCCCTTTTGCTATGAAGTGTCTACCTGTTATTCCCACTAATGGATTTGAAAGTTTCCTTGACTTAAGACTTTCTCCATTCTGTTACTATTCATAAAGCCATTACCACTTTGGAACACTGAATTTGGAATAACCTGAATCTATGCTCCTGGGTGATAATTATGTACATTTAGGTACAGAATAAATTCTTCCTTATTCTATTTGGGTTGAGGGCTGTGTTTATTCACCTACATATGCTACATATATACAAAATGCCTAGGATTATGAAATTACAAGAATAGATAAATTAATAATATATAGATTGAATAAAACTGAAATTCTAAAAATAAGTCAGGTAACCCACAGAAGTCAGAAAAAGAGGAAACAAGAAAGAATTAGCAACATAGGAAAACAGGAAATAAAGTGAAAATGGCATAATTAGGTCCTAAAATATCAACAATTGTAATGAATAAAAGTATTATTTAAAACACAAAAGAAATTGAATTTAACTTTTTTATTTGTAAAAATAAATAAATAAAGGTCCTAACCAAGATTTTGTGCTGGAAAATTTTATAATTAGGTGCCAATTCTACAACTCCTTTCTAGAAAGCATGACCCTCTTCACTACCTCCCTTCTCTGAGGGAGTAAAAATAGGCAACAGACAATTGGGATGATCTTTGTGAAGAACTTGTGAAAATGGTGGCAGTTTGCCTTGGAGGGTAGTAATAAAATCCATTGAATTCAGATATGTTTTGTTGGAGAAGAGTGGTATGGTAAAAAGAGGAATATCCATCATGAGTACTGGAGCAAACATCACAGCCTAAGAGTCCATGTCACTTCTATTCTTGACAGTGAGTTTTGACTGAAAGTCTCGTCTGTGTTGTCTCTGGTCGGATAGGAGTTACAGAGTCTAGACTTTTCAAAATAACATTTGTAGTAGTTTTACTCAAATCCTAGGGTTTAAAAGCTGCTAATTTCCCAGGCTGTGTTTCTGGCTGTGCCTTTGTAAATGGCTGGGCTGTACAGCTTGTTATTTAGCTGATGTACCACAATTACCATTTCCTGGCCTCCCCGCACACTTGATGCACTTTATTGTTCAAGAATATTTTCTCTTTGTTTGAGTTGCAAGGATTAAAGGCATTATAGCTTAATCCCTTTGATGCACCCAGACCATTCTTAAACTGAATGTTTTCCTATTAAATTTCCTACTGGGGACCAATTCACTGATGCTGTAGCAACCGAAGCAGGAAATTCTGATTAATTACAGAACTTCTGTTTCCACGAATCTCTAAAATATCTAATAACAAAAGGCACTTACACAAATCTGTAAGGTTAATAAATGTTTCATGCAATTTGAAATAAGTAACTTCAAAGCTTTTGGACAGAAACAGTGAAGGGAAGGAGATGAGCACTATAGACTAAAGGAGCCAGTGTTTAACAATTCATGTGGATTAAAGGCTCAATCACAAACAAGTTTCCAACTAACTCAAAAACTAATTCATATTGGAAAATCAATACACACTTGGTTGCCTATGATTTTTGAAATGGAGAAAGCGAGTTTATAAATTTAATTATGCATTCAAGCTGCCATCAGATTTACAGCTTTAAGTTACAAAGACCAAAATATAATAAACTGCCAGGGAGGGAGGCTGTCTGCTCATCATATAGGCTTTCAGTAGGTGGGTTACGCTGATCACTCTCTGTATGGTAGCCATGGAGATGAGAAAGGGCTTCCCCTTTATTCCCCTTTGTTACCAGTAGCCATGAAGAAACCTACATGTCTCTAATAGACAAATGAATGCCAGTTTTCTCTTTATTTTCTACAAATAATGGCTTTAATCAGAGTAAGGGTAACTGGCAACATCTCAATTAGTCTTGTATATATGGGGAACTGTATGCTCTGTGAATATTAAAGCAACAAGTAGTAACCTAAGAATTAGAATCATAGAAAGTCCACAAGACAGAAAGTGTGTTTCTACACTTGAAAACTAGAATGTGTTTACTTGTAAGATTCATAACCTACTTGTAATATTTTTCTCACTATAATTTTATTATAGTTTGATTTAAATTTCATTTCAGGCAAGTATCAGTTTTACATACAATGACTTTTCATTCTGTGAGTTTATTTTCTTGCACTCTGGGAAAGGGTTGATTTCACCAGACTTGCTTTATGGTCCTATCTAAAGAATAGCAGCAAAACTGAAGCCTTTATAGATGCTTTAATACAAAGCTCTATGTTAAATGAAATGAGAATACTACATCATGCCCAGACACACAGTCACAGTCCTTAGGAATGAAGTCAGCTAAGCAAGAATTAGTTCCACTTTCTTGTGTACCGTGAGATATAACTGAAATTTGAAAACATGAAATTGCTCCAAAAGATACCACCTGCCAATCCAGTATGAAAATCATTTGTACCTCTCTCTATTCCCCCACAGTTAGACTCTATTCAAGATTATCTAGGCATTCAAACATTGCAAAACTCACTTCTGTTTGTACTTTAATTTTTTTGAGAGTTTCATACATAAATATATTGTATTTCTATCATTTTCATTCCTTCAACTCTTCCCATGTCCCCAACTCTAAAATTAAAGGACCTTCTTCTGTTACTACTATTATTACGCATACATGCACACAATCTATTGAGTCCATTTACTGTCGTTCATATGTACATGTGTTTGAGACTGACCACTTGAGATTGAAAAGCCTATCTGAGAGCTTGTTCCTCGAGAAAGCGATTCTCCTTGTTCTGCAGCAGTTGATGACTAGCTTAACCTCTTCATCTGGAGACAGGTGTGTTTCCGAAATTTCCCCTGTCTGAATTGACATATCACCTGGTATCACTATTATGCAGGTCTTGTTTAGGAAAACCATACTTTCGAGCTTTCATGGACGCAGCACCTTTGTCATGTTTAGAAGACAGTTTTATAGCAGGTGTTCTGATCCTCTCAGATCTCTCAATTCTTTTGCCCTTCTTTGGTAATGTTTCTTGAGCTTTGGCTATAGGGGCTGTGTTGTAGGTGTGGCAGTTGAGACTGAACATTCCACAGCCACTTACTCTGCATTTTGACCAGTTGTGGATATCTATGACAAATGTTGTCTGCCACAAAAAAAAGGCTTCTTTGATGAAGAAGGAAAGCTACACATATCTGTTTGTGTGAGGATAAAAATCTAAAGACAGTTAGAAGCTACATTGATTTAGGAAAATGGCAGTATTAGATTGTCCACTAGTGTGTTGTAATCTCTTCAGATGTACAATAATTGGCCAGGTTTACAGTAACAGGTATGATGACCATCTCCTTTTGAGTGGTCCTTGGGTTCAATTCGACAGCAGTTGTTTACCCCCAAGATATAAGTGCCACTATTGCACCCTTGGGGTATCTTGCTTAGCCCATCATTGTTGCTGTTTGTTGAGTAAGAACACTGATTACTTTTCTCCCTTGTCAGCTTGTATGTCACACTCAGATGCTATGAGAGCTAGCGCTCAGAGAGGAGGCTTCTGGGACATTACTAGCTCAAGTCCTTCCAGTCCTATATCCAAAGTGTGTGTTGTCTTCAACAACAGGGTCTGACCTTCAAGCTCTGACTGACTCTGGCCAAAGATTCCCATTGCTTTTTATCATAGATTTCTTAGGACTAAAGATGTACGCATGTCTTAAGGCACAAATATGCAAGCTTGAGAATATTTCCTTAGAAAGAATGAATAATCAGGCTTTCCATTTTTTAACATTGCTTTTTTAAAAAACATTTTTGTTAATTTTTTTCCAATCCACCATCCTCATTTATTAGGTGTTTTCCCCCAGTGCTATTTGCCATATTTAAGATCAGGAAAGAAACATTTAATCATTTGCTTCTTTGAAATTGTTGCTATTTACTTATAAAATATAACAGAAATTAGGAATCTGTGGGTTATGGAACAGACAAATAGGTAAATATTTGTAAACATGTGAAATTTTCTTTATCAGATGATAATGGTAATATGTATCTATGAGAAGATAAGCCCTGTCTAGAGGAATGTTACTTCCAGGAAAACAAAAACAGATGCGTACATAGGCACACAAAGCCTGTCTGACAAGCATATTAAGTAAGTGGTAACCAGGATCATCGCTGGGTGCTCCTGTTGTTCTGAGCCTCACAGGCAAATGTTAATGTGCCCTCTCTCCCTCCTCTGACTACCATCAACTCTCTCTTCCATGGACAGCATACATGGAAACTAATAGGCAGCACTCTGATTATCCCCAGATAATTAATTGTATCATCTTTGTTTATCACTTGTAGGTTTTTTTTGTATTCTCTATACCTATGTAACTGGCATTATGCTTACAGAAACCACATCAGACAAACAGAAAGAATAGCTACTGAACACTGAGGGTGCACTAATTGACAGGTGCTGTAGTAAGGTTTCTCTTCTGCTGCTTCACCTCTTCTTTTCAACTAGCCTATTGCATCAATATCACCATTATCCCAATTTTCAGATAAGAGGACTAAGGCTGGAGTTGCATAGTGTTGAACCAGAAGATTCCATGACTCCAAAGTCCATGTTTTTAAACCACTTCCAGTAGCATGAGTGAGTCAGTGACTTGAGGATTGTTAGGGAAAGATACTGGCAGTGGGTAATGATTAACATGGAATGACACAGTTTAGGCACCCAACAGGGTTGTCAACAGTGATCCTTAGAAAGGTGGAAAGGAAGCCTGGTCTTAGGGAAGCCTAGAGTCGGTGTAAAGTGTCATCCGACAAGCCGGCTAGGTGGTAACAGCATCCAGGCTGCTCCTCTGCCACAATTTCTTTTTCTTTCATCTCTACACCTCTGGTTCCTACACAAGTTCCAACGAAGAACATGTAACATGAAACTTAGAGGGGGGATTACTGTACAGATACTTTATGTATTTGAAGCAGGTGTTACTTTTCTCTCTACCTCTCACCCCAACCTTAAGTGGCTAGAGCCTATTCAAGTTAGGATATTTAAAAAATGCAAATGTCAGTCACAAGAAGAAAAGGACAGTGACTTCTTTGCTTAGTGCCACAACATGCATACATTCTAGCAGGTGTGTCCAACCTGTAGCTCATGAGTCACCTGGTCACATGCATCCCCAAATACCAGAGAAGAAAGCCCGTATACTTGTAGATCACAAGGTAATATCAAAAGTTTTGGATATCACTGTGTCTTGAGTCAAAGGTGCTAAGTGTTCTGCATGGCAGGATTTTCTCTCTGAAGGAAGAGGCTTGTCGAAGGGGTAGTGTGCTGTATAGTGAGGGATGGATGTGTTGTATGGTGATGGGTAGTTTGTTGTATGGTGAAGGGTGGTTGTGTTGTATGATGAGGGATGGGTATGCTATATGGTGAAGGATAGGTCTGGTGAGAGGTGGTGTGTTGTATGGTGAGTGGTGAGTGTGCTGTATGGTGAGGGGAGGGTGTGTTGTATGGTGAGGCTTTCTCCCTGAAGAAAGAGGCTGAGAAAACCAAGGGATGAAGTCCAACTCCACAGGTGTTTCAAGACCCAGAGTAGAGCACTCTGGTTCCATCTTGACTCTAACTGTGTGGGATATCTGTTTTTCTCCTATGCCTTCAGAAGACATTTCCTTTTTAAAAATGTATTTATTCATGCTCTGTCTTCACACACACCAGAAGAAGGAATCTGACTCCATCACAGGTAATTGTGAGCCAACATGTGGTAGCTGGGAATTGAACTCAGGACCTCCAGAAGAGCAGTCAAGTGCTCTTAACTGTTGAGTCATTTTTCCAGCCCCCAAAGAGGACGTTTCCTCATGTCACTCTATGGCCAGGAATTTGTGTCAATATAAATTAGTTTGGCTTAGTTTGGCTAAGCCATGCTATTGAGATATTTTATATAAACCTGATTCTGAAGGGGCAATGTTTTGGATGATAGTGGTACTTTAATGAAATGATTTTTTTTCAGCAATGCAGAGTACTTTCCATTTGAGCTTCATCTACTCAGTGGAGGTCTCCGCAGAGAAAAAGAGACCTCTGATGAGGAAGGAAGTCTGCTTTCAGGGTGTCTATGGTCTTGCACTGCAGCTCTTCCATGGGTCTCTGGTGTGCCAGACCAAACTTGCAGATTTTGAACTTATCTTTCTCCAAAATCACATGAACTGTAAAATAATGGGATATTAAGATAACCCCACTGTCTCTGTTTGTCTGTCTCTCTCTCTCTTTCTGTACTGGGAAGGGTGGTGGTTGCAAGCATAAGCCACCTCTTTTGTGTTTAGACCATTTGAAGGTAGTTTGTTTCAAACAGCATAGTTTTGATGCCACTGCTCTGAATGCTAATTCTGCCACGTACAGGCAGTGTGGCTTTAGAACCATGAGCTGTCCTATCTTCAGTTGTGCTTGTTTGTGTAACTTTGTAGGTATACACTGAGATTTGAACAGGCACTAATATTCTCAGAGACAGAAGGTCTTGTCCATTGTCTTCCTCTCTAGTGGTATAGTATTAGGCATTGTGCCTTGTATTTGGAAGGTACTCAGTAATGTTTGTTGAGTGATTCCCAAAGAAGAGTTATGGCAAAAAAAACACAATATTTTTGGCTTTTCATATAAAATCTAATAAATTTTAGTGTATGACTTAGGAATACAAAAAATCATTCAAGTAGAATCACTTTTTATCCCAAAAAGTTCACTATTTCTATTATTTCCATTGCATTATTTTTGCTCGATTCTGAATCCTTTATAAATATCTTTACTTAAATAAATAAACACCTACAATAAATGAATAGAAATGCAGACACTTTAGTCAAATCATAAAACTTATGTCAAGTCTGTAGCATTACTACTTTAAATTTCACAAATGATACCAAGGTTCTTATCTGTACATTTTTAAGAGATAAAAGCCTTAACACACACATATCTTGACGTCAAAATTCTTTCTCACCACCCTCTTTCATTTCCTTCACTTTCCCTGACTTCTCCACTGCTCACCATCTGTTTTTTGAAAGACCAGTGAATGACTCATCCAATGGGGGAGTGGACTCTGGATGACATGTTACTTTAAGAGACATCTGAAATGAATTGGAAGATTAAAAGACTACATAATAACATGAGTCTACAGAAGTGCCCTTTTGCTGACAGACGCCAGAACAGCCCTTTATATCATGCAGTTCTGAGAAGCATCAACTCAGCATTCATACATATGGCCTCACATGAAATCTTGGCAGCCACTTTGTAGGTATTCATTGTGCCTCCATGATTGTTTCCAGGTAAATGATTCAGAAGATTAGGGTATCATTTCAACAGAGAATCACATTTAATAGCTAGAAGAATGTATCAAAATCAAACTGGGCATAGCAATGGAAAGAAAAAGTCTAGCCAAACCAGAAGCCCGTGGAACAGTAGTTCTCAATCATCCTAATGCTGAGACTCTTCAATACAGTTCCTCATGCTATGGTGACACCAACCATAAAATTACTTCATTGCTACTTCATAATTGCAATTTTGCTACTGTTCTGAATCATAGAGTAAATATCTGGTATGCAGGATATCTGATATGCTACCCCTAGTTTGGGAACCACTGCCACAGAATGTAAAGAGAAAGGAAGAAGACTCCCAAAATGAAAGAGAAGAAAGAAAGGATGGAAATGTGGTTTGTTGATTGGATTTCAACCAGATAAACTCAAAAGCTTAAAGTTAAACATCAACTACCATCTGTATGATTAAGAAGGTGGAATCAAAAATTATTTGATGATTCAGGAGAATCATATAATCAGTGCAACTATCACCCGGGAGATGACTTGGTGTTGGGTCTATGTCACCAAACAAAACAGAAATCTGTGACTTTTAAAGACTGTAATTCACTAAGGAAAGGTACAGAAAACAATGAATGAAATTGATCAAGTAATTACACAGGTATAGAATACTTCAAATTTCCACCGGGCGTTGGTGGTACACGCCTTTAATCCCAGCACTTGGGAGGCAGAGGCAGGCAGATCTTTGTGAGTTCGAGACCAGCCTGGTCTACCGAGCGAGTTCCAGAACAGGCTCCAACAACAATACAGAGAAAGCCTGTCTCAAAAAAAACCTTCAAATTTAAGGACCAGATTCTTTAGTCATACTATCTAGTTAAACTAAGGTACGGTCTTAAAAGGATGATGACTTAAACATCAATAATCCAACAGAAACTAGATGAAACAAAGCAGTGAACAGAAGCTATTAGGTAGCAAGATACAAAAAGAATTGTATTGGCATTATGCAAAAAGAACTGCTCACATTTTTCATCTAACTTAAATAAAACAGTTGCTGTGCATATAATATCAGGGAAGTACTGGTAACATTTCAGAGAATGGATTGTCCATGTCTTTCTTTCCCAAATACAACTACTAAGACCATAAAGATGTAAGAATTCCACTTGGGACAAGGTTAAAGTCCTTTAAAAAACAGCTCCCTCTCATCATCATCCACGGGACTGGTACTTTTATTCCTATTTTACAGGTGGGGACATTAAAGTCCAAAGAATGTTTATGGCTGAACACAGTGAGTCAGTGCTGAGAATTACAAAAAATACATGTGCTAGGCAGTGTGCAGAATGACTTCATCTTCTGTGGGTTTGGCCAAGGAAGAAATTAAATTCTCTCAGTGATTTTGTGACTTGGATTTCTTTATGATTATGCCTCTTCCTGTCTATCTTTCCCCCAAAGGCCTGGTTACTGAATGAATTCCTGTGAGAGCCCCGGATGACTGCAGAAGCTGTAAAAACACCCCATGGTATGTATAATGTTCCAGGCTGCAACATCCTCATGAAGGGATCCAGGAAAAGACCACATGTTGCCAAAGGGTGAGTGTTATTTTGCCTAAGATCTTTACAGTAAGTTCCTGATGTATTTCACTTTCCAGTTCCAAGTATCTGTGCTAATCTATACTTGGGTTCAGCCAGTGAACTCCCCGACTATGCTTAGCAAGTGCCAGAGACGCCCAATAAACCTACAAAGCAGGCAAGGAATTCGAGATAAAATTGGGAAAGTTTTATCAAAGAAGGATGAAGTTCTTTGGGTAATCCTATAACAAACTTAGGAAGCTATGGCCAAGAGAACGCAGCAAAAGTGTTTACTTTATATCATTTAACCATTTTTGAAATTTGTCCAAGTTCCTTCAGACTAAACTTAAGCAGGATATTGTGTTAATCAGCTCTTAAATATTAATGTGGCCCTGCCATACTGGTTTCCTTGAAACCTTCATTTGTGTGACCCAGCTAGTTCATGTAAGAGATAAAGATTAATGTGCAAAGCTGTTAACTCACTTTGCCTCTTGGACTATTGAGTTCACAAATTTACACAAACACACACACACACACCACAGCCTGATCACCCAGGGACAAAGTATACTAAATGTTCAAATTTCCTTTGCTCTCTGACCCCTTAATTTTTCCATTAGTCATTCCACTAACAATAGCTCCCTTTTCTTGACAGGTGTCAAAATTAAAACCAAAACAAAGAAAAATCCAGAAACTCAAGAAAAAGCAAAAACAAAGAAACAAACAAAAAACTGTTTCCCATCTTTGTCATCTTTGTCCCGTTGTCTCTGACCTGACTCCTAAAAGCTAACCTATAGCATGATGAGAGCAAGCCAAGTTTACTTGGGCTGTAACCAACTGTGTGTGGAGTGCTTCCATGTGACTTCTTCCGGTGGTAAGATCTCCAGGAAAAGGTCACAAACATAGGGCCAATCTGAGTGCTGGATCATCTAGTTGGAGAATAAAGAAATTCACTCTGTGGTGGCCATGGAGAATGTGGCTGCCTCATTTCTCAGCTGGATGGCAATGAGCTGCTGCCCTACATCCAGGTCTTCAGGAAAGCTGTGCAAGGTCACCAGAAAGAAACCTTAGCTGCTGAGACAGCTGGAGCTCTGTCTGTCCAGGAAACTGGTAACAGGGTGACATCAGCTCTACTCTGGGAGCACTGAAGACTCCAATTTGGCTCCCAGAAACACTTTCAAGGTGTTAATTCTGATTTATGATGCCGTCTGTGTTTTGGATGCTGGTTACCTTAGAAATCGGCATTAAAGATTATGGCTAGAGAGTTCCCAAGTTTACACTTCAGACACCCAGAAGCTACACCCTCCCATGTAATCCAAGGTGACAGGAACTGAAGGCTGCCTTGATCTGACAGAATCCTTTCGTAGATGAAAAGTTTTTCCCCTCCTGGCTCCCCAAACTGAATAGAAGAAAATGCAAATGTTCAGGGAAACCTTGTAAAAATGTCAGCGCTGGCGCTTAAAATCCATAGGTGCTAAGACAGTCAAAAGTCCAGTTTTGAAAAATACAGCTATGAATTCTGTGTTTGAATAAGATTCCTTTTATGGCCCATACTGCATGGTTACATATATTAGCTCATACAGTCAAGCCATTTTCATTTTACTGACATGTTCCCACAAGCCACAACACTGTGGATAGTCCAGGTGCCCACGTTTGTGAGTGCATTGTCTTTCAAACTTGCCTGCTATTCACACCAAGGTTCGAAGAATCATTTAGCTGATTTGGTTCTTAAATCCTCTGTGGCACTGACTTCATTGAAAAGCATTCTTGTGTCTCTCCACTGTATCTGAATAGCTCATTCATTACTTTGATTTTTTTTCAAAACCTTCCGAGACTGGTAGTGTCTTATACTCTCTGAGACTGGCAGTGTCTTCTAAGCTCACTGCTCCTCCTTCAGTGTTCTAGAATGTTTGGGAACTGTTCTGCAACATTCCTTCCACCTGAAAAATTATTTCCCTAATTTTTTTCTCTTCCACCAAACAGAAAGCAAATGCTGGGTGTTCAAGTGGCTTAGCCAAGATCACTGAACAAAGCAATTACAGAGGTCAGTCCAGTAGAGGCTTTTTCTGTATGTACCTCTCTACCAACCAATTACCCTGCATCTTACTTGCAAAAGATGCCAACCTCAGGAGATAAAGTAACCGGTCCTTCCTGCTCAGACATGTAGCTGGAGCACATGCATGAGGAGACCATAAAAAAGAACATGAAACCAAGAGCAAAAGCCAATTCTAGATTAAGTCCAAGTAAAAGTACCTGGAGGCTTGACATCAGGAAGATACTGAAAGTTGTAGGTGACTCTATCCTGTTATTAAAGACAGTCAACTACTAGGCTCAAGCACCAGGAAGAGCAGCAGTTACTTGTCCCCTTTCATAAGCTCCTCAGCAGAGTCACCAGCATGACAAGTAAAGTTTGTCAGTAAGACCCAACCACTTAATTGCCTAAGTAACCGTCATCTCCCAAACAGGCCTCTTTGTCTTGAAGATGAAGGAAGTGGCACACCAATAGGATTGCAATCCCTAAGCTATCATCACTAAGAGTGTTATGTGTTGTAACACCAAGAGAGAATGGGGCTGAGACATAGACACACATGGGGAGACTCGTATAATAAGGGCTGTGCTCGACACTACCTTTGTCTTTCTGTGAAATGACTCACACTTAGGACATTGGGTATGTGTTTGGAGGGAGGAGATGGGGACCCAGGGAAAGAAGGAAAAGAAAAAAGAAAAAACTTAAGTAAGTAGAGCCAAGGATGCTTTACCCCATTAGAATGATTTACAGTTTATGCATTGTCTTGACCCACAGGACTGTGAGTCACTTACACAGACATAAACACATGCACCTCCACTACTATACACATGAAAAATTTATCCCATGCAGCAGGTGTCCAGACAGCTAGTACAGCTTAACAACCAGCCTCTCTGAGGATGGTATAGCAGAGCATATAGGAGAGGCTCAACAGCCCACACTGAAGGCTGATCACTAGAATGTGTAAAAATAAAGCCAGTGGAAACTGAAACATGGTCATACACAAACCAATCTGACAGCCCAGTGTGGCCCAAATAATTTTGGGGGCTCTGGAGTAAGAGGGTTTGAGAAAACCCTCTTATTATCATGTTACTTAAAATAGTAATATCCAGATATCATTCTAGAAAATTCTTTGATTCTTTTAAACCTGTACAGTAAGTAGTCAGCTATCCCACTCTGCTGGGACCACGATGAAGCTAACCACAGAGATCAGAAAAATCCATGGTCAGGAATATTTAAAATAACTAATTCTTTCCCCACGAACTAGAGACTAGGTTGTATAGTACAAGCTTAAAATTAAGTTTTCAAGTAATCCAAATAAGTAAATAAATGAGAAAAGGTACTGGGGAAAATCATATATCAAACAATTGATTATTCAGAAACTTTTTATAAAAAAAAAACCAAAACCAAAACCAAAAAACATTATATAGTAAAGGGTTTAGAAACCTGAGTGGAGAGGGTGAGTGTGAAACATGGGTGGACTATTTAAGCAGCGCAGTTTCATGCTGTTCACTTCTGTTCCGAGTGTGAGCAGAAACAGCTTCCTTTGTACCTTGAAGGTGTTCATAGGCATAGTAGCTACTTTACAAAATGTTATTTGGCAATATGCTTTATGATTGTGATACCAGATGACGATCTTAAACCCCATGTGTCTTTGTTAACTTCAGTTTTTTGTTTTTCGTTTCCAGAGAAATTTCATCAAAAATACTATAGCTTTCTTTGTGTACTGCCTAGGAAAAATGAGCAAAGGCCAGGAAATCTTTGTTTATCTCAAAGGATGTATTTTTCTTTTCCAGAAGGATGTTTAAAGTTTCACAAAGTAGATGAACACCCCAAAGTCTTCTAGGGAATTGGAGAGTTTGTCAACACAATTAAACATAAATACTTAGGCATTATCAACATGTATCATGAAGAGGCTTTTCCTCATTTATTGACTTTATTAAATGCAACTCAAAGTATATTTTGAAGAAGCTGTAGACTTATAATATTATATATATATATATATAGTGATTAAATGTGGTCAGGGTTTAAAAGTTATCTCTAACTTATCTTATTCATATGACACTATCTCAGACTTTCATATCATTTGACCTTTGTCCACACTGTTTTCCAACTAGCCAGACATGAGCTCATAAATCAAAGAGAAAAGTGCCATGGGACAAAGGATAGTGCCTTTGGACATTCTTTGTTCTTTGCAGTGCTGGGCTGAAATCCAGGACCCTGTACATGATAGGCAACTTTCCTGTCACTAAGCTATATCCCCAGACTAAGAATTAGCTTCTGATCAAGCATTTGGAGGCTGGTTATTGATTTTTTTCCATATAACATCACCCTGCATGCCAACCCATCAACTCTTTTCTCTTGGTGTCCACACTTGATGATTTTGAACTAAGAACCCCGTGTCTAGCTTTGTTTCCCAAATTAGCAACACACTCCCTATTGTGCTTGAACTTCAGGAACAGACAAACCTGAACATAAGCCCCGCTCTGCTGTGTGCCAACCAAGTATCCCAAAGTCATTTGTTCAAACATCTAAGACTTAGTGTTCCTGTTTATGAAGCTTGCTGTCACATTGAGCACTCCCAGCAAGCTATCACCGGCATTCAGGAAGACTTCAGTGAGTTAACCTCCACAGAGCTAGGCACAGGATCTGATACACAGACCTCCTGGTACAATCAACACTTTCAGTGAAACACTGCAGAAACACTGTCTCCTGTGGAGCTGTTCATTGCTTAAGGTGAACTCTGTCTCATACCCACACTTTCTCAGACGGTGCCACACAGCCAAACAGCATAGCCACACTAAGTCGCTCCAATATCCCTCCTCATTAAGCCTACCTGAGAGTTTTTTTAAACTCACTTATCAGGTAATTCATTGAATACATAATAATTAATTCTCCTTTATCTCTTTGTTATATAACTATATTCTCATAAATTTACACCATCTCACTGTTTGATGGTTTATGACATAATGGCTTTATACATCTCAAATCAGAAAGCAAATTCTAAGGTTAAAGATTGTCTTAGTTAAGGTTTCTATTGCTGCAATGAAACACCACGACCAAAACAACTTGGAGAGGAAATGATTTGGCTTATACTTCTTTCATAACTGTTCATTACTGAAGAAAGTCAGGACAGGAATTCAAACAGGGCAGAAAGCTGGAGGCAGGAGCTGAGGCAGAAGCCATAGAGGAGTGCTGCTTACTGGCTTACTCCTCATGGCTTGCTCAGACTGCTTTCATATATAATCCATGAACACAAGACAAGAGGTGGAACTACACACACTTGGCTGAGCTCTCCCCACAAAACACTAATTAAGAAAATGCCCTATAGGCTTGCCTATAGATCATCTTATAGAGGCATTTTCTTAATTGAGGTTCCTTCCTCTAAGAGGACTTCAGCTTGTGTCAACTTGACATAAAACTATCCAGCATAAAGACTTACATCTTTTCTGTAATCCACTTCTAGCTGATTGATTTGTCTTTATAAGTACTATATTATGATAATTTAATTGTTTAAGTCTACAGAAAATATGGGGAGAGACAGAGGAAGAGGAAGACAGAGAATCTCTCTCTCTCACACACACACACATATATGTATATATATATATATTTCTATAAATGTAGTTTTGAACTATACAGTCTGATTTGAGACATGAGAAGATATATCTCATTGTATCTTGGTGCCAGCCATACTATCTTGCAGTGGTTATTGTGTGCATATTTTCCTCAAAACTACAGGCAATAATTCTGCACTGGTTGTTTGAAGCAGAGCATTTTTTGGCAATTTATACCTTGGGAATTCTCAAACACTACAAAACAGGCCTCTCTTCATTCCTTTTTCTATTTTTTCCTTGCCTTTTTAGAATAGCCACATATGCATTGCTTGTCTGGCAGCCCATGAATACAGACTTAAAACTACCCAAATGATATATTTTACTGATATCCATTCATTGTTTAGAGTGAAGAATTTCACAAGGATATGCTCATTCAAGTGAATCATGTACTTTGACCATATTCACACTCCTAATCCTCTTCTTTCTCCACCTCCCTTTTCCTTTTCCAAAAACTTTCATTTTGACTTTCATATCATATATATTATACATATGTACATATATACAGGCACACACACATACATACATACGTTTATACCTACATGAAATCTAGGATCTATATATGGGAGAAAATGTGCAATATTTGATATTTGTCCTCTGTCTTATTTTGTCTAATATTTTGACGTTCATTATATCTATTTATTGCTAAACTTTAAGTCTAACATTTTTAAGGTAGAATGATAATAAAGAAAATATAGTCTGAAAGTTAAACAATTTTCAAAACATAAGTATTGTTTTATCCAAGGATATGTTAGAGATTGCAGTATATATTTTACTGTTTTGTTTTATTGGCATGTATCTCTTTTGGTCACTGGCTTGGTAATAATTCAACGTCCTATTTTTTAAAATATTCCAACAGTCAGCAACGCAATTCTTGCAAAACTCGTATTTATGCTTAAGTTATGACATAATCTCTTTCGTTAAGCACCTCCAGTTTAAGACAAGGTTCCAGTCCCAGAGTGATGACACTCTGTATCAAAGAAAGTCAATAGGAAAAATAAAGAAGACAAAGCATGGGTATGTTTGTAAAACCTTGGTTTGCATGTGACATAATTTTCTTACACAGGAAAAGTTCTTCTGAAGGCAGAAATATAGTAGACCTCTGAAGAAGAAAACACCACACCACAACAAAATTGCACACTGAAAGAAAACCGTCATCTGTCAAACACTCAAGATAAAACTCTAATATGTGAACAGAGAACTTCATCTCCTATCCCAGGAAAACCAGATAGCTTCCACCATGGAGGCCACTGCTGTAAACCACCTTAACCAAGGAATCTAAAAGGGAGCTAGCTGGCCCCCAGCGCAACTGACAGCCTTAGAGGTGTTGGTCCTCTGCAATGAGCCAGACTTGATTGTATTTTCTCCCATTTGATACCACCAGGATTTGGGCCTTATGGAGTTCTGTGTGCTGCCTCCCAGGCCCATGTGTCTTAGACTTTCCTCTTTAAACTGAAGACAGATGACCTCTCCACTGAATCGTGCTCTGATAAAACGGAGGCAAACAGGTATTAAAACGTATTAGTATTTTGATGAGATGTCTTACTGGGATGTTAACAAATGGATTAAAGGTATTTTGGACAAGAAATGTGCACCTCTGAAAAAGGTTCTGTGATAACAACACGCATTCTAAGCACTTGCCTTCTGTGGGGTTAGGAGGACCCACCCGCTCACATTCTAAATGAGGAGCGTATCCACTACAGGATATCTAAATAGAGACCCAAGATTATGGTGCTTTCTAAGGCAAAGCAGTGAGGAAAAACATCCCAACGAAAAGGGCAGTTTACTCTGTAAACAGTAATTTTCAATTGACATTTGACTTCAGATAAGTTGAAACATCTGAGCCCGAATCCCACACCAAATTAAAACACACATATAAACTACCCCCTTGGGGCTGTGACTCTTTCAGAGATGGAGTGCTCACACCAGTATTCTTTGAAACGACCCATGGAGCCATGTTTGAAACACTTCAGTCACTCCTGCCACCCTGGAGAAGTCCAGGGCATATCTTTAACAACCCCACTTCTGCTTCCTGTTTACCTGCAAGTTCGTGCCCTGAATACAATCTGTATCCCTTAGTATGACCATGATCTTGTTTCCAGGTCCCACTGACACAGATGTTCTGGACCCAAAGCTTTGGCTATTTCCTATGTTTCTGTTGGTCTCAACCTGGAACTTTTCCTGAGACAGCTTTGTTGACTCTTAATTCACAGTCAGATGCTCCCCAGTCTCTCTAAGTCATGAGGTACTTTCCTCATGGAACACTTAAAATAATGTATTTAAAAGTTCTATTTCCTTGTCTCAGGGTGGAACTGCTCAGTTGATTCTAATTGAATAGATAAAGCTCCTATAATAGTGTTCCGTTACTTTTTTAATTTATTGAGTAATTTGGTATTACTGAAAATAGTAACACATTAATTACACACACACACACACACACACACACGTTTCACTGAGCCATTTCCATATACGTGTATAACCTGGTCACATCCAGAGTTCTCACCCTGTACCTTAATGTTCCCTCTCTTCCTGTACCATGACCTTTTGCCTCTCTATTTGCAGATAAGTTTAGTTTTTAATTCCAATTTCTATGTATGAAAGCAACCATGTATTGTTTAGTAATTTCCTCTGAGATAAAACATCATATTTATGAAGGAAACTCCTTAAGGAAGGGAAATATTCTGTCCCATGGGGAAGCTCATTGAACTCAGGAAGAAAAAAACTCAATGGGTCAAGGAAGTCCCCCAAACTGAGCAGATTCACTAATGTGTCCTTCAAGCATATATAGGCAGTACGGCTTTCTGAGAGACACTCTCGGCCACCTGAGATCCACAGAATACTCTCATACAAAACAAATGTTTGCCTAGAAGAGGCTCATACTGGCTGTCAGAAACATTCTCCAACTTGCTGAGCTACCTGAAGGTTGTGCTGTGTACTCTAGGTTGCCAATTTTCATGTTCCATCACCCATCTTGAGGTGAGCTTTGATGACACAGCTGTCTTTGATTTCTTGCTGCTCCCCCAGTAAAATTCATTGGTTCACCAGGTTGGACTTTGGCGGTATCCTTAATTTTGCTTGGTAGTTAGTTTCCTTTACAATTGTTTACATCTCCCCAGGAATAGTGGCACACAAAATCATGTACTAACTATCTCTGTGTTGTAGGCAGATTTCTCTTTCCCGACTGCCAGTCTCAAGTAACCACACAGAGGCTTGTATTAATTGCAAAGGCCGAGTTAATAGTTCAGGCTTGTTACTGGCTAACTCTTACACTTAAAATTTAACCAATATTTCTTATGTACTCTTTGCCACATGGCTCATGGCTTGTTATCTTATTTTGTACATGTTCTGATTCCTCTGCATCTGCTGGTGTCTCTCTGACTCCACTCTTCTGCCCATAGTCCTTAGTTTGGTTGCCCTGCCTATACTTCCTGCCTAGCTCATGACCAGTCAGCTTTTTATTAAAGCAATTTGAGTGACAAATTTTTACAGTGTAAAAAAAGATAATTCCACAGCACTGTATCTGGATTATTTTGTTATGTAAATTCTGTTTCATACATTTTTCAGGCAGATAATGTGACTTTTTTCTATGACTGAGTAATTGTATATATTGCATATTTGTTGTATTTTAATTATTGCTTCCTTTGTTAACAGGTTCTTTGATTTACTAAATAAGTTGGCTGTTTTGAATAGTTGCATAATAAACTTGGGTAGATAGATTCACATATGTATACTTCCTTTATTTCCTTCAGGTATATGCCCAGGTGTGTTATCATGTGTTGAATTTGATTGTGGTTTTATTTTGAATATTTGGAGGAACATCTGTAGTGCTTTCTGCAATTCCTGTGTTAATTTATGCTTTCAAACTATACTTCCTTTTTGCCCACATCTATACCATGTTTCTTACATGGGGGTTTGCTGTCATTTGTTGATAGTTACCATTCTCAATAAATATCTGAAAATCTAAATATAATTTTTGACTTTCATTTGCCTGCTGGATAAGAATGTGGAACATTTTTCATATATTTACTCCAACTTTTATTTCTTTCAAGACTCATATGTCATTTGTTTATTTATTCATTTGGTTACTAATATTCTAAGTATTGATCACTAGATAGATGTTGACAAAGACTGTCTTCCATTCTGTAGGTAATCACCACAGTTTTGTTGATTATTTCCTTTCTTGTGCAAAAATCCTAGTAGAATGTCTCCAGTTACTGAGAGTGATATGACCTTCAAGGGGATATTTGAGTATTCACTACTTCTCTTGTTTGTTTTCATCCCAGCCATGAAGCACACAGTTTGTTCTTATGTATGTTCCTTGCCATGATATATTAGGCCCAAAGTAGTTGAGTTATCTGACCGTGAACCTCCAAAACTATGTGTCAAAATAAATTCTTTCTCTTCATAGGTAGAGATGTCAGGTAATTATTAACATAACAGAAAGGTAACACAACTCCCAACTACATGAGAGTATTCCCTGACCTGCACATCCAAATGCAATTGGGTTTCTGTGTTCCTCAGTGGGGGCAACAAAGACTAGAAGGCATATGTGGACCTCCTCACCAAGAAAACATTGGGAAAAAATATAAGGAATGATTTGTTTCAATACCCACGACAGAAAAATGGTTTCAAGGACAGCTTAATCACAATACTTTATTAGTCTACTGCCAATATTTAAACTCTTTTCTTTAAACATAGTTCTCCCTCTAAATATATACATCACTTATAGAATTAATACTTCTATATATTGTGGGAAAAGTCTAATACCTAATATAAATTGTTAAAATGCCCATATGGTTAAGACAACCAAATTCTGTATGCATAAACTCATGGTAATCACATTAGAGTGCAACCAATGGGGCCATCCACCATTCCGTATGCCTATCCCAATGGTTTCAACAAGACAATATCTGTTATATATACTTGGGTCAAGAAAATGCCTTTGATCTGACTACATGCTGTGCTACAAATTATGTTGCTATGAAAATACAACCTAATTTATTTTTAAGAAAGACAACCAAAATTATATGGATTCAGTCACTTACCAAATAGAGATGTGACAGTACATTTGTTACATGTTGCCTTCTACAATAAATACTACCTTCCTTCACTTCTATAGTTCCTTTTTTATCCTGACTTCTATAAATTTCATTTTCTCTGTCTAAAATCGTCCATATAAATCATCACCCAGAAGGTAACATCAGAGGTGTCCCAATGTAGCTCTGACTTAACAGAAACAGTCCTCTACAGGGGACAACAGAGGCCTTACATCTGAAAGCTCATAGGTGTGGTTCTTAGAAAGTGTTGTTCCCATTTAAATACCAAGAGGCAGAGACAGGGAAAGTTAATTACTAGGCATTTTTATTTTTTGTTGTTGTTTTGAGATAGAATCTCACTATGTAGCTCTGACTGTCCTGGAACTCTCTCTCTCTCTGTAGACCAAGCTGACCCCAAACTTACAGAGATCTACCTGCCTATACCTCCCAAGTGCCAGGATTAAAGGAGTGCACCACTACCCCAAGATTTTAGGCATTTTAAGTAGGTGTCAAAAGAAAAGTTGCAAGTAAAGTGGGGTGAATGGCTATCTTATTCTTTCCTGGTGCCTGTAACAGCCTACCCCTCAAATGAGTAGCTCTCAAACAGCAGACTTTTGTTTCTCAACATTAGAAGCTGGGCTGTCCAATATCAAAGCACCTGTAGGTGACAAGGGATTAACAAGGCTTCCAAGGCCTCCTTATACAATGTCTAACTAATTCCATTCACAAAGGCAAAGAGCACCTATGACCTAATTATCTGCCAAAGACCCCAGCTTACATTTTCCAGAACCCTACAGGGCAAGGCTTTTAGATGCCAGTTGACCACAGGAATTAAGATTGTAAGATCATAACAATGTTTCTAACTTTCCAACATGTATTAGTTTATGCTGCCACAGTCTCTTGACTTCATTTTGTACACTGGCTTTGCTATGCCTAGCAGGTCTCTTTCCTTGTATGCAGGTGTCCTAAAGCTAAGAGGAGAAGTGAGCATGCTCCCAATCTCTAACCCAAAAGCATCTACAATAGCCATTTGAAATGAAAAATAATTTTCTCCAAGGGTGTCACACTGGGGAAACAAACTATTTTTCAAGGCAGTCCCCATGACCAGCAAGGGATGGCCAACAGAAAAAAAACTCAGTAGCATATTTGGAGGTTCTTTGTCTAATAATGTTTTGTTAGGGAACTTTTTTTAACCTTATAGATCCTTTCATATATATCATGTCTTCCAGTTTTGTGTTTTCCTGGGATTCTTATGTGTGCAAATGTGTATGTATTGGCATCTATATGTGATGTGTTTCTCATGTTTTTTCTTTGGCTTGTTTTGTTCATTTGTTTGTTTTATCCTATTACCAGTTGTTTGGTTTTGTTTTATCTATTTTCTTTTGTTTTATTATTCTTCAGAAGCCTGTTTGTTTTCTAATGAGAGACCAAAAGAGTGTGGATCTAGATGGGAGGGGAGGTGGAGAGGAACTAGAAAGAGTTGGAGGAGGAAAAACCTTTACCACAATATATGATACGGAAAAAATCTGTTTTTTTCAATAAAAGAAAAACAAATGAGCAGTAGGACTTGAGATATTTTATTGGTAATAAAAACTACTGGCTCATAAAATAAAGGCATTTCTTTAGTTAACAATTCCTTGATCACTTATAAGATAAAGTATAGAACATATACATAGAGCCTAGAGTAAATTTTCTCTCTTACAGTTTTACATAAAATGTTATGGTTTCTGAATTTTTTATGTGTATGCATACCCTCTGTTATGGATTTTTAAGCATTTAAGAACGTTGTCTTCTCCAAAACTAAATCTTCTACTCAGAAAAGCTACAAATTAGAATACTTTACATGTATGGTCTTTTACATGTGTGGTCTTTCTATTCTTTGGTAGTATAGCTACAGATAAAATACCCTTACTCACTAACCTCCCACCCACTCAAAGCAAGTAGCTCTTACTAAATTCCATGAACCACACACAAAAAGATGACATGAAGGTAGAAGGGAAACTTTTTGAGGAAGGTACTAGACAGAAAGAATAGAAAGAGGGAAAGAGGCCGGGTGGTGGTGCACACCTTTAATCCCAGCATCAGGAGACAGAGGCAGGTAGATCTCTTCAAGTTTGAGCAGGACAGCCACGAAAGCCACAGAGAAACCCTGTCTCGAAAAAGATTTAAAAAAAAAAAGAAGGAAGGAAAGGAATGGAGGAGTGAATGTGACTAAATTTATTTGTGTACATGTATGATATTGTAATTGAAACAAACAATTAAATTTACAAAATAAAAAGATTCAGATGTGACTATGTGAATAGGTTTTGAAGCTGAGCCCGGGTCAGTACTGGGCAACTGTTGACTGGCTATTGAGCCACTGGGTGTTTGTCTAATTGTTACTGAAGATACTGGAACAGGCTGTACTTAGTCTCTAGATAGATTGCAAAATACCAGATTTGTCAAGGATTGAAAGTAGACACTAGTATTTATCTGGACCTTTCTCTAATCTGGTGATATCCACCACAATTGCCTGCCTAGCCTCAAGTCTTTACTTTCTGCAAAAATTAACACCTTCTGTTTATATAATTCTTAGCTAGGTGCTGGTCTTTTACAATGAAGACTGACTATCCTAAGTTTCAGTAGATTTTTTTGCACCCAAGCAAAGCAAATAAAACAAAGAAAATGTTTAAAATGTCATAAATTTTATATCATAGTGGTAGGAACTGGCTTGAAACCAGAAACTTCAGGAGGATACATAATACAATGGAGAGAATTCTTTACTCAATGTTTATAGGACAATGATGCATCCCACTTACATTTTTCTCTCAGCTGTTCTTAACAGTAACAATTCCTTGTCATCACTAACAGATTCCCAGAGTCTCTTAATCAACCTTATAACAATTGATCTTCCCAACTCAAGTTTCAAGCATATTTCAAAGTTACTGTGACTTTCTTAATCTTATATGCCATGTACATTTAATGGGTCATGTACCACATATCAAATTATACACATATATTTTGTTATGACTTAATTTTTCTGGCATTACCACTAAATAATAGTAATATCAAGTAAGTCATATCAAAAACCTCTTTTGGCTGTTTATCCATTCTAGTGATGTCTATTGAAGCTCAACAAAGATAGTTGGGAGTTGCAGGTTTTACCAAACCATATCAATAATTCAGATTGAAGTCTTCATGCCAATGTTTGTTTTCTTTCACTGGCAGCAATTTTATAAATAACTTAGAACAACACAAATTTCAAGTGGAGGTAAATGTCCACATCTCTTAACATGGATTCCATGCTGTCTGTGCTCTGACTTCTGTCCATGGAATTCTGAAGTGCAGAACAATAACATTACACATGGATCTGAAAACAAACAAGTACTGCCTCCAAGGCCCAATCTTGGTGTGGTTTTCCATTTGAAGAGAAATCAATACATTTCTTTGTTCTCTAAGACCTATCACAACTGGAGTAGCCTATCTCTAATCTATATGATAAAACACACCGGATTCCATCACTATTTCATGGTGAGGGCTGAATCAAGAAAAAAAGCTATTTGTAAGTTATAGAACACCAAAGGCTCTAAGAGTATGGAAGCCAGTTCCTATAGGCCTTCTGCTCAGGCAGACTCATAGCTCTGCAGCTGGTCAGGCTGTCTTCCTATCTGCACATTCCTTTGCCCAGACAAGTTCTATGGTTTGCCAACTTCCCATACTACTAAGGTTTTGTGTTCTTTGCCTCTGTTCATATAAGGATTTACCTCCATCAGAGACTTCCACTCCCTATCTAATCTATAAAATTGAAATATATGTATATATTGAATGAAGCTCAGAATATATATATATATATCCTGTATATATTCATTCAGAGTCTCAATAGAGCATTCATTTACACCTCTGTTCTGGTTATTAAAACATGTAACCACCTGTGCCTTACCAGAGTAAACATCTGTGTATGAAAACAGCATCATTCATTTCCATGACATCAAAATGTCTACGTCAAGACTGATATATGGCTCTAAAAAAAAGCAATGTATTTTCTAATTTTCTTGTCCCAAAGTTATTCATTCAGTGACTGTGTGGGCCCCTTGACCTCTGTTGAAAATCCAAAATAAAGTTCCCTCGTTTTATCTTTAAAATGAAGCCTCAAACCTATAATCTTTCTGCTTCGGGATCTCAGAATCCTCTTCATAAACTCATTCTCCATCTACACATTTCAATTAACCATGTCTATGCATATAGCCAGAAAAGAAAACCATGAAAACTTCTAGCTGTATTTGCTGCTTGTTAGAATACGTTGTATCTTTTTACTTTGCTTTGAATAACATCTCAGTAGAGAACAGTAGTGACTGGGAGCCCCCTTATCCTCCTAGTCTCAATCAAGCCTGAGAAGAGACATGGGTCTTCCTGAGCTTAAGATATTTCAAGTCTTATTTTTAAATTTTTATTACATTTTCCTCTCTTTAGTATGTGTCAAAAGTGGTTTTTAAACCTGAGGTCAGCACTTAGATTTGAATAGTTAGGGATTGAAGAGGTGACTCAGCAGTGAAGAACATTTACTGCTATTGCAGGGGAGTCAAATTTGGTTTCCAACATGCACATGACAAATTACAAGAATTTATAACTCTAGGTTCAGGAGATCCAACACCCTCTTCTGGCCTCTGCAAACTTCCTGCATATACATGATGCACATAAACTCACATAAGCACATATACATAAATATACTAAAACTGTTTTTAAATTTTCATTATATATATATATATATACATACATGTAGGCAGTGAAACTTAGCTGTTATTGCCTACTATCTGCCATAGAGAGCTGAGCACAATAGAGACATGATATACTAAAACTGTGATTGAGCATGGTCTGTGTCAACACTATTCCTGTGAAATGGATTATCTGACACCAAAAGCTATGGAGTAGTTATGCAGACCAGGACTGCATTAGTCCACCTATGTGCACTAGGATAGTTACTTGTCTCTCAGAAGCCAACTCTCAGGCACTAACAGCCTCCCATAAATGAACTTACTCAGACAAGGTCTCATACACCAGGGTTTCTGAATATATGAAGTAATGGATAATCCAAAGGTGTATGCTAAACAAAAAAAAGTATTTTAAGGCTAGGATAGTGACTCGGTGGATACACTACTTGTCACTCATGCATGTTGATTTGAGTTAGGATCCCCAGTACCTAAATATATGCCAGACACGCTGCGGAGAAAGAAACAGATAGATCCTTAAGGTTTACTGAACAACTAACCATCATCTTGCTAGTTGGCAGTAGCCATGTTTGGGGAATGTCTCAAATAATAAGGTACAAGGTATAAAGCAATATTTGAAGACATCAGCATCAAGTTATGGCCCCTTCATGCATTTATACACACACAAGAACATTCATGAATGCATAACACACACACATGCACACATGCACGCACACACATGTGAAAGAGAGAGAGAGAGAGAGAGAGAGAGAGAGAGAGAGAGACAGTTGAAAACAGACATTGTAAATTGTAAAGAGCAAATACCATATGAGATCACCTGCAAGCCTGGGAGTGTGGGAGTGAAATAAAAGCATTTCTTCTGAACAAAGAAGATTTCAGATTTTACCATTTATTTCCTTTCACATGTCATTTCATTCTGCCCATTCTGCTACTTTTCCCTCTCCACCATTATAATCTGCATGGGAGGCTCATTTAATTAAACATTCTCCACCCAGTTTCTTAGGAGGGCAGAGGTTGCTTCTGCCTTTGGGGTTTGCTTTTCCCATAAGTATGTTGCTAAAAACTATATTCTTCTCTCATATCAAAACCCAGTTCATTTTTTTCTAATTTTAGTTTCCCTCTGTGAAGAGCAACCTGCAATCAAAACTTTGGCATATAATATATTATAGGGCTTTTCATTTTATGAATGTGGCTGCTGAACTTGGGCATGTAACATGGGAAGTTCTGGACATTTTCATAGCAACATACTTTGCTTCTTTGTCCTCTTTTCTCCCAGGACACAGTAAGTCCATTTCTATTCCTATGTGTTCCCTGTGCTTTGTGGGAGGAGATTAAGTTTAGTATACTACTTCATTCAAAACACATTGCTGACTGGCAGCTGTGAACCAAGCATTAAACTATTGTTTAGAGACATAACAAATATATATATATATATATATATATATATATTATAGAATCAAATTTCATTCCCATTCCTTGATGCATGTACTCTATATATGTGAGTTGAACTAAAACATACCACTAGATAATGCCTCATCTTGAAGGAGATGGGTGATTTTGCCTAGTTATATCACTAAAGAGGATGACCACACCCTTTAGCTTCCGTGTCTGTGACAGAGTAGTTATGTTGACCTTGGATGGCTCTGCTTAATGCGTGTTTTTATTTTCATGGACTCGACTAAACTCAGAATGCAAAAGTAGCTAGAGATGAACTCACTCATTGAAAATTTCTATAAAATTATCAACTAAAACATTTTATTTTATACAGTAACCTGTTAAAAGATGTATCATAGACAAAGTGATATAGTGACAGAGGTCAAGAGACCATGTACATGGTAAACTCCCTGGCCAATTACTATCATAAAAGATAATCTATTAGGAAGAAAACTTAAAATCTTAACGGGATCTTGAAATTTAATTGTACTCCTAGTTTTGTTAATTTAACCAAACTCATTCCTCCATGGATTTCTAAGTTCTTCATTCACAGAAAATATTTTCATTATATACAGAAGTTGGTGGCATTCCAGGACAGACACTGGTTGAGTATGGCCTGTTGTAAAATCAATAAAAGCTCCAAGGATGGGGTGCATATGCTGCCTGGGCAATGAAGTCCCAGTCTTCTTGTGTCAGCTTCTGGATGTTGAGTTTCAGATTCAGACTTACCATGTCACTTTTCATTACCACCGTTACAACACTGTCTTTAATTCTTTGCTAAAAATTCTCACCTTTTAGTTCACTGTTAACTTAAATGTCCTGTCTGATATCGGTGGCATTAGGACAAGGGCTGTTTTTTGGAAATTCTATGGCCAACTTCATAATCAAATACATGGCATGTAGCTGTTAAGTGTCCAGTTCAACTAGCCTTGTCCTCGTCAAACTTCTGGCTGACTGCACACTTGTACCTTTCCTTTGTACTCGTGCTTTCTTTTGTACTTTCTTTCTGTTTGATGCCACTTCTTTGAAGTGTCTAAAATTTTCCCTAGACAGAATCTCTACAAAACCAATTGCTAGTCCTTATACCTTCTAAATCATCAAAAGATTAATATTGTTTTTATTATACTAAAATAGACAATATGAAATGTACTATTCTTCCTTTTAGGTTTTAGAGGCAGGGTTTCTCTGTGTAGCCCTAGCTGTCCTAGAACTAGCTCTGTAGATCAGGGTGGCCTCAAACTCAAAAATATCTGCCTGCCTCTACCTCCTGAGTACTGGGATTAAAAGCATGCACCACCACCTCCCAGCAAAATTTACTATTATATTCATTTTAAGTTTTTCAACGATTATCAATGAGTGACTTTAAGAACTGAATGCAAAAAAAAGTCAAAACACTTCTGTCTATCTCTAGTACTGTTGCATCATCCTGGTCTACACTTCTTGACTCATTAAACAGTAGTTGCTGTGGATAGAGAGATTGCTCAGAGGTTAAGAGTACATACTACTTTTGTAGATGACTTGGTTCTGATTCCCAACACTCATATTGGACAGCCCACAACTACATTTAACTCTAGCTTCAGGGAATCCAACACCTATTCTGGCATCCAGGGTACCTACACATGGATGAACCCCCTATGCTTATATACATAATTAAAATAAAAATTAAGTGTTGCCCTATTGTTTGGTTGAAACTACTGAAAAGATGCGTTTGGACACAGAGACACTGCCAAAGGATGTAGACTTCAACTTTACTTGGAATTTCCACCATTTAGCACATATCAATATCCAAATTTTACTTGGTGATAATATTTCAGTGTTTTCCTCATTCTAGGAAATGGTGCCAGGTGCTGATACACAATGAGAAAGAATAATATATATGCTAATATATACAGGGTCTCAGCATTTATGCATCTTGTAATCAATACAGAAAAAAATGACATGAGAGTAACCAGAAAATACAAATCCCCCAGTTAGTGACTAAGATGAAAAGAACTGTGACAGAATTGCTTATGATATTTTATGAAGAGGAGGAAAACATTGCAGAGACAAAGCAGGTGTGATGCTTCTACATGTAACAAGGAAGAAGGAAGTGACTCTATGAAGTGCTGGGGAAGAACCTTCCAGGCAAAGCAGCAACATTAACAAGGGCCTAGTGACAACACCGATGGCTCTCACAGCTTTAAATGGGCCTCTGTGGCAGGGCTAGAGGGAGACCTGGTAGAGCTGTGCTTTCAAAGACAGATACTACAAGGAATGTGTCCCACAGATCTAAAAGACAAAAGCAAGATTGGCAGGAAGAGCAGAGCAGATCTGCAATGTCTAAATAAAGTTGGGAGGGCTAGAAAGAATCGTGGAGAGTTTGAAGCTAAGAGCTGAAAGCTATTGTCTTCAGTTCTGTCTCAAATGCTCAGAATCCATTTGTCAATCCCATTGAGTGAGAAGCTAAAGCAGGAGGAAGATTGCTATGATTTGGAGACCAATTTGAGATACAGAGTAAAACCATGTCTCAAAAATGGAGAGGAGGGTCTAGGCCCTGCTCCAAATGATGTGAAAGGCTTTAAAGATGCCCCATGGAAGACCTCATCCTCCCTGGGGAGCAGAAAGGGAATGGGATAGGGGGCTGGTGGGGGGCAAGGGATGGGGGAGGAAGAGGGAACTGGGATTGACATGTAAAACAAGCTTGTTTCTAATTTGAATAAAAATAAATAGTAAAATAAAAATTAGATATATACATCCAGACTGTGTATGTCCATAACACAAAGAGGGATGCTCTCTCGGCCTGGTCTCTTAGGGGAGTGCCTGGACCCTGCCCTGAGTGAAATGAAAGAATCTAGATACCCCCTATGTGAAAGGAAGTGGTAATAGGGTAGGAGGCTAGGGGGATGGTGGGGGGGTGCGGGAGGAGGGGAGGGAGGGGGAACTTGGATTGGCATGTGAAGCAAGCTATTTAAAATTAAAATAATAAAAAACCTGAAAAAAATATATACATCCTGAAATTCTCAAGCAATTTTGCTGTTTTGTTTTCTGTTCTGATGAAAAACAATGTGTTGTTTTTACAAACTAGGTTTAAAACGTAACTTTTCTCACAGTAAATTTTAATGTATGCTACATATGTGCTATTTTCAGTGGACACAGGCTTGTTAGTCCCTAATTTTATGAGGTAGTTGAGAGAAATGTATCTTTGCTTTCTTGCTTTCACTAGACAGTCCTGAGTAGAATATGCTAGACTAAAGGTATGCACTAGCTAGTTTTGTGTCAACTTGACACAAGTCAGAGTCATCAGAGAGGAAGGAGTCTCAATTGAAGAAACACTTTCAAAGATCCAGCTGTAAGGCATTTTCTCAATTAGTGATCAGTAGGGGAGGGTCCGGCCCATTGTGGGTGGTACCATCCCTGGGCTGGTGGTCCTCAGTTGTATATGAAAACAGTCTGAGTAAGCCAGGGGAAGCAAATCAGTAAGCCCTGCCTCTATGTTCCTGCCCTGCTTGATTGTCTTGTCCTGACTTTCTTTTGTTGATGAACATCAATGTAGAATTGTAAGTGGAATAAACCCTTTCCTCTCCAACTTGCTTTTTGTCGTGGGGTTTGTTGCATCAATAGAAACCCTAACTAGGACAAGGTAGAACTACATGAAATGTCATACCATTAACACATTGTTTCTTGTAGCACCAACAAGAAGAAAATGGGTGGATAAAGATGAAGAATGGACAAGTACATAGAGCACTTTGAGGGGGGAGCCACCCCATTGGGTTCTTCTTTGCCACTTCAAATAAGATGCTATCTATCATAGTCCTTATTTTAGAATTTCACAGGGTTAATTAATTGCTTAATGTAGTAGTTTTAAAGAAAATGGTCCATAAAGAGGGTGGCACTATTAGGAGGTATGGGTTTGTTGCTATAGATGTGGCCTTGTTGTAGGAAGTGTGTCACTGTTGGGGTAGGTCTTCAGGTCTCCTTTGCTCAAGCTTTACTCAGTGTGACACTCATTTCACTTCCTGTTGCCTGTATGTCAAGAAGTCAGACACTTTTCTAGCACCGCGTCTGCCTACATGCCACCATGTAACATCATGATGATAATGGACTAAACCTCTGAAAATGCAATCCACCCCTATTAAATGTTTTTCCTTTATAACAGTTGATGTTATCATGGTGTCTCTTCACAGCAATAGAAACCCTAACTAAGACACCTAATAGCACACAACTAACAAACAACACGATGGGAATTCAAATAGGTAAGTTGCAGAGCTTATTTCTAAGCAAAGAACTACATTGCCTCCTCCTGGAAGATACCCAGTGATATCTCTGTCCCATCCTCTGCATCTGTGCTCAATGGCATGTGTGTTGGGTATACATTAAGTCAAAGTACATATGATGTAGCCATTAATTAGAAAGTCAAATATGCTCAAATACCTTTCGAGGAATTCTATTCAGATGATAAAATATTTTGAAAATCTCACAGAAAAAAGATGTATTATGGGTTACTATGCAAAATTTTTTAATTAAAGAGGAAAATATAGAGATTTTTCAGAATGACGTGCTATAAACATCATTTTTGCTTAGCCTCTCTTTATTCCAGGGTTATTTGCCTAGTGGACTCAATTTGAAATATTGTTTCAGGCAGGAGAGTCTGCAGTGCTTCAAAAGGCATACATTATGGTCTAAGTTACATTAGGTTAATTTTTTCATAGGTAAGAGAATACAAGGAGAAAATCTGGCTTCCCTGGTAGCATAGACAGTGAGCCTTCTTAGAACAGAATGAGTTTGAAGAGTCTGTGGACCCTACAAGTGTCTACATCTCTAAGGACTGTGTATATGGGTCTGGAACCTGTGAGAAAAGTCTTGCAAAAAAGCCTTATATTGCCTTCTTGTACTACAGAGTTCAGATGGCATTTCTATAAAATAGTGCTTGGTATAGCATAGGGACCCCAAAACTATTTATGTAAAGAGTAACATGAAAAAGGATAGTACTAGTAGTATCATGAAAAGAGAATACTCTATATTACTGTATGTGTATATAAAATTCATAAGTACTTTATATTTTATAAAGGTCATAGTAGATAGATAGACAGATAGACAGATAGATACACAGACAGATAGATGAATGATAGACACTTTCCAAAAAGTAACTTCTTTTAAGACCACAACATTTCCATATAGTCCTATAATATTAAAGAAGAAAGTTTTGTATTTCAACATAGAATTATATATATATTGCTATGATGTATGACTATTAAAATAAATGTTTATATAGTATTTTAAATAAGTTTTCCTTCCAGAATACTCTTTTCTCTAACAGAAATTATTTTGGCTGTCATAGACACAATTTTGACAAAGTGATATATACACACATGCATACAAATGTACACCCAATGTATATATGTATACTTCTCAATTCTCCAGCTGTGCCTTCAGAGGTCATTAAGAGTTTGGGGAAAATTTTGTTGCCGTAAGAGTCATAAAGTTCTAACTTTATGAGTCACTTTCTGGGAATCAATTTTCTCAAACCAGTGTCCATTTAATTTAACTGACCATGATAACTTTGAAATAAACTCATATCTGTCCATAGAATCTACTTTAGAAACTATTATTGACTTTGGTTTTCCAATGAATTCTACTTTAATGTTCAAAGTGGATTTTACAGTGCTTGCTTCCTTTAAAGGTGTTTCTATTGTGGCAATAAAATTTTATTTTGCACTAAACTTATCATAAAAGAGGTCAATATGATGTGATTGAACACTGGTACTGTTAAATCACACAGGCTTTAATTTGTCTTCTATAATAATTGTCAAATAAATGTGTTCAGTTAGAGAACATGAACCAGCCTATCAGGATTCCCCTTCAGAACCACCAAATTAATTCTGGCAGTGTTTAAGACTTCATTCTCCTAACTCACCATGTAATTGTCCTCTTATTTTTGGCGTTTTAATGAAAAATTTTTGTCCCTCAATTCCCCCTGGACTTTCTTACAAACACATTCCATCCTGTGTTTTACTAACTCCTCCATCTAGCCCTGGTCACTTCCTCTTCAATGGGGAGCATGGCTTCCAATGCCTTTGGTGTCTCAGAGCAAGAAAGGAGAGCCCAGGCCCTCTTTACCTAGTGCTTCAGGTCGGCCTTATCACTCCTATACTCCTGAGACACCCCCATCCTTCTGGAAGCTCATATTCACAGCTAATACATGTCTGTGGTCCCTTGTAGCTGCCACAGTACCGTGGATTCCATGGACAATTCCCTTACATTAGCATGTATTTCTCAATACATGTTCCTCATGCTTACTGGGTTCTCTGTCTCCTTAATGATTCTTCTCTGTTCTTTTCCCTGCCTTCCTCTTTTCACTTTCTTCCCTATCCACAAGGAAATCCATAGTTTATTACACTAGTGTTTTTTCTTCTCAATGTCTCTGTAATCTATTATCTTTTCCAATTGTTCTGGACTAGCCAAATCCAAATCTTGGACAATCTATACATATATTCCACCAATATTCTAAGGATTCAATCTACCACCAATGAAAAAAATCTTGAAAATATACCCACACAAATGAATGATCTTCAACCCCCAACTAGATCCATAGAACTATCCAGCAATTATTATCCCTTGCTCTTTCAACCAAGATTCTCTGTCATCTTCCACAGTGAACTTCAAACCTTCTCTGTTCTTCTAAAGTCTCCTGTTTCTCCCTCTATCTGCACGCCATTACACTAAGCAGATTATCTCATCACTGCTTCAAAGAGAAAACAAAAGCCCCTATCCAAGGAGACTTTGAGTTTCTGGCTCAAAAGCCTACACTTATTGTGTATGTCTCTTCCTTTCAACCCCCTCCTGCCTCTCTAGAGAATGTTGCATCCTCCCTATAAAGTTGACACCTCCACCTGAATGTATGGTCACATCCCTCTTCTACCTATGCAACCATGCTCTATCAATTGTTTTCCTTCTTTTACTTTTTAATTAAAATTTTATTTCTAATATAATTATATTCTTTTTACTTCCCTTTCTTTCCCCCAATCTCTCCTATGTACCACTACTTCACTGCCTCACAAATTCATGATATGTATACATAGTCATATAAATACAACCTGCCAAGTTCATTCAGTATAACATGTATCATATGATTTCAGTACTGACCACTTGGGAATGGATAACTGATTAGAGAACTCATCTGGAAAAGTCTAATTATCCTGCTGTCAACATTCCTTGAATTTCTAGTTCTTTGCCTAATGGTGAGGACCCCAAAAAATTTACCCCTTTCATTTTAGCATGTCTATTGTTGTCATCCTGGTTTGGGTCTTGTTTAGGGAGTCATATTGCTGAGGTATCATGGATAAAATTTCCCTGTCATTTCCAGGAGACACAGTCTCATAGAAGATTTTCTGGTCCTCTGGTTCTTATCATCTTTCCTTGTCAACTGGTTTCTTCTCATCCTGTATATATTCAAGCATTTTATAACTGAAAGAAAGGATTTTGTTTAAAGGGCTAATATTCCCTTTCAATTTAATCATTTTATTTTTTCCTTTCCCTACTCCATATATGTATGATCAACTACAGTTCCAACCAATAATAAAACAGCAAAACATTTAATCATTTGTGCTATCTTACAACATACATAACTCATTTTCAATTGCTATAGTTTTATCACTACAAACATACCTACCAAGTGAAGTTTGATATCCCTTTTCTGTTCTTGTTATCTTCATATCTAATTATATAGAATAGTGTTATATATCACTTACACAAATCATTTTTGTACTGAGTAGTTGTGTGATAGTTTATCTTCATTATCTACTTGACCAAATTTAGAATCACCTAGGAGACACCTCTGATATGTCTCTGAGGGTGTCTTTAAAGAGGTTACCTGAAGAGGAAAGGTACACTCTGAATGTGGGTGACAGCATTCTATGGAATGCAGCTCCAGCCTGAACAAAAAGGAAAGGGAGGAAGATGGCTGATTAACAGAACTCATGACTCTCTGCTTCTTGCATATGGATGCAATGCTACCAGCCATGGGACCTTCCCTGCTATGATGTACTTGATTCCTTCAAAACCTGAAACAAAACAAGCCCTTCTTCCCTATGTGGCATTTGTGATATCTAATCACATACAACAATGAGAAAAGTTACTAACACAGGTTGTATTAGCATTTTTATAAAAGACTTTTGTATACACGAATTAGGGATTTTTTTCTTTGTTTTATTAAGTATTATCTCTATTTTACACATGTGCAAACATTCTGTTTTGTTTTGTTTCTTGGACACAGCCTCACTATGTTACCTGGATAGCTTTGCAGTCCAGCTGACCTTAAGTTTGTCACTTTGCTACCTCAGCCTTCCAAGTACTAAGATTACAGGGTTTTGTTTTTTTAATCAACCAACCTACATGTACAAATTTCCACAGGATCATCCAACAATGTGAGGTGCACTCTCACCCTGAACTCTTGGGGGAGGGTCTAGGCCCTGCACTGGATGAAATGACAGACTATGGACACCCTCATGGAGGGCCTCACCCTCCCTAGAGAAATGAGGGGATAATGGGGGGGTTAGGGGGAGGGAAAGTGAGAGGGACCTGGAACTGACTTGTGAAGCAACCTTGTTTCTTATCTAAATTTAAACTGAAAAATAAATTTTAAAAAAAGAAAGAAAAAAAATAAACATATTCACACTTACTGTTCTTTTGTTTAAAGGTATTTTTGCTTCAAATTGGATTGCTACATATCTTGCTGTCAAAAATTATGATTTCAACTTGATTTCCTTCTCTTTTTTTACCGGATCAATTTCTCTTTGTAGATTCAGGTTCTTTGCTTCCGAACTTTTTAAAAACTATAAAGAAACAAGATTTTGTTCCATCACTTCATTCTTTTTTATATTCTTTTCTCATCCATTACATCCTGACAGCAGTTTCCCTTCCTTCCACTCTTCCCAGTTCTCCCCCCATCTCCCCTCTCCCCCAGATCTACTCCTTTGCTTTTCTTCAGAAAAGAGCAGGCCTCCCAGGGATATCAACCAAACATGACATAGCAAGATACAGTAACACTAGGCACAAATACTTACATTGGGGCTGGTAGAGGCAATTCAGTAGGAAGAAAAGGTTCCCAAGAGCACGGGAACACCAAGCTAACAATCATAATATTTATACATCCCAGTTCCAAGTGTGTGGGATCATCTTTGTCTATCTTCTGGGGCTACTACTTTCTCTCTAATTGTTTTTTCTTTCCATTTATTTTATTGACAGCACTCAGGCATTTTGATTTTCTTCCTTGATGCCCCTAATTATAATTCCTATTGAGTCTCTTCACTTTCAGTCATCTGGCAGTTTTGCCTTTATTCCAGAGATAATTCTTTTTCATCTCTTCTTTCCAAAGCTAACTTAGGTCTCACATTTTTTGTCATCCCTCTTTTCCTGAATTTTGAGTTCCTGATGTGAATATTTTATAAATACGTGCAAATATATTTTTAATTACTTTTGATTTGCTTCTCTTATTCTGTAGGGTTTTTTTAGAAGATTTCTCATTGATAATTTTTTTATTATTTTGTCCTTTCATCATATGGCTTTAGGTATATTCTAACATCTAATTGTGAATGTTTTTTATTAAAATCACCCCAAACCCTCTGAGAGTTAGTTAATGGCTTATCAGTTTTCTCAGCTGAAGAGCACCCTCTTCTGTTGACATAATAATTTGTAATCTATTTGATAAATAGTGACATTTGTGTAAGGGGGTCATTTTCTGGCATTTAGTAATCAGTGCTTGTCTTATATTTCTTTGTTGTTTTATTTTTCATTGTTTTGCCATATTTTCTTGACCAGTACATCCCTTCAATTCTACACAATGGAGCATCTTGAGCTCTGGGCTATTCTATGCATTTTGTTTGGCGTGTAGGAGCCAGTCTTCCTACTGAACAAGCCAGTCTGGTTTTTTTATTAATTTAATTTTAAATAGCTCGTTCCACGTGTCAATCCCAGTTCCCTCTCCTTCCTCTCCTCCCCCATCTCCCCACCATTCCCCCCAGCCTCCACCCTATCCCCACTTCCCTCCACACAGGGGATATCCAGAATCTGTCATTTCACTCAGGGCAGGGTCCAGGCACTCCCCCAAGAGTCCAGGCTGCGAGAGCATCCCTCCTTGTGCCATGGATACACAAAGCCCGTTTGTATGCCAGGGATAAACACTAATCCACTGCCCAGGGCCTCATAGGTTGTCCAGGCCTCCTTGCTGACTCTCACACTAAGGGGATCTGGATCAGTCCCATGCTGGCCTCCCAGCTGTTGGTCTGGGGTCCAAGAGCTCTCCCCTTGTTCAGATCAGCTGTCTCTGCTGGTTTTGCCAGACCATTCTTTGCCAATTTTCTCATCGCTCCTCTCTCTCTGTCACTGGGTTCCATGGGTTCAGTCCAGTGTTTAACTATGGGTATTTGCCTCTGCTTCCATCAGTCACTGGATGAAGGTTCTAGGATGGCATATAGGGTAGACATTAAGTTCATTATCAGGAATGGGCATTTAAGGTGGTCTCTCCACTATTGCTTAGCTTGCCAGTTGGTGTCAAACCCTTAGATCACTAGAGGTCTCACTGGTGCCAGATCTGTCTTCTAACCTATGACTCCCTCTTCCCCCTAGTCTACCCCCCACTCAACCTTCCTGTTCCCCCATGACCTACTCTCTCTTCCTCTTCTCCCTCTCTCTTCTTCCCAGCTCCCACTCCCCCACACACACCCCTCACTGTGTTCCCCATCTGTTCAGAAGATCTTGCCTCATTCCTCTTCTCTGTGGTACCATGCATATCTCTCTTAGGTTCTTTCCTGTTTCCCAGACTCTCTGTCAGTGGAAGTGCAGACTGGCACTATCCTGATCCATGTCTAAAAGCCAGTCTGTTTTTAAAAACTACCCTCCACATCTCCTGGGCACCACCATACTGTGTTTTAGTGCAGGTCCCATTTACTTTCTGTTTTAGGGTATGCTTTGGCATTGTCTTTGTCAGTTAAGCACTTATACTATTCTTAGTCTTTTCATATGCAGTAGCCATGGGTTTCTAAGTTTTTTTTCTGTTTTCCTCCATATAACTTTTAGAAGCTCTATGCAGAGCTTTGATTTTACATAGCTGTCATTATCATTGATTAATAATATCATTTATGGTCCTATTCTAGAACTTTTATTCATTTTCCATGAAGTCTTTTTTAAAAGATTCCAATGAGTTTTAGGTCATTAATAAAAAATCAGAGACTAGTGATGATCAAACTTTGTATCTTATTACTAAATCCACCCTTCATTAATGATGGTGAGGTTTCTGTAACTTTTTTAAAGTTTGAGATATTTTTATGCCAATACCAAGCCATTTTCATGACTATGGCTCAATAATAGACCTTGAAGTCAGGGATGGTGATGCCTCTGGAAGTTCCTTTATTGTACATGGTTGTTGTGCTATCCTGGGTTATTTGTTTTTCAATATAAAGTCGTGTATAGTTCTTTCAAGGTCTGTGAATAATTGTATTGGGATTTTGATGGGGATTGCATTGAATTTGTAGATTGTTTATGGCAAGATAGCCAATTTTACTATGTTGATCCTGCCTATCCAAGAGCATGGGAGATCTTCCCATTTTCTGGTATATCCTTTAATTGCTTTCTTTAAGAACTCAAAGCTATTACTGTACAGGTCTTTCACTTGTTTGGTTAGCATTACTCCAAGATATTTTATGTTCTTTGCAACTGTTGTAAAGGGTGATGTTTTATGATTTTTTTCTCAGCCCATTTATCATCTGTATATATAGTAGACTACTGATTTTTTAAGTTAATTTTGTATCCTACCACTTTGCTGAAGGTATTTATCAGCTGTAGGAGTTCTCTAGTAGAGTTTTTTGGAGAGATCACTTATGTAAACTATCATATCATCTGCAAATAGTGGAAGTTTCACTTCTTCCTTTCCAATTTTATCTCCTTGATTTTTCTTTTGTTGTCTTATTGCTCTAGCTAGAACTTCAAGTACAATTTTGGAGAGATATGGAGAGAATGGACAGCCTTGTCTTGTTCCAGATTATAGAGGAATCACGTTGAGTTTCTCTCCATTTAGTTTGATATTGGCCATTGGCTTGCTGTATATTGTTTTTATTATGTTTAAGTATGATCCTGTTATTCCTGATCTCTCCAAGACTTTTATCTTGAAGGGGTTTTGGATTTTGTCAAAGGCTTTTTCAGCATCTAGTGAGATGATCATGTGGTTTTTCTTTTTCAGTTTTTTTATATAGTGGATTACATTGATGGATTTTCGTATGTTAAACCATCCCTGCCTCTCTGGGATGAAGCCTACTTGATCATGGTAGATGATTTTTCTGATGTGTTCTTGAATTCGATTTGCCAGTATTTTGTTGAGTATTTTTGCATCAATGTTCATGAGGGAGATTGGTCTGTAATTCCCTATCTTAGTTTGTCTTTGTGTGGTTTGGGTACCAAGGTCATTGTAGCCTCGTTAAAAAGAGTTTGGAAGTGATCCTTCTGCTTCTATTGTGGGGAACAATTAGGAGAGTATTGCCATTAGCTCTTTTTTGAATTTCTGGTAGAATTCTGCACTGAAACCATCTGACCCTGGGCTTTTTTTGGTTGGGAGACTTCTGATGACTGCTTCTGTTTCATTAGAGGTTATAGGTCTGTTTAAATTGCTTATCTGCTCTTGATTTAATTTTTGTACGTGATATCTAACTAGAAAATTGTCCATTTCCTTTTGATTTTCAAATTTTGTGGAGTACAGATTTTCAAAGTATGACCTGATGATTCTATTGATTTCCTCAGTATCCAATGTTATGTCCCCTTTTCATTTCTGATTTTGTTAATTAGCATGCTCTCTCTCTCTCTGCCTTTTGGTTAGTTTGGATAAATGTTTGTTGATTTTCTTGAAGAACCAACTCTTCGTTTCATTGATTCTTTGCAATGTTTTCCTGGTTTCAACTTTATTGATTTTAGACATCAATTTGATTATTTCTCGGTGTCTACTCCTCCTGGATGAGTTTGCTTCTTTTTGTTCTACAGCTTTCAGTTGTGTTGCTAATTCTCTAGTGTGACTATTCTCCCATTTCTTCATATGGGTACTTAGTGCTATAAACTTTCTGCTTAGCACTGCTTTCAAAGTGTCCCATAAGTTTGGGTATGTTGTGTCTTCATTATCATTGCAAACTTGTACAACTACTCTGGAAATCAGTATGGTGGTTTCTCAGGAAAAGGAGAATGAGTCTACTGCAAGATCCAGCAATTCCTCCCCCTAAGAATATACCCAAAGAATGCACAGTCATACAACAAAGACATATGTTCAAGTATGTTCATAGTAGTGTTGTTTGTAATAGCCAGAACCTGGAAGCAACCTAGATGTCCTTCAGCTGAAGAATGGATAGAGAAAATGTGGTGCATTTACACAGTGGAGTACTACTCAACAGATAAAAACAATGGAATCTTGAAATTCACCAGCAAATGGATGGCACTAGAAAAAAACATCCTGAGTGAGGTAACCCAGTCACAAAAAGACAAACATGGTATGGACTCACTCATATATGGTTTTTAGGCATAGAGAAAAGGATTACCAGTCTACAATCCACACCACCAGAAGAGCTAGAAAACAAGTAGGACCCCAAGAAAAAAATACTCATGGTCCCCTCAAGAAGGGAAAGGGACAAGAACCCCTGAATAAATTGAGAGCACAGGGGGAGAGAGGAGGGAGATAGAAAGAAGAGAAGGGGGAGGATAACAGGGCAACTGAGACAGGGGAGGCATAGAAGAGGGCAAGAAAGGAGATGCCTTGGTAAAGGGAGCCACTATAGATTTGGAGAGAGGTCTGTCATAAAGGAAATGGTAGGGGATCCACAGGGATAATCCCAACTAAGAATCTAGGCAGTGATGGACAGGCTGCCTTTGGTGCCCTTCCCCTATAATGAGATTGATGACTACCTTGGTTACAATTCCTAGAGTCTTGAACCAGTAGCTGAATGAAGTAGAAATAGACACTCATAGCTGAGCACTAACCCATACTCTCAGAATTCAGTTGGGGAGAGGGAGGAGAGATGACCAAATGAACCAAGACAGAACTGGAGATATCTGCAGAAACAATTGACCTGACCTAATGAGAACATGCAGACCATAGTCATAAAGCAGGGAAACCAGTATTGGACCAAACCAAGTCCTATGAATGTGGGTACCAGTTAGGAGGCCAAGACAGTCTATGGAATCTCTAACAGTGGACCCTGGGTTTATTCATAGGTCACAAATGAACTTGGGAAGCCCACTCCCAATAGAGGGATTCTATTGCAGCCCAGATATGGAAAGGAGGACCTGGGCCCTCCCCCAAATGATGTGATGGACTTTGATGATTCCCCATGGAGGGTCTCACTATCCTTGGGGAATGGGTGGTGGGTGGGTTGGGGGATTGGAGAAGCAAGGGAGAACTGGAGGGTGAGGGAATGGGGGGACAGATATGTAAATAAGAGTGTTTCTAAAAATAAAAAAGGTTGAGATATGAAACTTATAAAAAGTATTTGTATCCCAATTTCAGATCTTTTAGTCAATGATGAGTAGAATCAATTGTTTTCTAACTATGGGGGCAAAACCATTTATGCCATGAACCAAGGAACAAAGACGAAGAGGTAGTATCCAGGGTCCCACACTCTCCATTAAAATTACAACTCCATTGTCCTAAATTCCTCACATAAGACTCTTTTCCCAAGGGATCCAGAATGTCTCACTAGCACCCTGGACTGAGGGAACCAAACTGAATGAACCACGCTTTACCACATGGAACTCTCAGGGTTGGCAGAGGGGGACATCAAGATTCAAACTACACCCCTCAGGGTACTGCTGTGGAGCTCACATCACTTGATTTTTCATTGTTTCTTTTCCTTTTTCTCCTGTTCTGTAGGCTATTACTTTTTAAATTGTTATTTATTATTTTGGAGAACTCTGTAAATAAGCTCTGCATCTACATCATTTGCTCCTCCCTCTCCTGCTGTACTTTCTCCCATGTACTTCCTCCAATGTCCTTCATGACATCTTTTTAAATTATTTAATTTTAATTAATTTAATTAATTAATTAATTGCTATATAAACACATGATAAATAGATAAATGATAGATACATGGATGGATGATAGGTAGATAGTTAATAGATAGATAGATATGATCTAATGAATCCATTTAGTTTTGTGATATATATAAACTCTGAATGACCTCAACTCATTTTGTTTCCTTACAGATTGAAACAGATTTTATATTGTTGCTTGCTTCTATCTTTTGTTAGTGACCAAAAGTGTATCTCAAGCCTTGGAATGAACAAAGCTAAATTATCTTTTGCTTTCTACTCAATCCTATACCTGCCCCTTTCCTATGGTCCATATCATAGTAAACAGCATGACATCACCTTTCCCAATACATCTTGTCATGGTCACTGAAAATAAAAGTCTTCCTATGCCTGCCCTCTCAGTCTATAAATACAAATTATTCACCTCTAAAATATCATCGGCATGTTTTCAGCTCTTCTCAGATTCCATAGTTCATGGCACTAATCCTTCCTGTCTAATATACAATAGCAGCCTCATGTATACAGTCCTGCTTCCTCTTTTACCCCTTTCATTCCAATGCACATGTTTTTATGACTTTCAATTCCAGTAATACTGCTCTCTACCTAATGCAGAATTGTTTTCTTGATATAACATAATTCTGTTAGGGTGGCCTAGCTGATACATAATCAATGCCTGTTCATTTTTCTACACATCTCTCTCACCAGACTCTGCCCCTTTCTTTTCTATTTTAAACACAAAAACAGGATCAGAATCCTCAAGTGACCTCAACCAATGGCACTGTTTCCAGTCCTATATTCTGTTCTAGAACCATGATGCTCCCCATTCAGAGAAGTCTAATTGCCCTCCCCTTGAACATGGTCAATTTACTGATTCATTTCTAATGAATTTAATGCTGTCTTCTATTGCTTCTACATCAAAGTCATATGTGAGTACACCTTCTGTCTGGTATTTTCTGTCTATATGTCTCTGTCTCTGTTTCTCTGTCTTTTTCTTTCTCTATCTCTCTGGTGATATCTCTCTCAGTGTGTCTCTGTATCTTTCTCTGTCTCTGTCTCTCTTTGTATGTGTGTGTCTCTCTCTCTGCCCTCCAACTATACTGGAGAATGTTGTAATCAAGTAAAGTTAGGAGGTGGTAGTCAATAATCCATAGCTTCCTCAGCTACAGAAATTTAAGCTATCCTGATTTAGGTTCCAGTCATGTGAGTAACAGCTCTGTACTCTACTTAGACAGCAGAATAATGAGCAAAGCAAGTATTATCACTACTTAAGGTTTGAACTTTGAACTAAGCTAGAACAAAAAAATATTTAAATTTGTAGATAATTTTTGGCCTTACTTCTTGTATCTTGTTCTTGGAAATTTCCCACTTGTTCCTTTATCCATTAATGATTCAGCTACATTCTTTTTGCTTTTATTTTACAATCCAATACAGAAATTGCTTTCTTAGGCCTCTTCTAAGTCTCCCCAGATTATTTTATATTTTTCCATGTGACCTTGCCTATGTTTGATTCAAACATTAACCATGACAATTTGCTTGTATTTATTCATTTTAAGTATATATGACCCCTTAAATCAGAAATGTACCTGTATTTCTTAATAAGAAATTGAAACTAAATAAGAATTGAGCTTAAAATTTCAAATATTACTTGTCTTGATACCAACAGAAAAACTACTGCATAAAACTAATAACAATCAGTGTCACTGAGGGAGTATTGACTCTGTATCATCTGCTATGGAGAGCACTTTGTGCATATGTAAATGCCAGTCTGATCTTATGAGACAGAGTTACAAATGCATTCTTGGTTGTTTTGTTTTAAATCCCAGTTTTGCTCAACAAGTTTAGGTGTGAAGCACTGATTAAGTAAGCTGGCCCTTCTTACTTTCTTTTTGCCTCTTCAAAAATAAGTATAAAATAATTTTTGAGATGAGAACTAAGTGAAATTATATACATTATGCCTAGTACATAATAGGTATTTCAGAAACTCTATGTTTTATTTTTCATATGAACAACTTGAAATGTATTAGAAAGTTAAGTAGCTTTGCTCAGGTCACATGGATAGAATATATTTGAGATTCTGTCTCAAGTCTGTTGACCTCCTAAGCCCTGACTCTGAGCAAGTAGACCCTAGTGCTCAGCATGTCCTTTGCCAATGTCTGGTTTTGATATCTACCTATGATATCTGATAATAGGCTCATCAAAATTTAAAAACAATTGAGTCAATCAATTTACTGAATGGGAGAATTACAAAAGGAAGTATTACATTATCAGTGTCCACAGCACTGTTGGCTGAATAATATTTGTATACTATAATAATTTAAACATTGATTTAATTTGAGCAAGATTCTGTTAACAAAATGCTGAGGAGAATTAGGTCTAAGGTAAGTGAAAAGAGCTTTGTCTGCCACCACAGAAAGCCAACAAATGATGTCTAAAACTGAAGGCAAGAAGTCACCTACACGTTAAAAACAAGTGGGGTTTGGCTTCTCAAAGGTGGATGCCCACAGGTGACAGAACTTGGAGGAGAGTAAGAGAACAGTGATATAAAGAACTAAAGTTTCTATTACAAACTTCTAGGAAATATTGGATTTTACAAAATGGGTATGCGTTTGATTAAAGTTATTTTTAACCCATCTGGAATTCATATTGGATCATACTGTACAATAGAGATCTAATGTCATAGTTTCCCAATTGCCTCTCCAGTTGCTATCTAGGTCAATTTTAATTACAGTTCTGACTCTTCTCATGTATTTCTTGTTTGAAGGAGTATCAAAAAAAGCAGAAATGTTAAGTCATATACATACTCAGACCTTCTTTCTCTCAATTTAAGAATAAACCCTTGGATAATTTATACCTGCCTTTGTTCATGCTACACACAGACTTGTCAGGGAGATCACAAACATCAGTACAACACAAAAAGTAAGAAATCAAATGCAGAGCCCACTGAGAACACTGATTTTACATGAATGCTTCCTAGAGTCTTGTACAGAGGCATCCTCCACTATTAGGCACAGAGAAGAATGCAAATTAAAACCACAATGAGATAGCCACAGTGGGGAGTAACATGATAAAGACCTACCATACTCAATGGTACTGGGAATTTGGAGCAACTGCAATTCTCATAAATTGACATGGAAATAGAGACTGTTGCGAACAGAGAGTACTATAATCACATTGAGAAATTTGGGGAAAGCTTCTTATGAAATTAAGCAAATATCTCCAATGAGCTGTTTCATGTCTAGACATTTACCCAGGATAAAAGAAAGAACATCTTGGCAAAGAAAGATTAGCACAGTAATATTCAAATCACTTTATGCATGATAACACACCCAGAAACAGCTAAGGTGCCTGTTAGAACAGAAAAGCTCTGTGTGTGTGTGTGTGTGTGTGTGTGTGTGTGTGTGTGTGTGTGTAGTTTATTCCTTTTATTGCCTACTAGTAATTCATTGTATAATGAAATAATTATATATAATGAAATACTAGTAGGCAATAAAAAGAACAAACTATAAAGCCAACAGTGGAGCAGCAGGGAGCAAGCAATCCATCCACCAAGAACAAGTATGGGAGATCTGACCCCACCCCTCATCTGCCACATGGTGGCAGGAGCAAGAAAGAGATGCCTTCCCCATTCCTGGGTCCCTTGCCTCCTGTAGAGGGTGGGAGAGCTGGCCCTGAGATCATGAGAGTTAGAGAGCTGCATTGCCCCTCACTAAGTATAAAAGGCCCCATGAGCCTCACCTGTACAAAACAGTAGAACTGACCCTAGTGATGTGGGTGCTTGTGAGCACCCACAATGTTCATTGCAATGAACACTTGCAAGTAAATATGTATGGATGAAAGGGTATACTGTGTGACTCACTAGACACACTACAGCTTCCACACCACAATTCTTTTGTTTGATTTTTTGTTTTGTTTTGTGTTTTCTTTGGTTGGTTTTGGTTTTTTGTTTGTCTTTTGTTTTTCTTTTAAATTTTATTTTATTTTGGAGGAGAAGTTGCAAAAGCAGAGGGTGGATATGAAGGGATAGGAAGATGAGTAGGATCAGGATGTATGATGCAAAATCCACAAAGAATCAAGTTTTTAAAAATATTTTGATCATTAAAAAACTATCATTGATAAAATTGGGTCTATTTCCCTAAATTTCAGAATATCCATAACCTTTATAAAAATTGTAGAATAAAATAGGGTAGTAAGGGATGACTTTGACCCAATATTGTATATCTTTAAAAATTAATTGCAATATAAGAACATGTATGCCAAGGATCACCAATTGTGTTTATAGTGAAAAGATTGCCACCTGCAAACCTGGCAGCACCTTTATCTTGGGTTTCCATATTCAAAAACTGTGAGAAAATAAAATTGCTATTATTTGAGCTCCCTGCACATGGTATGTCATTGTATTAGTCTTAGCAAATTAAAACAAAAGACTTTATACAAGAGAATGCCTGCCAAATAATTCCAGATGTATGGACTTCTATAGTGTAAAAAAATATCTACTGTAGAAAAAATCAGAGTCATGGTTACTGTATTACTAAGGTTCATTCCATCTAAAGTGGATGGGTGTGACTCTAAGGCTAAAGACATCTTACGATTCCAGTTTTAGAGGAGGAAATGGAATGGTACTGATTCATGAGATTTGGGAGACAGCACTGTAAATTAATTTTAATTATCTAACTAGGCTCCTTCTCATAATTGTGAACTTTTGGAATAAACCTGACTAAAGAGTCTACTTTTTGACTGGAAGTACCTCAGGAAAACAATCTTACTATGCCACCTCACTTCCCTCCTGCAAACAAAGAGATGCATTTATGATGGGGAAAGTCCTTCTGTGTATATGTTGTATTATTGGTTGATAAATAAAGCACTGTTAGCCAATAAGGAAGCAAGATAGGTAGGTAGGACTTAGAGTCGAGGAGGATTCTGGGAAACGTAGTCAAGAGTAGAGGGTCACCATGTGATCCTGGGAGGAGAGAACGCAAGTCTGGCATTCTTGGTAAGATAAGACCTTATAAAAATATATACTAGTAATTATGGGTTAATAATTAAGTCAAAGCTAGCCAATAAGAAACCTAAACAAATGGCCAAAAGCTTTATAATTAATATAGTGTCTTGCATGTTCATTTGGGACTGACACAGCTCTGGGAACAGGCTGGCTGGAAGAAGCACAATACACACTTAGAATCCGTTAGAAATTTGCCGAGGTCCTTGAGATGAGAATATTCTAAACTTGTAGGATTATCTCATTCCCAAACTGAGAGTCCAGAAAGGGGTGTGACATTCAACACCTAGTTCTAAGGATATCCTGGGTTCCCACAATGTAAATTGTCTTTTTTCTAGGTCTTGCTTTTCTTTTTTTAAATTATAAACCAGCTTGTTTTACATGTCATTCCCAGTTTCTTCTCCCTCCCCTCATCCTCTGCCCCCCACAGTTCCCTCTCCCATGCCCAGTCTACTCCCCAGGGAGGGTGAAGCCTTTCACAGGGGATCTTCAAAGACTGCCATTGTCATTTGTAGCAAGGCCTAGGCCATCTCCCGTGTGTATAGGCTTAGAGAATATCCCTCTATGTGGAATAGACTCCCAAAGCCCATTTGTGTACTAGAGATAACTATGAGAGGTCCCATAGATAGACCTCCAAATTGACATCCACGTTCAGGGGATCTTGGACAGTCCTGTGCTGGTTTTCCAGCTATCAGTATGGGGTTCATGAGCTCCCATTTTTCAAGTCAGCTGTTTCTGTGGGTTTTTCCAGCATGGTCTTAACCCCTTTGGACATCATTCCTCCCTCCCTGCAACTGGATTCCAGAGTTCAGTTCAGTGGCTGTCTGCTTCTGCTTCTATCAGTTACTAAATAAAGGCTCTAGGATGGCGTATGAGGTAGTCGTCAGTCTCATTATCAGAGAAGGGCATTTAAGGCAGCCTCTTGGCTATTGCTTAGATTGTTAGTTGGGGGTCAATGTTGTAGATCTCTGGGCCAGATTTATCTTTAAATGTATAATGGCTCCCTCTATTATAGTATCTCTTTTCTTGCTTTCCTCTATTCTTCCCCTGACTCCACCTTCTTGCTCTCTCATGTGCTCCCCTCCCCTCCTATTTTCCCCTTCTCTTTCTCCTAACTCCCTCTCTCCTCCCCTCTGCTCCCAATTAGATCAGGACATCTTGTCTCTTTCCTCTTCTCCGGGGGACCATATATGTCTTTCTTAGGGTCCTCCTTGTTTCCTAGTATCTCTGGTGTTGTGGATTGCAAGCTGGTAATCCTTTACTCTATGTCTAAATTCTGTCAGAATGGCTAAAATTGAAAACACCAATGACAGTTGGTGCTAGAGAGGATGTGGGGAAAGGGAAACAATCCTACATTGCTGGTGGGAGTGCCAACTTGTACAGCTTTTTTGGAAATCAGTGTGGTGGTTCCTCAAGAAAATAGGAATCAGTCTACCACAAGACCCAGCAATTGCACTCTTACGCATATACCCCAAAAAGATACTCATTCATACAACAAGGTCATCTGTTCAACCATGTTTATAGGTCCTGCTTTTCTTAAAAGGGCATTAATAATGAGTATATCCTTGAGTCTAAATCACAGTTACAAGAACACTAATAAATAGAATTCCTGTTGCTTCCTAAAGCTTCTAATCATGATGCCATTGTGTCTTTACTTAGGGGAAACACCATTTGGGGAACTTTGCTCCATCCATTTATGAACTGTGATGTAATATTTCAGTGATTGTCTCCTCCTGTGTATCTTTCACATTTCTTCCTGATTAATCATTCTCTATTTTATGTAGACTTTCAAAAATTATCATTGTCCCAAGTGTAGATGAAAATCAACTGATGCCTTGGCCAATTTCCTATAAGCACTCATATTTCCCAAATGCAATGAAATATGAAGCCTTTAACTCTATCAATAAAACAGCAGTGTTACAGTGCTTTTCTTAGTCTATGACAACTGGTAGTAGCAAACTCCTTAAATCAGTAATGACACAACCTATGACCCAATATATGTAAGATTTTTCTCTTCTAAGCAGCTCCAAAAAAGTCACATATGGGCATTTTCTGACCCAATTTGTGTTCTTAATAACATTTTTTCAGTCTGGATATGACAAAAAAAGAAATGAAAAATTTTTCATCTTTAGTGTATTCGTGCAACTTTTTTTCCATATCCAAGATCCATAGCCATGAGAATTCAGACTAATGAAAGGAGTAGTAAACAAATATTTTACTGATTTTCAACTGACATCAGAAGTTACTGTACCTGTTCTCTAAAACTATACTCCTAGGCCAGTTTACTAGGAAAGCAGTCCTTATGGTCTTCAAAAACTAATTTGATGATGGTTTAGTGCTGGTAGCTCTGTGAGAGTGTCAATTTAATAGGAAACTGAATTCCACACCATGGCTTTCCACATACTCTTTTCAAGCCTTTCTCTACAGGGTGGATGAAAAGAATCATAGTTTCTTCAAACCTTTTTATCCTCATACTGTAACTGTAAAATAAAGCTTTCCATGTTTTTAAGGATCGCTAATATTAAGTATAAAAATTGTGTTTCCATATTCTCATTTGGAAAGGCTAAAATGTAAAATTATTTCCTTCTAAAAACTTAATGCCATTGCCATCTTCATGACTAATCCTGTATTATCACATACATATCATGGAAAACACCACATAAACCCAAAATATTTAGAATTATGTTTGAAATGACAATCACGATGGCTACCATCAGAGATTACTTAAATAAAAGATTTGATATGCTTTTATTTAAGATTGTGTTTTGAGCAAACAGGCAATATAAATTTCTTTGACTACACATATCATATAGAAGACAGGATGAAAAAAGTCTTGATCATAACCCTTGACTTTGTACCCTATGCCTTGATTTAACCAAGGGAAACTTCTTTTTCCCCTAAAGTAATCAGCTTAAAAGCTATGAAATTCATTTTGACTTAAGTCACTCTGTGACTCAAAGCCTATGTCCGTCTCAGAGATATTCTTGAATAGAAGCCTTAATAACAAATGATAACAGCTGAAAAAATATTTTGGCAAACTTTAATCTGTGCTGAGATTGGGAAGGATGATAGAACTATAAAAACTACACAACCCTAGGATGTCATAGCCTGTGCATTGAAATGAGCAGTAATAAGGAAATATAAACTGGAAAATCCCCACATATCCAGTCATTTTCTGCTAAATGATTAGCCTGCAGTAGTCCATGTAAACAAAATAAATATATGACAATAAAATTCATTCCTTATTTTAGATATTCCAAAATTTCCAGTTTCATTGCTTTGGGAATTCAAGCAAATAAAGGCAGGAAGGGGATTTCATCCCATATTTGTTGTTTCATAATACAAGTTCCTTCTGTATTGCAGATTGCAGAAAGCCTTTCATTTGAGGAAGGAGGATCTATAACCATAAAATCAATTACATAAAATAAAACTATTCCCAGAAAAGGACTCTTTTTTATGTCATTGATTAGCAACTGCTCAACATGGTTGAGTAAAGCATTCACAAGTCAGATCAAGCAACTAATCCACACACACACAGATAGATAGATAGATAGATAGATAGATAGATAGATAGATAGATAGGTAGGTAGGTAGGTAGGTAGGTAGGTAGGTAGATAGATAGATATGGTAAAAACTAAGATCTCTACCTTTGTATGTGAAGGAACTAACTACAAGAACAATGGAGCTTGCTTTGGAATCAAGCATTTGCTTTTTAACACTTTGCTTCATTAAAAAACATAAGCCTATTATCCAGGATACAGGAATACAAATGACTTTGAAAAATCACACCATTTATGTGCTCCAATTTATAAAGACGTGCTTTCTTTCTGTCAACTAGCAAATGATCCAGCCTTCTCTATCAATGAGTGGTCTACCAAATTTGTGAATCTGCCAGAACATAAATACTAATGTTGATAAATTATTGTTTACTTGATAAGAAACAGATAGCAAAACCCACAAGCTCATCTTATGCCAGCAAAGACCCATTATGTAAATGATTTGGGTGGCATATTTTGCATATCATGTGGTCCTATATCTAGGGATCTGAAAACCTACAGATGCCAAGTGCAAAGAAAGCAGTTCACAAGCCTTCAGGGGAGACCTGAAAGGATAAATGAACCCTGAAAACTAATTGTGATTAAAGAAACTTTTGAAAACTGTGTAGAGTTCTCAAAAAGGAGACATGGTTTATATGATGAAAGAAGGCAGGGTTGAAGAAACTGGCATTTAAAGATAAGAGAGTAAGATTAAAATCTAACAGGTTTGAGTCAAAAACAAAACAAACAAAAATGTGTACGAAAAACACAAAGAAAAGACATCAGAAAGCAAGCAGAGTAGAATCAATCAGCTCAGACTGCAGAGCAAAAGAACATATATTAAAATATTTAGTACACACACATACAGAGAGAGAGAGAGAGAGGGAGAGAGAGAGAGAGAGAAAAAGAGAGAGAGAGAGCATATATATGTCTTGAGAAATCTGTTTATGGTGAAATGACAATTTCTTATGTGTATGGGTGTTTTGTATATAAGTTTGTGTACTGTGTTCATGCACAGTGCCTGCAGAGCCCAGAAGAGGATTTTGTCTGCTCTCTATAGGAAAGAAATGTGTTGAAAGAAACAAGAAGCCTAGCACTGTGCAAAAGGGGAAAGATGGAGCTAAACAGATGTTTATCTAAAGAAGGCATGTAAACGTCCAATAGGCTTGTGAAAAACAACTCAACAAGACCAATCATCAAGGATATGCAAATTAAAATCAGACAACCTCCAACCCTTTGACTTGCTATCATTGAAAGGAAGAGAAATCTGAGAAGCTGGCAAGGGTGTGGGGAAGAGACAGGTGGTGCTTGCTTCATCAGTGGAGATGTAAACTCGGGCAGCCATTATGAAAGGGATTTCTCAAAAAAAAATAGTAAAATAGAATTGCTGTATCTAAATACCCCACTATGTCAAAGGAAGTGAAATCCCTGTGTCCAGGAAACAACTGCATTATGCACTCATCACACTACTCACATGGCCAAGAAATAATCTCCCACCATCATTAAAAGCATCATGCTTAAAATATGAAAGAGCAGAATAAGATATGACATGTTAGTGTATTTTTCCCAGGTAACAGCAGATAACTCAATAAAATCTTTTGGTTTAGGTGTGTTTATATTACCTGAGAATATTTCATTTATACAGGAATCTCTTAAATAGATTTTATTATTCATCAGTGGCTCCATATCAGCAGTTTGAAAAGGTCAGCCCACCTTAGAGGCTCTGCTCTATGTAAAGATCACCAGGGCAGCTCAAGCAGAAATAAACATACTATGAATGGATTTGAATGGGGGATGGCATCATCTCCCATCTACTGCAGCTGTGTTTGTGCAGTTTTAACTGTGAGTGACAGTAAAGGAAAAGGGTAAGAGTGACATAACCCTGGGTGTCACAGGGGACAGTGAGAAGGTAGATAGATCCCAGAGATCACAGGCAAAGCAAACAGAAGACCAGGGCAAGATAAATGAGCACAACCATGAAGGGACTCTAAAGTTGAAAGGCATCCTCCGTGAATGATTGAAAAGAAAACCAAGCGCTAAGATTCCAGACTTACAGGGATAAGCAAAGCTATCCAAAAGCAGTCCTTCTGAAACCAAATACAGTTGGCATTAGATGATTTCTTTGCAGTGCAAAACACCAAAAAGTCATAAAAAGGCAACCATAGAGTTGTAAGGAAAAATGGAGGCGTTAAACATGTTATGTTAAGCCAAGTCATCATCACATGTAAAGGTAACAAAGTTATGACTGTCAGCACACTGAAAAGAACAGTGTGACATCTATAACCTTAAAACACAGTACTGAAAGTACACTTTTATCATAGAATGAAAATTTAATTTGAAAATCAACAATGGATGCTGGAAAGATGGCTCAGAGGCTACTCTTCCTGAAAACCTGCATTTGATTCCTAGCATCCACGTGGTCACTATCAACTGTCTGTCACTCCAGTTCTAGAGGGGCCAAGTCCTCTTCTGGTTTCTGAAGACACTGAGCATGCACGTGATGCATGAAAGCTAGGCTTTTTTGTTTTGTTTTGTTTTCATCTAAAACAGAAAATGAATGATTCTGAAACATCCAAGTGGGGACTCATGTATGAGCCTGCAATAACAGGCTGAGGCAAGAAGGTGGCTGAGTCCAGAGGTTCAGGGCCAGCCAAGGCAACATAGTGAAATCTTACTTTAAAAATTTTTCATTTGTACTACATTTTGATAATTAGGAAAAATTTAAGGGATGAAGTGTGGCCATAAATGTAAAACACAATGTAAAATTTCACAGTCACTTGAAATTTTGCAATAATATGAAAAGATACATCTTATTTGTAATGATCAGCTCTCATTTACACCTATGAATCTATTGCATAAAATGAAAGAAAAATGAATTTTCTGAAACCAACGCAACTCTTGTGAGATAGTTGTCATGTCAACATTTCAAAGTTTCAAAACGTATCTCGAGAGGCAATCTTTAGAAAGCCGGTGAAAACAAAGAGAGACAACATACATGACCAGATTCATCTATAAAAGCAATCTCCAAGATTTTACTTAAAATAAGACAGAATTACACAGAAGTTAAGGAAAAATGGGAAAGAAAAAAACCAGGGTTGTTTAAAATAATTCCCTCAAGATGATTTTTAAATTTTAAGGTAGATTCATCATATAAAATAACAATCTACAAGCTATTTAGGACTACTAACAATGTGTAATGCTATTTCATAAGCATTGAGTGAAACCAAGGCACTCCCCTTATCAATATTTTGACAAAATGTAATAGAGGAAAACATAAAGAGATAGGGACATACAATTTTGCTTATGAACTTTAGTAGGGGTGAGAGAACCTCAGAACATACCCAAATAACACAAGTAGCTGATATTCAAGCACTCAAGATGAAACTCTAAAGGGACTAGAAGAAAATTCTGAAACATGTGCATAGAATTTTGCAGAGAATCAGCCATTCAGAGTGACAAAGAAAATAGGCAAAGAGTCGGTATTTCATCCTTTTATTCATAATGTTCTTCCTGCACTATTGAAAGTCCGAAAGGGAGTACTGTGCTTTCCTCATTAAAAAGGATCATGTTAAAGCACCATAACTATTCTAACTAAATTTTTCCTTTGTACTCTGAAGCTGAAAGAAGGATATTACAGGAAAAAAAGCAAAGAACAAAATCGCAATTGAAAAGACCAGGTAAGAAAAAAACTAAAGTTTCCAAAGCTTTAAATTAAAAAGCAAATCATGTTATGAAAATACATGTAACAATAGCAAAATGAAAGTATCTTTAAGATAATAATTCTACAAATTTCCTAGCAACTGAGATACAATTGAATTATAGCTTATTCATGTAATTATTACTATCAGTATAATTTCCACAGAGAAATGGACTACCATTAAGTAGAAGACAAGTAATAAACTATAAGCTGTACATGGCTGGTACATATTTTTATGTTAACACATCAGCAAGGTGCATGCATTTATATTCAGACAATTATACTTGTATGTATTCAATGTGGGCAACATATCAAACAGAATGATTTTTGGACTTACTTTATTTCATGTGTGTGAATATTCTGCCGGCATGGATGTCAGTGCCATGTACGTTCTTGTTCCCTGTGGAGGTCAGAAAAGAGTCCCTTGGAACTGGAGTTGCAGGTGATTGTGAGGGCTGGGAATCAAACCCAGATCCTCTACAAGAGAGCACCAAGTGCTTCAAACCACTGAGCCATCTCTCCAGCACCTCAAACCAAACATCAAGCATAGTATGAAAATTTAAAGTTTGTTCTATTTTATTATTACTCTGTTTTTTAATCAATCCAGATAGAATCCCTTATAATTAAAACAAAAACACATTTAAAGGAAGCAGTTGGCTGATAATCACTGTCTCCCATGCTCCCATGAAAATATATTCCCTGAAATTCAGTTCAACACTTCAGGGTTTCTGGAGAGCAGCTCAGAAGGGGCTCTGGGGAACACTGCTCAACATTGTCCCTAAACTGTCATCTGCCCCTCCAAGTCACTGACATAAGAATCTACAGAACTCGGGCAATGGTGGTGCATGCCTTTAATCCCAGCACTCAGGAAGCAGAGGCAGGCAGGTCTCTGTGAGTTTGAGACCAGCCTGATCTACAAGAGCTAGTTCCAGGACAGCCTCCATAGCCACAGAGTAACCCTGACTCAATAAATAAATAAATAAATAAATAAATAAATAAATAAATAAATAAAAATTATTTTGTTCCTACAGGGGAGAGGATGTGTGAGTGATTTTTTTAACCTAATAATAAAATGACATGAAAAACAATTTCAAATTTGTTTTGACCATTAGGAAGCATAGAGCAAAAGCAAGTATTAATGATCAATGCCCAGTTACAGACACGATCCATTCAGCCCTTCCAGCCATGTGTCCCTTGCCTGTTCTTTTAGGTGGTTGCTCTGTTTCACTCTTTTTTCTCCCCTGATTGCAACTTCTACACTGACACAATCCTGTCCAGCACATTGAGTCCATTCAGAACAAGGTGGAACATAAAGTCAGTAAAATGTAACAAAGGAGCTAGGGAGGATGACTCATCAGCTGAGTCACACTCAGCATCACAGTCTTATCCAAACTCAACCCATCTGAAACTGTCTGACCTATGTCTCAAAGCCTCCAGAAAGGTGGCAAATTGGAGAAGGGCCCCAAATCATGAAATTCCTGGTCTTTTTGTTGTTGTTGTTTCATTATACATGGTGTCTGTATTAGTAGTCAGTTCTTCTGGTTGGAAACGTCACATCTGTGCCTTAAACACCCGGTGCCAGGAGGAAAGCTCAGGAAGAAGCAAGGACAAGGACCTGCTCATGGAAATGTCCACACCACGTTCAATACTTATTGTTAGGCACCCACCATACAGGGAGGGTCTCTGGATAGTGGGAAGAGCTAAAGACTAGCCCAGACACTGACCAGCATTATGAAGCAATCCATGATTGGCACAGGGAACTCTTGTTTCATTCTGTTCCTCCATGGCCTCCTCTCTGTACTTTAGTGATGACTAAATTCTAAATCTAAAAGAGATCAGATTTCATATAATTCCCCGAAATGCAGCCTGCCAACCCTGTAGCAAGAGCAACTAAAGGAGTCAGGGAACTAGAATGTTCCTTTTACTTCATTAGCAGAGCAGAATGACATCCTTTGGACAAAATGCAAAACTAACACAGGGTGATTTTGTTTCCACTCAAAAAATTTTTGCACTAAAATGTTTTAAAATGTCCCAGTTGAGTAGCACAGACCAATGGCCTTGACTCTTTATTGGTCCTTTATTTTTAAACAGTCTGGTTCAGCTGCCACTCTGTGATAGCACATCCTCCATAGCCACAGCTTTCCACCGCTGGCCTCTAGGACTGCACTGGAGCTCCCTTCTTTTTGTAAATCTTAGCGCTTTTACCATACTCATCCTTTAGTAGTCTGTGAACCCCAAGGGGAAAGGGTTTGCTGATCCTTTTCCCTTCCTCCTGTGACTGTTCCGACCTTCTCACACTCTTGGAAAGACGCAGGTTCCTCACAAGACTAGAACTTTTGTCCCCACTCTCTGGTGTTTTCAACATAGTATCTGACTATCCAGACAAGACTGGCTTCAAGTTTGCAATGTTAACCTCGGCCTACTAGTGCACTTTCACACATAGCAATCCCCATTCTTAAATATTCAGTTGTTCTCTTTTGGAGAATGCACCCATTACTATGGATTCTTCAGACATCTTTTATACAAGGATGATCCCCAAATCTTTAACAATTGAAGACAGATACCCACATCCCCCTGGTCTTCCAGTGAATGGTTTTCATGGATATCACACCATTATACTTCTCAATTCAGAACCTGTTGCAGGCATCAGTCAGCCACTGAGCTACATGTTGGCCATGAAAAAAAAATATGCTTGAGGCTTTTTTTCTTAAATCGTGACTCATATCTTGCTGGTTCAAAATCTAACAGCAAACACAGGCTGCAATGCCTTGTTGAAGTAGGAGCTCATCAGGCCTCCCCACTTCTCACACTTGCTTGGCTTCAGCCATAAAACCCACTGCCAGCTGCCCCTCACAGAGCAGGGGCATTTCATCCTGGTGTACACGTAATCTAACCAAGCTGCTGCTTGCTGTGAGAGACTAAGCTGTGTGAAATTGCACCCAGACACCACACTAGGAATCACAGAAACTTCTGTTTCATTCCTCTAGTCACAAGAGTGTTTCCAAAGTCAGTCACATAGCAACATTACAATCTTTACGCTTTCTTTCTTAAAAAAAAGTTTTCACCCAGAGGAAAAACACAGACACAAAATTAGGGCCCACGCACTGTCCAGCATGGCACTTACAACAGGGAAAATATGTACCTGTCAAACAGCACGGACTTTGGGTTGACTAGTCTCTATGAAGATGATTTTTCAGTCAGATGTGAATGGATGAAATTGCTGTCATACCCATGAAAGTATTTTAATCACCAACGTCGCAACAGATCTTACTCATAGTTCTCTCTTTATTCCTCTGAATACTGGCGTGTGTAATATACTAAGATTTAAGGGAGTATAAATGAATGAGTGGTAGCTAACGACCAGGCTCATTTGAGCTCAACAGAGCTATACAACTCTTCAGTTACTTTAAATGCCCCAGGCCAGAGGCATCAAATATACGTGTGTCTGAGGCCAACAGTTTCCATGCATTTATCAGCTTAAGTGCATCCTTAATTTCTCTGTCTGGAATAATCACCTCCAGGGAAGTAGCTTAGATGATGTGTGTTCTCTCAGGACTTCCTTTTAACATCTAATACTAAACTTCCAGTGCCAGACACTAAGGGGAAATGTCTTAGCCTGTCTTCTCTTCCTATAGTAGAAAGTTGAGAGTAGAGAATTTCAAAAGGAAAGACAACTATTTACTCTGTTCTTCGGAGGCTGGAGGTTCAAGATTGAGCCCCTGCATTGGTGAGAACCTTGTGACATTGTGCTGTTAACAGTAGAAAAGGGGCATGACAACTTAGTTTGTGAGAAAGAGAAAATCCTGAGGGTCATCTATCTCCCGTAGCCCACCCCACAGAGAACAAGTTCGCTTATATTAGAAAGGCATTAATAAGGATGGGCCCCTATGACCTTGTCCTCTCTTAAAATACCATGGTCTCTCAATTGCTGCCCTGGAAATTCATTATCCAGAATATGGGTTGGGAAAAGAGAAACTCAAGCCATAGTAGGGGATAGCTATGAAAAGTATATATTCCTAAATAATATCCCTATGTTAGCTTTACTCGACTGCAATCTCATACTACTATGACTTGGCAGCCTTAAACAATGAAAATGTATTGTCTCAGAATATAAAGGGTGAAACATTTAAAGCAAGGTGTCAGCAGGATAATTCTCCCTTGAAAAACACTAAAGGAAGATGGGTTACAGAACTTTCTGCAGATTCCATGGAGAATGGTAACATGACTCCAGTCTACACTTGGCATTTCTTATGTACAAATATGTGTGTATGTGTGTGTGTGTGTGTGTATGTGTGTGTGTTCCCTTTTTCATAAACACACAGTCTTCATCCTAACTGTCTCATCTACAAGAATTATTTTTTCTAATAAGTTCATATTCACAGATCTTGCCCTAAAGACTTCAGCACATTTTTGAGAGGTCATGAACTAAGCCACAGACAGTTACTGTCTTAAATATCAACAGGAGAATCAAATCAATGGAAATTGATCTCATCCATAAAGACAGCCAGAAAAACTTGTTATTTGAGGCCACAGACATCTTAATGTCTTTGTAGTTGTTTGAATAATAATGAGCAACATAGGATCATATATTCGAATGTTTAGTCGTTAGTGAGTGGTACTATTTGAGAAGGATTACAACAATTAGTTGTGTGGCTTGTTTGGGAAAGTGTGTCAATGAAAGTTAGCTTTGAGGCCTCAAAATCAAAAGCCAAGCCCAGGCTCTCTGTCTTTCCACAGCCTGCAGATCAGGATGTAGAACTGTCAGCTATTTTGCCAGCATCAAGTCTGTTTGTGTGCCGCCATGATGATAATGGACTAAACCTTTGAAACTGTAAACCAGCCTCCAATTAAATGCTTTCTTTAATAAAAATTACCTTGGTCATGATGTCTCTTCACAGCGATAGAACACCGACTAAGATAGTATTTCACACTGATCATGCTTGATTTTTCCCTAAAAAGGAAATAAAATTAAGTAATAATGAATAAGTGATAGTGATAGTCCATAGATAATAATGTAAACCAGTTTTTCCCAAACGAATCAAGAGAAGAAAAATTTGAGCATTACCAACTATACATAAAAATTATTGGAGTAGTCATGATGGTGCATAACTTTCATCCTAGCACTCAGGAGGCAGAGATAGGCAAATCTCTTGAGTTACAGTCTAGCCTCATCTACATAGCAAGTTCTAGGCTAACCAGGGTTACATAGTGAGCTGTTGTCTCAAAAAAAGCAAAAAAAAAATGATAAAAGTGATTACACATCTTATAAGATGGTAGGGGGTTCAGGGTTACATAATCTACAGCATTATTAGGCAGTACACTCATAGGAAAGAATATTCTGTTGGTACTTCAGAAGCTTCAGCATTTCTATGAGAACACAAAATATAGAAGGAGATACAGAAAAGGCCAGTCATGGATAGCGCCAATCCATGCTCAGATTCTATTAAGAGTTTTTGCTCCATAGTCAAAATGATGATTCGCTTGGATGTTTTCATATTACCTAATACATGCCCCAACACCTTCCTTATATCCACTCTAATTAATGGCTAAGTGAATTGTATATACATAAACTCAGCCTTCATTTCTCATAGACAAATTAGAAATATCAGCACATTTCTTTTCAAGTTACTTTTGTGTTGCTATGACAGAAACATCATGATCACAAATAACTTAAAGGGGAAGGGGTTTACTTTAGTGTACATTTCCAGAGGTGATGCACCCACTTATTACAAGACAGGCATGGCAGCAGGAGCAAGAGGCTGGCCTGGCAGTCAGATATACATTTTATCTGCACACAGTAAGCAGAGAGAGAGGAAACAAGAAGTAGGACCAAACTATACGACTTCAAAGCCCAACACAAGTGGCATACTTTGTCCAGCAAGACTCGACCTCCTAAATGTTCCATAGACTTCCCAAAGAGCTCCAGAGACCAAGCATCAAAATATACAAGCCTATGGGGGAACATTTCTCACTCAAATCTCCACAGTGTTCCTGGTCCTTAAGAATGATTTCAAATCTCCAGAACCCATGAGAAAGAGTAAAATTCACCTGATACCCCAGTGCTCTTATGATGAGATGGAAGGTAGATACAGGAGAAACCTTAGAAGCTCACAAACCAAATAGACTGCCATATGCAATAGCTAACAACAAAGAGATATCATCTCAAACACAGTGAAAGACAAGAAAGCACCTGAATTATCCTCTGACCTCCACATGGACTCCAAAATACAGAAGCACCTGCAGTCTAACACACAAACATGAATACACATAAGCACACACACACACACACACAATCATATACATGAAAGTAATGGGTGTGGCATATCTCCCTCTAAATTGTTAGTCAGGAAGAACTCAGAGGCCCCAAAGCTATACAAGTTACAGTAATTGCCCTTGATTACCACCAGAACTGAACAGTATGACTCAAGTTAAAGATATCACATATGAATTCTGAACATATAGAAGCCATGCTGGAACTGGGCTAGAATCCTGCTTTGGCTAGAAACTAGCTAGCTTTCATTGTGCCAGTGGTTGCTATGAAAGAAGCTAAGAGGAAAAATAAGCAATGGGTTTTTCCCAGCTTTGGACTTTACTTCCTACATTATAAACTTGTCAGGCAAGATACCCTACTGGTACAATAGTGGACTGACTGTTATTGGAATAACAAACTAATCTGCTATTGTATCTAAAGCCAAGTCATGGGAGGGAGTTCATGTCCAGTATTGTGGACTTTGTCAAAGGCCCATGAATGGGGAAGTCATAGGCACTAGTAGTAAATCCATTACTGTTATTTTGCTAAGTGGAAATGTTGTTTATACCCATAGGCTAGTACTGTCCTCATCCGTGATCAAAGAAGCTTCTCTTTGCTGCAAATGTCACTTAATGAGAGAAACTTACGACTATTTGTGAAGGTGCTTACAGCAAGTGACTGCCCATGTTGAGCCTTAACCAAAACACACATATCATCCCCTATAAGGCTCAGGTAACAGTGCAGAAGGAGCAGAAAACAGTGTAGGAGCAAAAATGACAAGGAGGAAAGGCACAAAACAGCTGTTTTATGGACATAGCTGTGGGATTAATGAACAGCAGCTGCAGTTTTCTGTATAGGATCTGTACAAACCTGAGCCCATAAACATTCAGTCATAGGTGGGGGAGAGGTTCATGGGGTCCAACCTTGCCTGAGGAACTTACTGAAGGCTGAAGATTTCTGGAGGAGAAGAAATCATTGTCTTCAGTGATGTTGCCATGGGTGAGTCACTCATGTCCTGGTGGACAGCTCCACACCCATGCCCACACAGTTGTCCCTGGTTAATCCCAATGGGTCTCAAAGCAAAAGCAAATATAAAACAAAAATACATAAAATTTGTGGGAGTGTTGGTAGAAGTAGAGGAGGGATAGGAGAGCACAGAAGGATGGTATGGTCAGAATGTATTATATACATGTCTGAAATTTTCAAAGAATAAATTAATAAAAGATGTTTTAAATTATCAGCAAATCAGGTATAGAAAGAATGTACATAAATATATTAAAGGCCATATATGACAAACTCAGACCTAAAGTCATACTCAGTGACACAAAACTGAAATCATTTTTTATGTATCAGGGACAATGAGAGGCTTCTCCCACCACTTTAATTCAATATAATCCTGGAAATTCTAGTCAGAGCAATTAGTCAAGAGAGAAAATTACAAAAATCCATTCAAGAGACAAATTTGCTTTTGCTCATAACACGAACTTATATGGAACACCTAAAAGATGCCTGCAAAAATGAAAGTTGTTGAACTACACAATTAATGCAGTAAAGTTACAGGGCACAAGATATAATATGTGTCTATGCAATAACAAAAATTATCCAAAAAGAAAATTATCAAAACAATCTGATTTATTGCAGCATCTATGCTAGTTCGTTTCTTGTTGTTGATTTTTTTCTGTCAACTTTACACAACCTAGGGCATCTGGAAAGCAGTAATCTCAATTTAGAACATGCCCCCATCAGACTGACCTATAGGCAAGCCTGTAGGGCACTTTCTTGAATAATAGAATACAAATAACAAAGTAAACAATTTATACACCAAAAACTAGAGACAGACATGCCACTGCTGAGTGTGCACCCAAGGAAATATCAGTATACAAGGAATTTCTATCAGCTTACAAGACATGTTTATCATCACAGAAATATTCATAATTGCCAAGTTACAGAATTTGACCATGATGGAATGGATAAAATGAGATGTACACACACACACACACACACACACACACACACACACACACACGCACGCACGCACGCACGCACGCACACACATGGTTTATTCATGAGGAACTAAATTTAATCTTGAAGAAAAGTGTTGTAACTGAAGATTGTCATGTGAACTGAAATGAGCTAGACACAGAATACAAATACCACGCTTATGTGGGATCCAGGTAAAACCACAAAAATATAAGGAGACTATTAATGAAAGGGAAGATGATAAGAGGGAGAAACGATGAGAAGGGAAAGGGGAGTAAATATGATCAAGCATGTTATGTGCATGCAGAAAACCTTGAATTATTTTGTATAGTGGTTGAATGCTAATGAAATTTGAGAGAGGGAGAGACACAGAGAGAGAGAGAGAGAGAGAGAGAGAGAGAGAGAGAGAGAGAGAGAGAGAATAGGAGAATAGAGATCTCTTTTCATTCACAATGATTCTACAAGAGCCAGTGAGTTGGTGGCCAGCTAAGGGATGAGACTTCAGAATGAAACCTATCCTACAGCAATGCCTTGCTCTTGCAAGTTCCAGCATCCAAAATCGTAGTGAATACATATTTCTCAAATCCATTTAAGCTGTGTCATTTTGGTTCAGTTAACCCTACCAACTTAAGGCAGGACTATTCACATCTCTTTCCTTAGGAGTCCCTCTGAACAAGTGCACTTCCTGCTTACCGGGAAGAGGACTGCATCAGCAGGCTAGTTTCAACACTGTTTGTCTTGTAGAGATGTTCTTTTTGACACATTATCTAGAACCAAAATAAGATGCTATAAAAAAGTATGAAACACCAAGGAGTCTTCTCAGCAAGTAACTAACCTGCCATTCAATTCAGTTTAGCTGCAGCCTATGAGAAGACAGGCTGATTTCTGAAGACTAAGACCACTTTCTGGTAGAATCAAAAATAATATAACCTAAGTTAACAGAGAGAAGAAAGGAAATTGGCAGATTGGGTCAGGGCCTCTGCTTAGCATTGTGTCAAATATTTGTATGCATTGTTAAATAAAGCCTGTCCTCAACCCCCTCCCCATCTCCCAAAAGTGAATTTATTATTGCACAATGAGACTCATGAGCATCACCAGTCCAGTTTGGGAAAATAGGAATGTAAGCAGCTGACCCCATTGGCATAGTTAAGTGACTGCCCCAGGGGAATGGAAAAGCATTTATCTCATCATTATTTTTCTTGGTCAAAATGAATCCCACTTTTGATTCATCATATTTAATGATAATTCTAGGAGGACATTGTCTCAAGAGACACCCTCCATCAGTGGGAGCCAGAAGAGAGTTCATCCGCTATGGTTGCTCAATGCCAGATCAATTCTGATTCAAGACCAAAGCTAATATTAGAAGGAAAAAAAAGATTTCAAGTGTTTGTTTATTTTAAAAGAACAAAATCTACTCTAGGGAATAGTGGAAAGTATTATCCTTCTTCCCACAGGGGTGTGGTGAGGGATATTATGTGAAGCCAGGCCTGGGAGTAAAGACAAGGAATGGATTTTTCCCCCCTCCCATTTTCAGACTAGTCATTTGTGACTTAAAACTAAAAAGTTTTTTAAAAAGTCTCGGAGAATCTCTCCCTCTTGCCAGTATCTTTGAGAGTTCACTTTCTGTTCAAACTGTGAAAGGGACATAATTATTTCCATGTCTGACTAATATGTGCTTGTTTGCAAAGGGCCCTAATCCCATAACCCATCTGGGTCATGGTCTTGGTGTGTATTGAAACTCAAAAAATAAGGCTGTTTTCATCCTAATGACTGAGTCACTTGTCCTTGGGCAAGTTGTTGCCTCTGTGTGTAGCCGATTTAAAAACAGGGAGTTACTAGTGTCCCTGACCCCTTACCTCACTGGGAAGCTGTCAGCGGTAACAAATAATAAGCCCACATTTTTAGAGTAGAAAGGGGAAAATAGCTTAAAATTTTAATATTATTTTTCAGTCTCTCAGATCCTAAAATTCCACAATGGATCACAGTGAACCAAAAAGGAGTCAAAGTTCTCCCAAAGACACAAGAGTCACAGTTGACTTTGTGAGACAAATCCTGTGAAAGACACAAAAGCCAATGCTACAGATTTACTCCAGATTGAAAGGGATGACTTTTACAGAAAGCAAATTACCAAACAAATAAAAATGTATAAAGTAAGCCTTATTTAAAAAAAAACAAAGCATCACAATATAGTAAATATACACTGAGCAGGAATGGAAGGATTTTGAGTCTATATCTTAATTTCAAATTTAAGTTACTTGGCTTCTTTAAGTGTCAGTTTATCAATCAGAAAAGAAATGAAAGCCTATAACAATAATTATAACTGAGTTGGATGCACCAAATTGAAAAACATTCCAATGAAACAATACGGAAACTGTTGCTTAGATTTATAGAGTTCTGTGCAAGCAGTAGGTTGAGTGGCTAATGCTGAGCTCACTCTCCCATTTCTCCGGTCACCATAGCATTGCATTATTTGCTTCAGACACAGTGGTTACACCAGTTTTCTTGGACAGGAAGACAGTGCCCAGAATGTTCCACATAATTAGAATTCCCACCCAGCCATTCTTCACTTTGACAGGCAAGAAAAAAAGGGGAGAAGAAAAAGGAGGAGGAGGAGGAGGAGGAGGAAGAGGAGGAAAAGAAGAAGAAGAAGAAGAAGGCCTTGTGTTCCATGTTTAGTCTAGCCTTTAATTTGAATGTGAAATAAAGGCTTTGAATCTGGGGAATTGGGAATGGGACTGTCTCTTTTTAAGGAGCGAAGGTTCTTTCTGGCACAGGGGTGTGTTGGTGACACAGGAGTCAGCAGTCCTACAGTAGCTTTGGATCTTTGTCAACCCATTCAAAACAATCAAGGAAAGTGTTTGTGGCAGAAGATTGCCAACATTTTAAATGTAGGATGAAAAGAAAGCAGTTTCTCTAGAAAAACGTCTAGGATTTCCTTTGATACCCAGGCTTAGCCCATGGATCAGGGGAAATCCATAGGACAATTAGGCAGCATATGTCGTGCCCTTAATAACTGTCTCCTGTTTGATATCTGACCAATATGACTCAGCTCAGAAAATACCCTACTTGCATTTTTAACCTTTTAAATTTTATCAGCATTCAATTACACTACAGTTCATCTTTATGACATATTATTTACTCTAGCATAATCATCTGTGATTTACTCTTACGAGTCTGTTTTCCCATGTGAATATATATATATATACATATATATATACATGTTTTTCAGTGTTCAGACTGTCCTCAGACTCACTCTGTAGATCAGACTGGCCTCAAACTCACAGAGATCTACCTGCCTCTGCCTCCAAAGTGCCAAGCACATACATACATACGTACATACGTATGTGTGTGTATGTACATATGTATGTAGGTATGTATGTATACAGTTATCGGTATCTCATTTAACAACCTGATTTTTTTCAAGCCTTCAGGTAAAAAAATCATGATTCTAGATTTTCATTTCATGTTATTTAACTCCATTATGCTTATGCTTTGGCTTGGGACCAACCACCCCTTACAGAGCTCCTTGTCTTTGTTTCACTGATCCTTGAATGTCACTCATGAACATCATACTTGGGAGCCTTTAACTGCTTTGCTCCTCGTTTTCCTTCCTCCTTACTCTGTGCTGTTTTCAGGTCATCTTGGTGAGTACCCCATGCAAAGTGAGTCCGCAGCTGCTAGTCACCACAGGTCTGTCTGTGAGGAGGGTAACTGATCAGCATAGGGAAAAATCTGCAGAAACAACTTCATGATTACCATTAAAATATGCATGGAGAATAGAGGAGAGAGAGAGAGAGAGAGAGAGAGAGAGACAGAGAATCATTCCTCTAAGCTGAACATCAGATGAGAAAAGTGATTCATCTTAGCTATGAGATTGTTGCAAAGGCAAGTACAGAACTTAGAATTTTTATTACATTCCCACAATTCCCTTACTAATTTCTGTACTTGTTTTTCCTCTTTCCCCCTGTTTTTATTAGTTCTTTGAGGATATCATGCAATGTCTTTTTGTCATATGCACCCCTTCCCCACACTCCCCTAGATACATGGCCCCTTCCCTACGAACTTAACTCTTGTTTTTATCCACCAAGTACAATTTGTGTTACCCTTATATGCTTGAGTGTGTGACCTTCGGTTTCAGTATGCTCCACCTACCAGGAGCCACACTCTTAAAGAAAACTGGCTTTCCATCTCTCAAAAACTCTCGATACCCATAGTTCCTCAGCTAAGGGTGGGACTTTGGCCTCCGTCTCCCCTCCATGTGTGGATTTTGTCTGATTTGAGATCATGCAGGTCATAAGTATGCTGTCACAACTGTTATGAATTAATATATACAACTGCTCTGCTGTGTCTACAAGACACTTTATTCTTCTAGGCATGTACTGCCTCTGGCTTTTACAATCTTGCCACACTCTCTGCCTAATGATCCCTAAGTATTCGAGGAGGAGATATGATAGAGATAGATGTCCTATTTTTAGGATTGAGCATTCTGTGATCACTTTTTCTTGTCACGCTTACCAGTTGTTATCTCTGTGAATCACCATCTCCTGAAAAAAGAAGATGCCTATAATGAGGGTGGAGGAGTCAATAACCTGTGGTCATGGTTCTTAATCTGTTGGTTGCTACCCCTCTGGGGATCAAACAACCCTTTCACAGGGGTCACATATCAGATAATCCTGCATACCAGATATTTACATTACAATTCATAACAGTATCAAAATTACAGTTATGAAGTAGCAACAAAATAATTTTATGGTTGAGGGTCACCGCAACATGAGGAACTGTGTTAAAGAGTCGAAGCATTAGGAAGATTGAGAACCACTGCTCTATGCTATAATGATAACTAATAGGAGTCCATTTACTGCTATGTCCATTTAGCACCAGAATAATATAAGGTTCTCCTCTAGGGCCTATAACCTGTCTAGTCACAGATAATGATGCTAGGTATGGGTTTCAACTTGTGGAGTGGTCCTTAAGTCCAATTATAAGATCATAGATTGTTCCCATGATGTTCATTCTATTATTGCATGTGTCCAGCCTATAATTATTGTAGCTCACAGGGTCAGCAGCTGGGGAGAACTATTGATTACTCTCCTTCCCTGGTAGCACATTGAAGCACAACTGATGAATAGACAGGGCAAATATGGTACATTTACACAATGCAGTATTACTCAGCTATTAAGGAAAAAATTATGAAATTTGCAAGTAAATGAATAATTCTAAAACCAACCACTCTGAGTAGGTTAACTCAGACCAAGAAAGACAAACATCTAAAGTTTTCTCTCGTTTATGGATGTTAGCTTCAAATTTTCAGATATGTGTATTTCCTTAAGAAGCTCAGGGGTCAGAAATTTATAAAGGGTTATGGGGATGCATTTCAAGGAAGCAAGATAAAATGCAATGGTATAGAAAGTTAAAAGAGAATAAGGGAACATGAAGGATTAAATGGGGTAGGGGATAGGAGGTATAGAGGAGGGAATATGGGGAGGAATAAGTAACGTTAAAGGCCTTCTGAACAGGCTATAGAGATTATCTAAGCAGTTCAGACACTGGAAGTTCTCTAAAAGGACACTGGTTCAATTCCCAGGGCCTAATAGGTGTCTCACAACCATCTGTAATTCCAGTTCCAGAAGATTCAGTGCTTTCTTCTGCTGGTGCCAGGGGCATAAGTGGTGCACAGACATATATGCAGGCAAAATGACCACAAACATAAAATAAAAAATAAAATGACATTTTTTAAAAAAATTAAAAGACCTCTTAAACAGACTTATGTGAAACTATCACTGTAGCTTTATGAAACACACACACAGACACACACACACACACACGCACACACACACACACACACACACACAGTGTAAATGGAGTTACCTTATAATGGAGAAGCAATGTTTCTAGTAGACACCATAGGCTACTAAAAGCCCAATGACAAGAATGGATCACATTTTGTTGTGCGCCAGTGAGGTCCTATTACTAGTTCGTGCCAATATTTATGGTGACCATCCAGAATTTGACAGTAAGATCATATTGCTGAAGATACAACATACTTGAATCATAGAACATGGAGAAATCAAGCTGTTACTGACCTTGTTTTATTCTCTTTATAGAAAGTTGAAAGTATAGCCTGGTTAAAATTATCAGTAGAGAGTTGTGGACAGTGGGATTTAATTTTAAAAAAAAGGTCACAGGAAAGATCAGAAATTCAAACCCATGCAGAGCACTGTGTGTAACTGCTGGTGTTTTCAACCTGGCAGGATCTAGAATATCCTGGGAATAAAATCTCTGTGGAGTGGATGGGGTAGTGGTGGGAGACATGGGGGGATGGGAGGGAAAGGGAACTGGGATTGGTATGTAAAATAAGATTGGTTCTAATTCAAATAAAAATTTATAAAAATAAAGATATTTTGCAGTTTAAAAAAAGCATAAAGAATGGTTTCGATCAAGTTAACCTGCGGGCATTCTCTGTTGATATGTTACCTGATGTGGGAAGACCTACCTTTTATGGGTGACATCCTCTGGGCTTGGGGTTACAGAGGAGATTTTAAAAAAGAGAGAGAGAAAAACAGCTGGGGACTAAGCTTGCCTAGGTTCGTTTCTCTCTGTTCTTGACTGTGGCTGCTAGGTGAGCCATTATTTTAAGTTACTGCCATCTTGACTCTCCTGTTATGATGATCTGTAACCTAAAATTGTGAGCCAAAACAAATTCTTTCTCCTCTCAGTTGATTTGTGTCAGGATATTTCATCACAGTAACAGAAATGAAATTAGGACGGCTTATCTTCCTTTCAACTGGTGTCGGGAAAGTGGTTGCTGCAATACATAAAGAAAGAATCATTTCAACACCTGGGATAGAATGCAGTGGATGAAGAGTTCACACTAACCACCATGTCAAAGATGTTGGTGCCCAGACTAAGGACTGATGAGTACATGCCCCCCTCATATTCAGAACTCCACAACCAGATCCTTTACAATCTCCTTCAGCAGGAATTCTCTTTACTAGGTAAGATCTGGTTTTCCTTCCTCTCCTCAAGCCTAGACCTGCTTTGTCACTTTCCGTGGCCCACTGAATGCCATAAAAGTGATGACCTGTCAGTTAGGAAGGCTTGCATAGCAAGCATCTCTTTGGAAACCAGGGCCAAACATGTAAATAAGTTTGAAACAGCCTACTGGACAAGAAGAAAACGTGGTCCAGTATTCCACATCTCCCAGTTCCAGACAGTCATGTGAGTGAGACCAGCCTATTCCTGACCAATTCAACAACAGACATAAGCTGCTTCCGTTGACTTAGCAGAACTGAGCAGAGATAAGTTAAGCAAGACCCAGACATAGATAACTAACCCATTGACATGTGAGCAATAATACATGCAGAAGAAAACTGACAAAGTCTTTTTGTCAATTGTTTGCCAGGCACTGACACAAATCTAGAAACTGCAGGTGAAGCCTGTAGCTTTCAGAGCACATGCTGCTACCCAGACTATCTGGAAGTCAGAGAGAGTTGTTCGAAATAGATTCAAAGAGATCATTTCTAATGACAATGCTGTAAAAAATGACATGTGTAAAATGATCAGTGCAAAGCCATTGTTTTCTCTATATCCAACCAGGAGATATTTTATCTAGTTTGTAACTGAGAGCCTGTGGGTAAGAGAAATTAGGTACCAAGAACTGTAAGAGGCTTTGCACTCATCTCAAGCCCAGGCTATGAACACTACACAAAGGTGTCTCCCTAGAAATGTGTTGGTGTTTCTACAGCTGACCACTAAAACACTAGCTTCTGTGGTGGAAACAGTATTGGGGTAACTAACTAAGCATATCCCAAGGAAAAAAAGGCAAAGGTCAGCTGGAGAGGGGACAGTTACATAACACCTGCTGTGTCAGTACAGCAAACAACAAGCCCAGCAAACCTGGCTTCCTCCTGAGAATGGAAAATAATAGTGCAAAACCAGGCAAGAACCTGGGAGGGGAGAGACCTCAGGGTCACAGGAGCTCAGCCGACTACTGTCTGGGTTCTGTCCTCTGAGTCACCAGTCACAGTCACATGCTGCAGTGCTCCCTGGTATCCCAGTAGGTGTCAGAAACGGCTGACAAAGTGGAGAGTCTCCTACCATGGTCAGATTATTGGGTGTGAAATAAAATTTTTCAATCTATTCTGTGAGTATGTCAAAATTTTGTTTATTTACAAATGTGTATAAGATAATCTACCCAGCCTTCATGAAATTACTCCATGGAGTGCTCTGAACACATCCAGTTTTAAAGAATCCAATTATAATTAATCCTCTTGTAGATAATTAATAGTAAAAAATACTTTTCCCAGTATTACTCTATGATTTTCATATTAATGTTGCCATTTTCAGATACAAAAATTGAAGTTTTAAAAGGGATAAGCTTATTACCAAAATTCACAAAGCTGGCTCCAATCAAACTTGGCTTAAACCCATGTATTTAGTCATGCATTGCACTCTACTATGACATGTCATGTCATACACAAATAGGTGATAGGTAGGTAGGTAGATAGATAGATAGATAGATAGATACATAGATACATAGATACATAGATACATAGATAGATACATAGATACAAAGAAAGAAAGAAAGAAAGAAAGAAAGAAAGAAAGAAAGAAAGAAAGAAAGAAAGAAAGACTATCTAGATGTAGGGATATATGACTAATAATGATATATATTTATATAAATATCATATGTATATTCATGCCAGCAGTTTTCTGTATGTCATAGCTTCTATTTGAACTCGTGTTTATCTTTAACAGCTTAGTCAGATTAAATATAGATATCATGAGAATTCATTGCCTTGCAAAGTTATTACACAAAAATATTCCTTAAAATAAATTTTAACTCCACTGAAACTCAGTGGCATATTATGAGACTTTTCTTTAGATACTGATATCATTTAGTTCTTGAAAGGCTCTAATCAGCCTATATAGTAAAGGTTTAGACCCCAGAGTTGCTCTATCAGGAGGTGGTGAAACCTTTGGGAAATTGGAAAGAGTGGGAGATTTTTAGGTATATTGAAGCACACCCTTGAAGGGGACCATGGTATGGCAGGTCCTTTGCCTCTTCTCCACTTTCAAGCAATGGGGTTGGTGAGCCTGCACCCCAATATTCTGCTTTGTCATAAGCCCAAAATAAATCAGACTAATTAATCTTGACATCTGAAACCATGACAGATTGAAACTTTTATTTTTCTAAGTTATGTCAGGTATTTGTCAAAGTAACACATAACTGAGTAAAACAGGTGTTTGCAAATTTTTTTAAACTGGAACAGATAAAGGGCTGTAGAGATGGCTCAGTGAGCAAAGTATTTGATTCAAGTGTGTGAGAACTAGAGATCAGACCTACAGCACCGCCACAAGTACTGGCAATCTGCATGTTATTCCATGGGATATGGAGACAAGGCATCCCTAGAGTGAGCTAACTAGCCTGTCTTTCTGAAATATCTCTGGGCTCTCTCAGTATGGAGAGCTATCAAGAAAGGCATTTCTCTGGGAGTTCACATGTTTACCAGTCCTGCTGTGTACAGAAGATACTGTTTCCTTGCAGTAGAGTCACCCACCACCCCTGGCTCTTACAATCTTCCTGCCTCCTCTGCCATATAGATTGAACCTTGAGAGGAACACATCCCATTGAGGACTGAGTGTTTCAAAATCTCTCACTCTCTATACATTATGCAGTTGGGGGTCTCTGTGTTGATTGCCATCCACTAAAAGAAGGCTTTTTGGTTGTTGGAATTTCATGCATGAAGTTTCCCTATCATATGTAGAAGACTATATCTCACAGCTTCTTTTTACAATAGATTGAGATCATTACACAAGCCCACGAGGGGTCAAGCTTCAGAAAACTACTGAGCATCAGGGGCCCAACCTCAAATGATATATCTGGCTGGGAAAAATCAAGGAAGAAGGGGAGGAAAGACTGTAACAACTAAGGAAGATCTATCCTAGTCACATTTAGAATACATTTCTTTACTGCTCTCTGTTCCTGATGATGACTGTGATGTGACCAGCTCCCTCAAATCCTGATACTCTGATTCCCCTGCTGTGTCAGACTTCATCCTTAAACTCTGAGCTTATGGAAATTCTTTCTGACTTAGGATGCATTTGTCAGAGTTTTTATCGGAGCAACAGAAAAGAAATTGAGAAACATATAATGCCACTCCTTAAACAGTAGATGCAGCACAGACTATATATGAACTCCTGTCTTTAAAAAATGGAAAAATAGAGAATTTGTTTATGGGACATCCCTACAATTAAGTATAATAAAAGAAGTAATAATGCAGACTCAACAGTCAATCCAGGAAAAGGTGACACATTTGTTCCTTAGGAAGACAAACTTTACTAAGAAAAAAAGGTCTTGAGGGCTCTGTTGGCCCTTGATGTAGGAAAAAATAGGATTAAATAGAAACAAAGCAATATATGGAGATCTAACTGTGGGAGGGGCCTTCTCTTTAGAACCTGGAGAGATACTTCTTTAAGAATAAATTGGGGAGCTGTGCCCCACGAGAAGAATGGACAAGGATTCCCTAGAAGTCAGTCTTTAGAATTTTCCCTGGACAAATCCCCCTGAGGACTCCCTAGACCAACCCCAATACAAGGTAAAACTCTGACTATAACCTGGTAAGGGTGAGAATAAGTTTCAAATCAAAGAGCATGAAGAAGTCAGGTGTCAAAACTGTGAGCTGTCAATCACAGCACAGACTGCTCCTTAAATTCTCTGTCCTAGAGAGAGCTTCATGGAAGCACGACCTGACTCAAGGTCTGGGATCTGGTCTAAAGGTTCAGACCTACGCTCTAAAACCTAGATGCCACTAATCAGCATTTAGTCTTCTGTAAGGTCTAGTGACACCTGCTGCCTCCTGCAACTTTTTCTTGCTTTGTGTCAGCATGCTCCTTTGACTTTTGTCCTCCAATCAAACATGTAACAGTGTACTCTGGTGTCTTTCTTCCCATTATGCTCACTTTTTCTCACATTGCAGTTTTCTCATGTAATGAGAAATGACTTCTCTCACAATTGATACTTCTTGGTAACACTAACCAAACAAGTGAAAGACCTCGATAGCAAGAACTTTGAGTCCTTAAAAAAGCAAATTAAAGAAGATACCAGAAAATGTAAAGATCTCCCATTCTCTTGGATAAGGAGAATCAACACAGTAAAAATGGCAATCTTGCCAAAATCAATCTACAGATTCAGTGAAATCCCCATAAAAATACTGACACAATTCTTCACGGACCTTGAAAGAACAATAGTCAACATTATATGGAAAAACAAAAGACCCAGGATACCCAAAACAACCCTGTTCAATAAAAGAACTTCAGGAGACATCACCATCCCTGACTCCAAGCTCTATTACGGAGCTATAGCTTAGTATTGGCACAAAAATAGACAGGTAGACCAACAGAATCGAATTAAAAGCCCTGATATTAACCTACACACCTATGAACACTTGATTTTTGACAAAGAAGCTAAAATTATACAATGGAAAAAAGAAAGCATCTTCAACAAATGGTGCTGGCATATAGAAGACTGCAGATGATTCATGTCTATCACCATGCACAAAACTTACGTCCAAATGGATCAAAGACCTCAACATAAATCCAGCCACACTTAACCTCTTAGAAGAGAAAGTGGGAGGTACCCTTGAATGAATTGGTACAGGAAACTGCTTCCTGAACATAACACCAGTAGCACAGACACTGAGATTGACAATTAATAAATGGAATCTCTTGAAACTGAGAAGCTTCTGTAAGGTAAAGGACACAGTCAACAAGACAAACAGCAGCACATAAAATGGGAAAAGACATTCACAAACCCCACATCTGACAGAGAGCTAATCTCCAAAATGTACAAAGAACTCAAGAAGCAAGTCTCCAAAACACCAATGGATCCAATTAAACAGTGGTGTGGGTATAGAATGAAATAGAGAACTCTCAATAAAGGAGTCTAAAATGGCTGAGAGACTCTTAAGAAAGGGCTCAATGTCCCTAGCCATCAGGGAAACGCAAATCAAAACAACTCTGAGATACCATCTTACTTCTGTCAGAATGGCTAAAATCAAAACACCAATGACAGTTTATTCTGGAAAGGATGTGGAGAAAGGGGAACACTCCTCCACTGCTAGTGGGAGTGCCAACTTGTGCAGCCTCTTTAGAAATCAGTATGGAAATTCCTCAGGAAAATGGGAATCAGTCTACCACAAGACCCAGCAATTCCACTCTTAGGCATGTACCCAACAAGGACATCTGTTCCACTATGTTCATAGCATCACTATTTGTAATAATCAGAACCTGGAAGAAACCTAGATGCCCTTCAACTGAAGAGTCGATAGAGAAAATGTGGTACATTTACACAATGGAGTAATACTCGGTGGAAAAAAAAACAATGGAATCTTTGAAATTTGCAGGCAAATGGGTGGCACTAGAAGAAACCATACTGAGTGGGGTAACCCAGTCACAAAAAGACAAACATGCTATGTACTTACTCATATGTAGATTTTAGACATGAATCAGGGGGACTTCCAGCCTACAATCCCACTGCCAGAGACTCTGGGAAACAGAGAGAGGACCTTAAGAGAGATATGCATGATACCCAGAGAAGGGAAATGGTACAAGATCTCCTGAGTGCACTGGGAGCATGGGGGAGAGGACAGGGAACTGGGGTAAAGTGAGGGGGAGAAGGGATGGGGAGAGGAGGACATGGGGGAGCAGGAAAGTTGAATTGGGGGAAGAATAGAGGAGAGCATAATGAGAGACACCATAATAGAGGGAATCATTATATGTTTGAGGAGAGATCTGGCACTAATGAGATTTCTAGAGATCTACAAGGATGGTACCAACTAGCAATCTAAGCAATAGTGGAGAGGCTACCTTAAATGCCCTTCCCCAATAATGATGTTGTTAACTACCTTGTATGCCATCCTAAAGTCCTCATCTAGTGGCTGATGGAAACAGAGGCAAACACCCACAGCTAAACACTGAGCTGAACTCTTGGAAACCAGTTGCAGAGAGAGAGGTGTGATGAGCAAATGGGTCATGACCGACTGGGTGAAATCCACAGAAATAGCTGACCTGAACAAGGGGGAGATCATGGACCCCAGACTGATGGCTGAGAGGCCAGCATGGAACTGATCCAGACCCCCTGAACATGGGAGTCAGTAAGGAGGCCTCGGCAATCTTTGGGGCCTAGATCAGTATTTATCCCTGGCATCAGAAAGAAGTTTGGGAGCCCATTCCACGTGGAGGGATGCTCTCTCAACCTGGACAAATGGGGGGAGGGCCTAGGCCCTGCCTTGGATGATATGACAGATTTTGCAGATCCCCAACGAAGGGCTTCACCCTCACTGGAGAGTCGAGTGGGGACTGGATAAGGGGTTGGGGGAGCAAGGAGCAGAGGGAGAGGGAGCTGGGATTGACATGTGAAGCAAGCTTGTTTCTAATTTAAATAAATAAAAAAGTAAAAAAAATAAAACAATTGAAACTTGTTAATTCTACTCATTAGTCTCAGTATCCAGCCTAGACTCTCTTCCTGTATTCTACAACTTGGCCACAAATGTACCATTGCACTTCAATCCATTTAACTAGTCTCTTTACAAACATGTTTCACACACACACACACACACACACACACACACACACACTATTTATGTCTGTTCATCACCAGCCCCCTTGTCCACAATCTACCAAGTCCTGACTTTTCTACCTAGAAGTAGTCCCTGTAGAGCCTGCCTCTACAACAACAGCCATCAAACATAAAGAGAGCTTATTCCTTTGCCCCTGTCTCTTTCCTCTTCAGTCCATCTCTTATGACTCTCATGTTCATGCTCCCACAAAAAAATAAATGAATAAACAAGAACATCTGATCACATCACTCTTCTCTATGACTACTCAGGCACTTGGTTTGGGGGAGGGGCTATCTAAGACACAACAAACACTATCTCTCTGTGCAACTATACCTTTGCTTCCTAAATCCCCTCCCAGCTGTTCCCCTCTCAGTAGTCCACTCCCACAGTACACACACATGCAGTCTCCTTTCCAGCCATTGTGAACTTCTTGACCTTCTGCTTAGACACAATCTGTAATAATGGTATCTGCATAGGTTGCTCCTTTTCACTGGTTCCTGGCCTGGCTCAACATGCTGGCCTCTTATTTGCCCATCCAAATCCAATTCTTCTCTAAACAGACAGGACCCAGTTCCATCAACTGATTTACCAACATTGACTAGTTTGCTCATGCATGTGCCCTATTGACCCAACCTGAAAACCTAACCAAATGCCTTCAGCATTCCTACTCCAGGCTGTTGAACACAAGTGGGGGAAAATTACAATCACATCATAAAGTTTTGCTTCTCACTTGCCCTGCCCTCAGCAAAAAGGCATCCCGTTCACTTCCTCCTGTTCAACCCATTTATGGGTCCTTCAGCCGTCCTTCCTACCTCCAGCCTTCTCCTGGCCTGTGCATGACCTCACCTCCTGCTTCTACTCAGTCTTCTGTAGGGTCAACTGAGCCACTTCATATTCCTGCTTTGTCCTCCTTTCCGTCATCTTCCTATCTACTTCTTGAGGACCTTGATGGGTCACCTTGCTCCTTCTGCTCTAAACACGTTTTCTCATTGGTTTTGTCTCCTTGACTTCTCTGTGGCACCAAAGACATCCTCAACTCATTCTGTACAAGTGGCAGTGATCACCATTTCTGCTTTCTCCCTGCTCAGTCTCTCTTCTCCACAACTAAGCCTCTTTGGTCATGCTTCATGTAATTTCAGAAGTGGCCACTTATGCCTATCGTTTTCCCAGTAGCAAACTCAAAACTCATTATTCCAACCCTTTGTATACTGAGGCTGAGGAGAAAAGTTGACTCATCATAATATGCAACAGTCTTTTAATATTTTCAAGTACTTTATGGGAAAATAAAAATATTCTCACAACTTGTCATAATTATTTTAAAGATACAGTCTGGGGCATTTAGGATTTTTATAGTGTTGTATAACTATGATCGCTGCCTATTTCTAGACCTTTTGAATTATCACAAGTAGAAATACCACACTCACTTTTTAACAACTCCCTGATCTCTTCTCCTTTCACTCCTTAGTACCCACTTTCTGCTGTACTATCTGTCTCATGAAATTTGACTATCTAAGCAACTTATACAAGTGAAATCCTGCCAGGCTTATTTCACTTAAAACATTTTTCTGAGAATGTTCTCATAGGGAGGTGGGGTATAATCAAAGCATCACTCCCCATCCCTGATATTTTTATGATTCCAATTAAAACCAAAGTTTAATTCTGCAGAAGTTCGCCCTTGTGAATCAATGAGTTTATTAAGCTTACTTACAGAGCAACGGGTGAAAGACTGACCATCAGTGATTTAAGCAGCCACACTGGAAGGTCTCTACCCAGTCCCCAATATGTAAATGAAACACCCTTCCTTTAGTCCTTTCCAATCTACATACTTTATTACCTCCGCAAGACCTAGAGGCACAGGCAAGTAGGGCAGAACTACATACAACAGTTGGGAGTAGTGGGTCAACACTGCCTTTTTCTATGAAGAACTTCAACAATCAACAAGCCCCCGCAAGAATGTTGGTCAAGCAGGCACAGTGGTCTCATAAAGATAACAATTGCTCTGATTGGATGATGGCGTTGTGAACACCATGGTGCAAAATGGTACCTTGCTGAGTTTTGATTTGTATTTCCCTAATGATCAATGGTGCTGAGTGTCTTTTACACGATTATTGATTATTCTTTATATATTCTTTCAAAATATACCTATTTCAGTTCTTTGCTCAAGATTGAATTTCTCTACTTAGTTTTTTTGTGAAAAATATCAGTTTAGTCCTTTTTTTTCCTCATTATCTATGGCATCCCCCTCTGTTCTAAAGAGAATAATTCTCCTCTTATACTATAAGACTCCATTTACATCCCACAGTCTCATCTTTCCTTGCTATTACTAAACATCTACCCAACTTTACTTTTATTCAGTGCTTCACATGTAGCAAGCATATTTATCCAAGGTTCTCTCCTCCTATGTTTCAAATGGCATGTTAGATGATACTATTCTCAATGATCTTCCATTGTTTTTTTTCTATTTTATTTTTAATTTTTTTAGTTTTTGTTTTTTTATAAATTTATTTTTCTCTTGTTCTACATGTCAATCCCAGTTCCCTCTCCCTCCCCTCCCCCCGCACCCCCCTGCCATCCCCCCCCATCCTCCCACCCTATTGCCAATTCCTTCCACATAGGTGATATCTAGAGTCTGTCATTTCACTCAGGGTATGGTCCAGGCACTCCCCTAAGAGTCCAGGCTGAGAGAGCATCCCTCTTTGTGTTATAGACACACGATGTCTGTTAGTATTCGAGGGATAAACACTGATCCACTGCTCAAGACCCCATTGGTTGCCCAGGCCTCCTCACTGAGACTCACATTCAGGGGGTCTGGATCAGTCCCATGCTGGCCTCCCAGCTGTCGGTCTGGGGTCCAAGAGCTCTCTCCTGTTCAGATCAGCTGTCTCTGCTGGTTTTGCCAGCCCATTCTTTGCCAATTTGCTCATCGCTCCTCTCTCTCTGTCGCTAGGTTCCTTGGGTTCAGTTCAGTGATTAACTAACTGTGGGTGTTTGCCTCTGCTTCCATCAGTCACTGGATGAAGGCTACAGGATGGTTATGGACATCAAGTTCATTATCAAGAATGGGCATTTGGGGTGGTCTCTACACTATTGCTTAGCTTGCCAATTGCTGTGATCCCTTTAGATCACTAGAGGTCACAATGGTGCCTGATCTGTCTTCTAACCTATGATTCCCTCTTCCCCCTATCCTACCCCCCCCAGTCAACCTTCCTGTTCCCCCATGACCTACTCTCTCTTCCTCTTCTCCCCCTCTCTATTTCCCTGCCCCCCTTCCCCCCCAACCCTCGCCCTGTTCCCCATCTGTTCAGAGGATCTTGCCTCATTTCTCTTCTCTTGGGTACCATGCATATCTTTTATGTTCTTTCCTGTTTCCCAGACTCTCTGTCATTGGAAGTACAGACTGGCACTCTCCTGATCCATGTCTAAAATCCATATATGAGTGAGTACATACCATGTTTGTCTTTTTGTGACTGGGTTACCTCACTCAGGATGGTTTCTTCCAGTGCTATCCATTTACCTGCAAATTTCAAGATTCCATTGTTTTTTTTCTGCTGAGTAATACTCCATTGTGTAAATGTACCACATTTTCTCTATCCATTCTTCAGCTGAGGGGTATCTAGGTTGCTTCCAGGTTCTGGCTATTACAAATAATGCTGCTATGAACATAGTGGAGCAGATGCCCTTGTTGTATGAATTTGCCTCTTTTGGATATATACCTAAGAGTGGAATTGCTGGGTCTTGTGGTAGATTGATTCCCATTTTCCTGAGGAATCTCCATACTGATTTCCAAAGTGGCTGTATGAGTTGGAACTTCCTCCAGCAGTGGAGGAGTGTTCCCCTCTCTCCACATCCTCTCCAGCATAAATTGTCATTGGTGTTTTTGATTTTAGCCATTCTGACAGGAGTAAGATGGTATCTCAAAGTTGTTTTGATTTGCATTTCCCGGATGGCTAAGGATGTTGAACACTTTCTTAAGTATCTCTTGGCCATTTTAGCCTCCTCTATTGAGAATTCCCTGTTTAGTTCTGTACCCCACCTTTTAATTGGATCCTTTGGTATTTTGGAGACTTGCTTCTTGAGTTCTTTGTATATTTTGGAGATTAGCCCTCTGTCAGATGTGGGGTTAGTGAATATCTTTTCCCATTCTGTGGACTGCCTTTTTGTCTTGTTGACTGTGTCCTTTGCCTTACAGAAGCTTTTTAGTTTCATGAGGTCCCATTTGTTAATTGTCGATCTCAGTGTCTGTGTCACTGGTGTTATGTTCAGGAACTGGTCTCCTGTACCAACTTGTTGAAGAGTGTCTCCCACTTTCTCTTCTAAAAGTTTCAATGTGGCCGGATTTATGTTGAGATCTTTGATCCATTTGGACTTAAGTTTTGTACAAGGTGATAAACATGGATCTATCTGCAGTCTTCTGCATACCAGTACCCAGTTATGCCAGCACCATTTGTTGAAGATGCTTTCTTTTTTCCATTGTGTAGTTTTAGCTTCTTTGTCAAAATGATCTTCCATTGTTAAAGAGTGGAGTTCACAGTTTACCTGTTCATTAAAATAGCTAGAGCTGCATTTAAATGTGAGAAACTAAATCTAGAGTTTGTGATTTTAAGATTATCCTACCTGGTTCAATGGCATTAATCACTAAGTCAAGGTGATATTAGCCTGCATCAGTAAGTTATATAATGAAAACTGAGGCCAAAATGAATTTGTGGTAAGCATATAAAGTGATTGCCATAATCAAAGGGAAAAAGAAAAAATGAGTTTAGAAATAAGTTCTAAATGAATCATGGTGCCAATCTTGCAGGAACCAACAGTGGTCTCACTCAGACTTGCCATTTGAATGAGTATGATGAACATTATTTTAGATGGTTGATCAAATTAATTTCCAAATTAATTATATTTGTCTGGGTGCAACTGAGCATTAATAGTCAGTCCACCTTGCATCTCTGAATCAAGAAAGCTTTGCTATTCAGTTGCTGTCAGTCTCCTCCTCCTTCCTCATCAGGTACGACTGTATTTCCAGAGGTTCCCATTAGTGCTTTGTCACTCCGCCAAGTTTCTGGACACCATCAGTTTGCATGACCATCGGCTCCACTGTCTAAACAGTTTTGATCCAAGACTCCACCACCAAAAGTGGCTTTTAGAGATCACAAGAAAGCAGAAAGTGAATGAGATGCTCCAATTGGCCATAAACAGGAAATGCATGGGCTCAGAAGCGGAACCATCCTCAAATTCATCTAAATTTATGAAAATGGAAGTTTTTTTAAGTGTTTTTGTATTGGACCCTCTAAAAGTATGCTTTTTCTTTTTAATGGGAATTTTACAGTTGATGGAAAAGATAGAACATATAATTTTCATTTTAAATGTTTACCAGAGAAGCTTCCAATTCACTGTATTACATGCTTAATATAAGTTCAGAAAAACAGATTTTAGAACACTTATGTCCAATAAGCAAGATGCATTTCATGAGTCAAAGCACAGCTATGTAAGATTTCAAAAGTTCCAAGTGATTGATGGTATTTAAGACAGTAGCATCATTACAGTTATTCTCCATCAAGGTAAATCTGGAGCTAGTTTGCAAAATAGAACGTAGAGACAAGAGAAACAGGAGTTTGAAGAGATAGTCAGAAAAACTAACAAGTCTCTCTGTTTTCCAGACCTCCAGGCCCTGCATGTGTTATGTGTTGATGTGTTGTGTGCTCTCCCTGTCTCTCTCTCTCTCTCTCTCTCTCTCTCTCTCTCTCTCTCTCTCTCTCTCTCTCTCTCTCTCTCTCTCTCTCTCTGTCTCTCTCTGTCTCTCTCTCTCTCTCTCTCCTATACTAACTAGGCATCTTCTTTCTCTCTGCAGCCTGTGGCATGCCTTCCTACATGAACTCTTTCCTTGATTCATTGCTGACTCTATCTCCCCGAATCCATTCAGCAAGAATACAAGGTTGCAGATCCCCCCAGTTTTCATCTTTCTGTTGTACTTAACAGAGAAAGTTGGGAGCGTATCAAAGGGACAGCAAAGAGCTGTAGAAATGGCTTATTGTATAAAGGGCTTTCCATGTTGAGTGTGAGGACTTGTGTTTAGCCTCCTAGAACACTTCTAAAGCTGGACACAATAAATGACATCTGCAAGCAAGCATTCCTATTGTGACATGGAGGGTGGAGACAGGTGAACCCACAAAACGTAGCCTGGCATAAACAGTGCTGAACAATGAGATACCCTGTATCAAACAAGGTAACATAGAAGGACCAACATCCAAAGTGTCCTCTGGCTTCCACACACGTGCATGCACATATACCCACTCACACATAGGACCACACACACACACACACACACACACACACACACACACACATACACACACCCATGAGCATGCATGCACACACAAACACAAGCATACACACAAATATTTTTAATCTTAAATTTAAACAAAAAGTGCAGGCACTATTTAAGGAGCAAAACCTTGTGAAATCCATTCAAAGGTACTGAGAAAAAGCATTCCCATAGCAAAATTCCCAAAATTACATTGCAATGCCATGGAAGGTTATCATTTCTAGATAAAAATATGCAACCCAGTTGCTACCCAGTGACTAAAAGGCTACAGGAACTTGGAGATCATCACATCTTGTATACAATACATCTTCTCTAATAGTTACACTACAGTGTGAACATTCCCCCAAAGACATGATAGGGATCTTACTCCAACCCTTCCTTGGCACACAAAAGTAACTAATTAATTGTTTCTTGTATTAGAAAATGAAGCAATGAATTGATAGTCACTCCATATCTCCTCTCCACCCCCAAAAATGTATTTCTAATTATGAGATATGTGAGGAAGTAAAAAGTGAGCAGTAAAGAAATAGACGTAATCAAGGCAAGCTGAAATTGTCTGACAGGAAATTGGGAAATAAACTCATTTTCTGTAAGTTATCAGAGGGGGTAGTTTATATAAAGAATGGTTGATCTTGTTGTCTCCTTTAGCCTTATTTTTTTCTGTTTAAGTGAGATCTGATAGCTGTCCAGATTGTAAAGAAAGGACAATTGAAGGAATGATAAAGATGGAGGCACGGATCATGGACCAATCATTCAAAGAGGATCAGAGGACATTGCACAGATCAGAGGATATGGCAAAGAGTAAGTCCTCATGAAGGAAAAGCCATATGTCTCACTATGGGAGGGAAAAAGGAACCTGATGCTATATAAGAGTCAATAGGTCATCTTTAAAGCATAAAGCTCAGGCTACGTCCAGAGAGATTCAGAGCTGTGTTGATCTTGACCACTGAAGAAAAAAACAGAAGAGAAGCTGCAGGGTTTTGTGGTTAAGAAAAATACAACAGGTTATGGAGTCTGTCCGGGCAATGCACTTAAGTGACACAGTACAGAGTTGTTAGCCCTGCAAGACCCAGGACATGGCAGAACATCCATGGATTAAAGTTGTTCCATTTCATTAGTGACATCCTCTGAGCATCAGTTTGGGATTTTTGTCACACACATTCAAGCAAAGGTTACAGAGAGAAACCAATGAGAGACCCTCCTTGATGATAAACAAAGCAAGTATTTCTCATAAATTAATTTTCAGATTTATTTTATAGGGCTAACAGTCCCTCTTAAATGGAAGTCCTATGACATCAGGATACAGCATTTAACCTAACTGCATAGTTTACCCTCAATAAATAGCTGCTGGTGAATCAACAAGAGAGAGAAATGGGGAACTCTTTAGGGGATATTGTTTTGAGCAAATGATTGTGTCCTCATTTAGGTTCTGTAAAAGTGTTGAACTTTGTGAAGGGATACACACTCACTGTACATTTACAGCCGAGGGTAATTTGCTCTGAATTGGCTTCAAATCTCTTACTCTAAGAGAAGACATTAAAGGTATGTTGATAGTACATTAACTTGAGCTAAACCATAGAAAGCACTCAGCAAAGTGGTTTCAGCCTCATGAAAACGTGGAGTCCATTTCTAGCGAGAATGTCAGATAACTAAGCAAGTCTGTTGGTGAGACTGAAAAGACAATGGTACGATTCATTTGTACTACTTGAGTTATGTGTAAAACTGAAATTCTTCTAGATCCTGAAGAAATGCATTATAAGAAAGCTCAATTCTAGATGAAGTGTGATTTTGCTTATTGTTGATCTCAAGTAATCCTTCAGAGGAAAATAATTCTAGCTATTCAAATGACAATACAGCCTACACAAAGGAACAGTTCAGAGGGTAAATTCTCCTTTTCAAAACACACTTTTAGCGAAGTTTGTCACAATAAGAGATTTTTTAAAGAAGTTATATTAATGTTTAAAGCCTGGTCCAGGCCAGGAGAACTTTCTAATTAGGTAAAAGGTTTAGATGTGAAAATGACCATGAGATCAGAGACAAGATGAACACATTTTGGGGTCAGTTCTCTCAAGACTTTCATCTTCCAAAATTTTCTAAAAGCCAAAAGTTGTTTATCTTGAATAAGCCCCTAGTCCTAAGGTCTCTCTGGCAGTATTTCTACAATGTGTAGCTCTGGTGGTTAATGTCCTACAACCTTCCAGCACAATTCAGTGCTGATTGATGTGAAAAAAAGCTGTAAAAATAATCAGTGGTAACTTAGAAAAATCATGATCAGACTCAGTCTTCCCCCAGCTCCCAGGTTCAGGAGTACAGAAACTTGATTCTGCTTATCTTCTTGACACGCCTTGTGGACCACATTTCCATGTAATCGTTCCAGTTTTGATTTGTGAATGCTTATCCAGTGCCTAACAAACTAATCCAGTATAAAATCAACAAAACACTGACCTGAATGCCTAACTGCCCCCTCTGCACGTCTAACAGAGATTTTATCTAATAAACTGCTCTACCTATGCCTTTTCACAGGATATAATCCAGATCATAGTCTCATAATTTGGCCCAGCCCCTGAAATGTCTCTCTTGGTGACCAGTTCAAAAGCATCTACTCTGAAATCCCTGGGATCCCTAACTTCACTGAAAGGCTTTGTTCCTGCCTTACACTTTTAAGATTACTAGAAAGGGCCTCTGATCCTACACCCAGTGCGGTGCCTGGTTCTATGTTACCTACCTAGATCGCTAACACTCGATACATCATTTGTCATGAGGCAGCTGCTTAATAAATATTTGAAACTGAATTGGAACACATTGTTCCCTGACACCAACACCAAGTGTGGGAGTTCCTTACTTACTCAGCTGCTGCTCCAATGCCAGGCATGATGCCATCCCACACAGAGGTCTGGGGGTGGCTCTTAATTCACCTACAGCTGTATCTTTACAGCTAACACACTAGCCTGGCCAAGAATTTCCTAACTATGGCAAGCACAGTTTATTCCTTGATCTAGTAACTTTTACAGGTGCCTTAATACTACCAAGGACCCTATTTTTGAACTTGATTTCCTCAGTCATTTCAAATTCTATATGGTTCTCTTAAACCATCAAATCCCTGGTGTTTTAATATATTATACATGGAATTTATTTTCTCATTTGAATAGATGTGGCATCATGTACAATGTATATGTTGGAATTGACATACATTCTTCCATCTTCTAGCACTATCTAATCAAAGTGTAATGGTCTCTTAAAGAACATTCTGAAATTTTTATCAAATGATCACCAACTTTTATCCCTTGGAGATTTGAATAAATATTCAGTTACTGACCTTTGTGTCAAGTAAAAGGTTAAGCAGAAAGCATGTGTGATGATAGCAACTACCATTCCCTGAGTGAACTCCATTCAGAAAGATTTTATCAGTCCACAATGTCAAAATGTTAAGATGAAATTACTATCAGATGTTTACATGTGCATAGGAATGAAGTTAACTTGTGCTTTCGTCTTCTCTGTCAAGAACAATCTTCAGCTTGGAAAGGTCAGAAGAAACAATGATAAGACAAAACCAAAGCCTAAGATAAGCATAAGGGTTGGAAGAATGGCTCAATAAACAAAACTTAAGTCTCACAATCTGGACAGAAGAAATGTGAATATTTTGGAGGTGAAAAGAGAGCTCTTTGAAACAGATCTTTAGGAGCCAGAGAACACAAAAGATGGGCCACTGTGGTTTACATTTCCTAAGACCAGAGACAGATTCTTTCAATTACAAGTCAGAAAATTGGATGTGTTTTTGGCCAGCTTATCAACTGATTTATTAAAAATTTGATTGATGGTCTGTGAAAAGAAAGCGTTCATAATAAGAAACAAATCATTGTTAATTAAAATAAGTTTGAAGTTTCTGCTAATAAGTTAGCAAGATATACTGCTATGAGTACAGCATATGGTGAGTTCAGAAGGATGTTAAACAAATTACAGTGTTTTGTTCTGTATTGATGGAAGAATGATAAATTGGAGTCTGGAGTCAATTAGGTGTAAACTGGCTAAACATTTGTGACAAAAACACAAGTGTCAACCTAAAGGTAGTTCCCAGAGTGTCTACCTCATCCCACTAAGCATTATAACCTGTCAGAATTCTCAACAGACAGTGTGGACAATGATTGCCAGCAAATACCTATGTGGTAGAAACAGGGAGTGAAAGATTTCAACTGGCTTCAGAAATGAGCCAAGTGGAACAAAAACAATATTTAGGAGAAATAAAAACATTTTTCATGTGGGCTGGGTGAACCTGAGCAATATTGTGAGAAAGGGGAAATAAAAATTACAGAGTAAGCCACACAAAACTGTACATTGGTGAAAAGAAGGAGATGCGTTTGTTTCTTAGGGCTAACATCATAACAGAAATTTATTATCACATAGCTCTGGTAAATGTCTAAAACCAAGGTACTGGACACAGGCTATGCTTTATCTGCTGTAGCTCTTCCATGCTACTCCTCGCCTCTGCTTTTTGCTAACATTTGCTAGCATTCCTTGGCTGCCAGAGAAATTATTCCAGTCACGTGGTCATCTTCCCCCTGTACGTGTGTGTCTGCGTATCTTCATTTCCTCTTTTCATGAGGATAGCAGACATACTGGATTAGGGCCCAGTTATCTTTATGAAGAAACTATATCTGAATATGTTCATGCTTTGAGGTACTGGGGGTTAGGTCTTCAACATTATTTTTAGGCAGGACATAACACAACTCCTAATAAACAACTTATTGTGAATTAACAATAAGATGCCTCGCAGGACAGCTAAGAATGCATGGATATGCAGTAAGTGGATACTTTTGAATCTCTGCATAGAACATTCCTGGGGAACTACAACTATGCCTGGGCATTTACTGGGCACACTCCAAGGAAAGATTCAGAATGGGAGGGAAAGTAAAAGCAAATTCTTAGTGCGTGGTTAGAAGGAAATGGGCATGTTTAGCCTGAGGAAGAATAGGCATGGGGGAAATGAAAACTGTCTCCAGTGTATGCCCAGCTGACTAAAAGCAGAACTTGACTTGTTTTTCATGATTCTGGGGCTGGAATTATACGACTGAGAGAGATTGATTCAAGTTGATGAAAGACGATTCTAAAAGTTAATGAGTCCAAAGGCAGCTGAATTTTCATGGGAAATACTTAAATCTCTGTCTTTGGATGTCTTCAAACTCAGGCTTAATGGAGAGGGGCAGTCAGATCAAAGCTAACTTAAACCAAGAGCCGTCTGACCACAATGGTCATGAATTTTATGAAGGAAGCATACTTTTAAGTAAAGAATATTTACACTCAGCTGCAGTAATAATCTATAATACCATATAAGAAAGTGAAATGTGGTAACCAACATTTAGGATTGCTTTCTATTACATATAATAAGGCTGGAAGAACACTAAGAGGAATTATATATTTAATCCTACAAGTAAATATTAAGCGTTTTAAATAAACATAGAATAAAGGTATAAAACCCACACGACCAAATAAAAGAAAACAAAACCTTATTAAGTCACAGACATTTTAATATAAAGTAGCATTTCAAATTTTAGGAAGGATATATGAAAGATGAAATCTAGACCAGACAAGGAAATAGAATATTTAACAGGGAAAAATAATCTCCTCCCAATACCCAGGAGCATAGAAGAAACAGAAAAGACAGATGCTGTTCAGGAGACAACAGATTTCTCTGAAGGAGGTTTGGAGCAGGGAAGAGGTCCAGTAAGGATGAGCCAGTAGAAAGGGCACTGAGTTGGGAGTAAGTCCTGAGACCAGCTGGGTTTGGCTCTGCCACCAATCAGCTGCATTGATTTCACAAAACACACCCCTATTCCTCTGTTTTTTCTGTTATTTAAGGGAAAGGAAAGGGAACCAGATGATGTTTTAACAATTTCCCCCAGCTGTGCAACCGTGATGCTGATGTGTGTCCACAGGCAGAGAATGAAGATGTACTTCAACCCTCTCAAGCATAGAAAAGCTCAACTTAAAAGATCCAACACAACAAATCTGGAAGTAACTGCTTTCTATTTATGTTTTTAACTGTAATTGGGGATGAGCTGATACACCAAGTGACTATATTCAAAGATTATTTCACAGAAACATTCAAAAAATCATTAATCAATGCTGGAGAGATTTGCTCAGTGGGTAAGATATATGCTGGGCACGCCTAAGGACCTGAATTCAAATACCCAGAGCTCAAGTATATCTGGGTATGAAAGATGTGTCTTTAATTCCAATGTTCCTATGTCAAGATGGGAGAGCAGACAGAACACACCCTGGAACCTCACAGGACAGCTAGCCTGGCCATATGTAACAGTGACCAACAACAACAGCAAAAGACCCTGTCTCAGAAAAGGTGGAAGATGAGAACCAACTACCAAGTTTGTCCTCTGATCCATCCAATACACACACACACACACACACACACACACACACACACTATCATGCACACAAAATAAGTCATTAATCATTTAACATATTACTTATTAATTATATGTCAAATGCAAAAATAATAGATACCTTGTAAGCAACCAATTGTAAAAAATACTGTTAAACCAATCGTACCCAATGTGAGGTTTGTTATTGTCAGAGGTATAATATTCTAAACCTTCCCCTATATGTTTCATTTCCAATCAAGCCTAAATATATCACCATCTAGGAGACATGACTTAGAATTAAGTCCCCAAGTACTTCCTTTGCAATTAAAACTTTTTAAAATCTTCCATATTGAGTTTGACACATATTTAGCAATTTGTATAAGTTCTACCAAGTGATTTTTCGATCTAAAGAAGTTAGAAGTCAAAAGAAATAGCTAACATCTATTCCTAATACAGAATAATATATGCAATAAAATAAGAACATGAAACACATAAGAAAGACTTAGAAAAGTTCACAGAATGGGACTGCAAAAGACGCACATAATAGTAAAGTCCAGAGTTGTCATCCAGACCTATAAGGTGTCTAGAGTGTGTTTTTACATACATGCCCCCAAACTGCATGCATGTGTATGGTACTAGCTTTTCCTTCACTGGTGTGCTGGTGTGAGCTGGCCATCTAGCTCTTAGCCTGCACTTGATTTGGGCTAACGAATGGAGGGAATAGGCCGAATTTGTTGTTCGAAAAGTCAGAAAATGGAAGATCAAACTAGCATTCTCCTTCAGCAATATGAAGCCAGTCTCGAGAAAGCCTAACATTAAGTTGTACATCTTGTAGCTGAGAAGGCAACACAGTTGCTGTGTGTGTGTGTGTGTGTGTGTGTGTGTGTGTGTGTGTGTGTGTGTGTGTGTCAGTGTGCCCAATGAGAAAAGCAGACAGTTCAGAGAGTATTTCCAAGAGTCACACATTGGCAGGCTGACTGAGGCTAACACATTTGTATAGCACTAGCCAATCCAAAGCTCTCTTGCATAATTAATAGATTTGGTAAACTTGAAAGGAACTTTTTCCATGAAGAGCTTACTTTGAAAGCAGGCTTCTCTTGCCAGGTCTCCGGGGAGATTCTTTTTTTTTTTTTCCGTTCACACTATCACTATCTTTGACTCATCCCTGGAATTGAAGGAAAAATATTTCTATAAATTTAAGTGGGCATGTGGGGGTCACAATGGAAATATGTGGGTGTCTCCAAGTGCTGCCACTTATTAAATCTTCCTACAGCCTTGCTGAAGCACATATTTAATGACCCCAGTTCTAGGCTGTGTTCTGAAGTGGGGCAATAGGTGACCCATGAGAGCAGCGCGCTAATCAAAGACAGCCGTGCTTCATAGAACCCAGGAGGCCACACACAGTCATCCTTGGAAGTTATGGTTTACTCTTAGAAGAGGAAACCAAGAAGATGCTCTGAGCATGTGGAGTGGTGGTCAGTAATGTGGAGAGGAACGACTGCACAGACACCATGAGACATGACTAGAAAATGCCAAACGAGCTTGGGTGGTCCCTGCAAGCCTCCTTGAAGTCACTTAATTAACTGATGATGATGATGATGATGATAATGATAATAATAATAATAAATACTATCCAAAAGAATGGGCTTTCATTTGGTGTATACTTTTGGATGAATGTATTTGGGGAAAACAAACTGGATACTCTATTTGTGCTGTGATAAAATATGACATTCCAATAGGCCATTTTATTGTTTCAAGTTTTTTTAAATTCATTTCTAGCACCTTGGTATTAGGTAGTTCAAAATGTGGGTAGGTGAGATGAGGAGGTACAGAAGGTGGTGATCATTTTGTTTAGTTTGTAAAATGCAGCTCACAAGAATGTCAGTCCCTCCCACTGAGAAATAAATTCTTGGGATCCTTGCTCAGCCTGTCACTCACTGTCCTCCTCCAAGAACTGTTCTCATATTTAAAGTTTACAGAGAGAAATAAAGCGGCCTCTATCTGTTAGAGTCTAACAGGTGAGGTTAACAGAGGACTGGCTGGGCAAGCAGCCCACCTTCATGCTAACCACGCAATCCATCATCTCTGCTTTAGAAAACTCTGTTACCAGGAGTAAAGCACCATTGGCACTAAGTAAGTTATTGTTTTACTGTTTATGAATCATACTGCATTTTTCTGGTTCATTTCCCTGGTTTCTCCTGTGGGGGCTGAGATTTTTCAGACCTTTTTCTGTTTTTTTTATTCCTGCAAAAACGTTTTACTGTTCTATAAACAGCCTTCTATGGCCCTCGTTTTATTTTAATTACATGTATCCATCTTTATTTTCCTCCTACTAAACCTGGGGAAATAAAGTATTACACATCTAAAAGAAACCACATATGGAAAGAACCACATTCTTGGAAGAAAACACCCTGGAATAGCATGTCCATTTCTTTGGAAGATACTCACAGCTTCTACATACATGGCTTTAAGATACCAGACAGCTTTGAAAGGCATAAGAACTGAGCCTGTCTTTCTTCTGCAGAGTGCCAAAGGCGTTTGATCTATTTACTGCCTGTGAGCCAAGCAGGTGCCAAGAAATGTTCTCAGAGTTCTGGTCTACCTCCTCCCACAATGTAAAGTATTCTGGTGTCAAATTTTCAAGTCATAGGAGGATTCATATTGGAAGCCAAGATTGCAATTATGGAATAAAAGACAATTTGCAATTGGGTTTGATTTCATATAGGAAAACTTCATGCATATAAATAATTATGTGATTTATCCCAACTCTTTAGTTTTTCAAAGGCAACTATAGGAAATATTTGAAGCATAGCATCCTATTGAATGAGTAGGTGCTCACAGAATGATACTGAATGAAGTTGTGACTCTACCAAAAACTTACCAGGGCAAAAAAAAAAACCTTCATAGCAAGCATCATAGAAGACTGTATCAACCCCAAGAGAACAAGAACTTCCATGTAAAACACATCACCAGTGGCCTGCAACTCAGGGAAGCGTTACATTTCCAAGTGACCTAGAGAGAACATACAACTTCAAGCTGTGACATTGGTGCCCTCCTGGAGAACAGCCACTTCTAAGTGATAGCCATGGCCCTTCCACAGGAGACAGGCTGTGTCTCCCAGACCACCACAATTATGACTGGCCTAGCTTGGCCTCTGCCCACAGCATAGGTCAAAATGCCACTGCCTGCTTAGAGAACTTTCTCTTTTAGAGTCCCAAAAAACTGTTCAATACCACATTATGTGAATTTGGGGGAAATGGACTAGAAAAAATAAGCAGTATGGTTCATAAATAGTAAAACAATAAAAGCCAATATTTTTCAGGTTCTATATATGTGGTCAACCCACAGAAACAAAACTGAATTATTTAACTATCAAAATCTTTCTAACCATTGTTTGTTTGTTGTAGGAAGGAAAACCTAAAGCCATGTGATACTTGGTTTCTCAATTTCTAAGCATAAATTTACCATTACTTATTAATAAGCATCATCATTTTCTACTGCTAAAACATTATCTGCTGTCATATGAATAGACTTCTTATCTCTGTACTAACCTCATTTCTATTGAAAGGGACAATGACCCAGGCTGTTTCATGATCCCCTTTATTTTGGTGCTTGCCATGGTGACTCAAGCAGCTCTTTTGATAGAGCTACTCTTACCCCTTTTCTAGTCTTATCTCCACAAGTCTGACTCTTTCCTGGACCAACTGTCTCCTCTGAAACCCTCAACATCCAGAAATTAAATATAAATTAATTATATATAATTAAATATATATAAATTATATATATAATTAAATATAAATATAAATATAAATTAAAAATAAAAATTAACATCTATCTAAGGAAAAGCATTTCCTTAGATAGATGTTAATTTTTATTTTTAATTTTGAGATGTATTGCTCTTTGACAATGTTTCCTTTTATACTTACTTGTAAATGCAAGTTGTCAAGATTAGTAATCATAGGTTATATACTATAGTTTTATCCTATTTTACCTTACATAATCTCTGGTAAATAGAGATAGTTTTATAACAATACTTTTAAAACACCATTAAATTAATTTATAATAAAAGTCCTGGGTAACTCAAGCAAAATCTCATATAGGTGGCAGATAAAACAGAGTAAATTCCATCTCACATCTCTCTGAACCTCCTTCAATAATAAATCATGAAATCAAACTAAATAGAAACTATCAAATTATGCCCAGATTTTGATAGAAACTGCTTGTAGAAGATGTCCAGTAAAGAAACTATGTTCTGTGACAGATTGGGTCAAATTTTAGTTTACTTTGGCTCATTTAAACATATCATATCTTCTCTTCTTAGATCACCCTACAGTCACTGTGGGAGGAGTGAGGATCCCAATGACGGGAAAGAGCAGTGAATGACTGAAGTTTGTAGGCCAGTGTATCACTTCTCCACAGTGACTATTGTTAGTTGCTCAGGTTTATCTGTTCAATGGAGACTAAATAATTTGTGAGAATGGCAGGAATGATGGATAATCTCAAGCTTATTGTATGCATGTGATCACCCAGGGATGAAGAATGATCATGTAGTTCATCGCTCATAGCTCATGTAAGATGCCTCTAGGCATATCCTACATAAAAAAAAATATGGCTATCACAACTTACCATTTTGCCCAAGAGTCAGTGCAGAACTCTTGAACTATTTCTGCTGCTATAACAAAATACTTGAGGGCAGGAAATTTATATAAAAAACAGGCATTTATATTTCTCTATGTTCTACAGTCAGTGATATCAAGGCAAGACAACAATTACCAGGTTCAGTGTCTGCAGGGGTCTACTTTATCAAGTACATCTTTCAACAACAGCATCTTAATATGACATACAGCATCAGAGTAGAGAGGGTGTTAGCTAGTGCCCCCAGTGCTTGGAGAAGGTTGTTCAGCCTGGCAGCATACTAACCTCATAAAAGATCTACTAGAAAAAAGTTTCAACATAAATTTTTGAAGGAATGTTACTATTCAAACATAAATAAAAGGAACCACCTGGGAAAAGAATGAAAGAATGAATTTTCAGGTTTTCCCCTACTAAACATTAATATTTCAGTTAATCTTAATAGGAAATACTTTGAATTTAAAGAATGCCAGAATGAATGAAGAACCTAGGATCCAACCATTCTGGAGCCTTTATTCTTCTGATAAGAAAGCATTCTATTCCTTTCAGTTATTAGCCATACAGAGTCCAGTAACCAGACTTACTGAGGTCCAGGGTCACCACTTTATCTGTCATGGAAGAGACAAAGCATGGTGTGGGCATCAGTTTTACACAGAGTCAAACAGCAGCAATGGGAGTTGTCCCTATTAAAGAGCAATCCAGTTTATGACAATCAGAACTAATGGCTCCTAATTAAATAGATTGTCTTCCATTCCTATTCAAAGAAATTTAGAGCTATATAATGCCTCAAGAGTTTCATTATTTCTTTACTAAAATCCACTGCAAAAAGCATTCTTTGTTTGAACTACCACATCTGAATCACATGGATTCTGAAGTATTTTTATTACTAAGATATTGATTTTAGCTATGAAAGGAAAAAGGAAATTCATAGACAGCAACATAAGGGTAAAAGTATCTGGAAAGTTTCACCTAACAGCTAAAATTTGAATTAGAATCTCTCTCTCTCTCTCTCTCTCTCTCTCTCTCTCTCTCTCTCTCTCTCTCTCTCTCTCTCTCTCTCTGTGTGTGTGTGTGTGTGTGTGTATGTGTGTGTGTGTGTGTGCGTGCGTGCGCATGCACATGTGTGCGTGCGTGCATGCATGAAAAATCACACAAACTTTATTAAAGCTAGCCTAGGCATCTGAGAGAAAAAGTCATTAACCCCATGAGGTTAGAGTAAAGAGTACTGTTCCTGGATACAGGCAAAGAGCAGCACAGTGTTTTAGGACCACAGGGAAGCTCAGTGATCCTGGAATGCTGAGTGTGGGGAAGAGACAGATGGGATGGACACAGAGGACAAGACTCTCAGGATACTGAAGTACTGTTTCCCATCTGCCCAACTGGCAGAAAAGTTGAGTGATGGAGAAACATTTGCTCACATTCCTTCTTACAGGAATAATGCCAATTGTAAACAGTAAAATGACACACAAACCTTTGACTATGCCATTCTAGTTTTACCCCTTGATTATGATCACACCCATATTGAATGACATATGTACAGCTTTATTTAATGCAGCAAATGTCAGAGACAATCAAGTGTCCATTAGAAGCACACTGGCTATGTATTTTGTTGGCTCAATATGCAGAACAACTAGTACATTAAAAAAGGAACTTCCTTGTATAAAAGGTCACCAAGATAACAGTGTACATACAAACCAAGTGTGTGCACATGTACAAGAAATGAAAACAGTGACATTTTTCTAAAGGTATAAAATATTTCTGGAATAATACACACAAATATTCACGCATCTCGTTATGTGGGAGAGAACCATATAACTGGAAGGTCGAGAGCAAAGTGTCCTTTGACATCTTTGTCCAAAGCATCTTGTAGAGTGATATAAGTAGGCTCTAAATTGCAGCAGATCAAGTCCTGAGTTGGCTAAAACATGAAGTGCATAAGTTGCACTCTAGAAGGCTGTTTATGGATGGGGAGACTGTAGGGTAGGACTTAGAGTGGGGGTGAGGGAGCAAGGTTAGTCTCTAGTTGAGAAAGAGAACTGAACTTGTTTTCAAATACAACCAGATATGAAAGACATTTTACAAAAGTTAAGAAGGAGATATTGTTGAAGTAAGACAAGGAGAAATGGGAATATTATTAAATCTAAACAAGGTTCAAAAGTGTAAGTCCAGACATTATAGCCTTTTTTTCTTTTTCTTTTCCTTTTTTCCCCTTTCTTTCCTGTGTATTCACCATTGTATTTAGAATACCCTTTCTAAATTGTAGTAGAATTTGTAAATTGTACTTTGACTCTTTCTAAATTGCATTTAGAATTCACTTACATACACTCTGATTTCAGGGTGTGTGAATTCAGGCTTTGAGTTATGTTCTGTCACTAATTATGAAGTGCCACCTGGCACATCTGCAAAGATGTATCATGGACTCTAGGGTGTTCATGCTTCACCGCACATACATATCAAAGCACGAGTGAGGTAGGAGGCAACAACTCCATATAGTGTGTATGCATGAATCCCAACAACCCAGCTTCCCTCACCACCCCCAGTCAGGTGAGAAGTGTTCTAAGTCCTTCTACTTCCATGGCCTCTAATGTGTGCCCTGCCCAGATCCTGGCAGCAGATGGAACTTCCACCAAATATGCACACTAAGTACAAGAGTTAGGACAAACTCTACCTACTTCCTTCTAGATTGCTAAGGTTCTCTATACCCTAGCCTGTCAGTCCCTCACTCAGGCCTCCTCTAGTGCAACAATGTGCCTCATGCTCCCCCTAGTGCTAGGCCCCAAAAATGCCTTTAAATGACTTAAAGCACATGTTGACAGCAAAGAGCACTCACTACCCATAACACTGACAAGCATGGGAATTACAGAAACAAGTACATCCATGTCCCTCGCACCCCACCTGTTGCCTAGGCTTCTGTGGCCACCTTTGATTGTAAAAACTCATGTTCATGCCAAACATTTAAAAATTTACGGTGAATTAGTGTCCTTGGGGACATTTGTATTCATCGTAAAGGAAATTGCTATGAGAAAGACAGGAGAAGAGAGGAGAGAGAGAGAGACAGAGACAGAGACAGAGACAGAGAGACAGAGAGAGAAGGAGGGAGAGAGAGACAGAGAGAGAGAGAGACTAAGCGGGATAGAGAGGGGGTTCAATAGTCAAAAGCAGTTACTGTTCTTGTGGGGACCCAGGTTCACTTCCCAGTACCCACATCAGGAAGTTCACAATCTCTAGTAACTCCAGTTCCCTGGGATAGAACAACCTGTGACCTCCAGAGGGAATCTGTATTGGTACACATAAACTCCAATAGATACACACACACACACACACACACACACACACACACACACACACACCAAAAACAAAAATAACTAATAGATAAAGCTGAGTACAAGGAGATTTATCTAATGAAACTGTGTTGAGGCTAAATGATGCGAGCATCACAGTACAAAGGTGGTAAGCATAAAGGTAAATCAAGGCAGTCTCTCAAATTAGGAACACAGGAGCAACTGAAAACATGCGGGATGTTGGATGACATGAAAGGTGGAAGTTTTTGACAAAGAGATTGGAGAAATCATGCAGGACAAGAGGAAGGATAAAACAAAAACAAAGACAACATATAGTAGAAGAAATTTTCTCAGACTTAAAAAAACAAAACAAGTGTTCACATTCTAAGGGCCTGACAACAGCCAAGACTTGGGAGCATTGGGGAAGAATTTAAGACATAATCTACATTCACATTCTAGAAAGTCAGCTAACTAGGTATGTAAAGAAAATCACACTGCTTCTAACAAGGATGCAGAAAGAATGACTACCAGAGTTGGTGTCACAAGTAGAGGTAGGAAGATCCAGAGTAGAAGGTCAACCTTGAGCTACAACTGCTTCATTTCAGCTTGAGTAGTATCTTGTACCCTGTCTCAAAAAAAAAAGAAATGCAATAACAACAAAAAAAGAATGGCCATATCTCAAAATCTCAGTTACCCTGAACTTAAAATTTTGTGATCAATCTATCAATATATATTTTAGAACAAAATAAAGACCTTTTGAACACTAATGCCTTAGCTTTTATATAAAAAATTTCAATATGAATGTGTAAAAATGAAACAAGAAATCAGGAAGGAAACAAACTAAATGGTTTCTCTGCTTTTCCAGTTGATGTTTTGTTTTGCATTTTGTTTTGTTTTTTTAATCAAAAACCACTCTAGGGGCTGGTGAAATGGTTTAGCAAGCAAAATAGCCTTTTACCAAGATTCACAATGTGAGTTCAATTCCCATAGTCCACATGGAGGAAGGAGAGAACTGATTCTTCAAGTTGCTCTCTGAACTTCACACACCACGACACAAAAGCACACCTCTACACACTTGCACACAAAATAAATAAATCGGCAACAAAAACTTAAAAAGAACTGCTCTGTGGGCTGAATATACAACAAACAGATCAAAGGAAGAAGCTAGAGCCAGTGAATAAAGATTAATCATTGTAGGTTCTTACTAGAAGAGGAAATAAAAATGTGATATATCTGTGGGGCAGAAAAAAGAGTCAAAAAGTGTTTTTGGTAAGTTATATAGATAATGGCACTTCGAAGGTTCATAGAAAGACCCAGTGGAGAAGGGGAAATTAGATCAATGATGAGTAAATTACAAGGGTTACTCTGCAATGGTGTATTCACTTAGCAAAGGTTACAAGACTAGGGCATAATGAGTGGCTGCATTGGCTAGAAGTAGCATGCTGGGCAGAGTGGTGGGCACAGTTGCAGAGTGAGCAGCTGTCATACTAAGGACTTGAAAGGATGTCGCTATGCTCTTATTGCCACCTACTTAAAAATGGGGCGGGAACTGAGTACAGAGGAAAGAGTGGAAGCTATGTACATGTTCAAAGAAGACCAAAGGCAGGAAAAAAAGCTCAAGCAAAGCTTCATGCCTAAAGTCCTTTGATGAACTTGCTCCCCTAGTACTGTTGGTTGTCTTGGTTGGGGTTTCTATTGCTGCAACACTACGACCAAAAAAACAACTTGGAGAGAAAGGGGTTTATTTGGCTTACACTTCCACATTGCTGTTCAGCACTGAAGGAAGTCAGGACAGGAACTCAAGAGGACAAGGATCCTGGAGGCAAGAGCAGATGTGGAGGCCATGAAGGGGAGCTGCTTACTAGTTTGCTGCTGATGGCTTGCTCAGTCTGTTTTCTTATAGAACCAAGGACTACCAAACCAGGGAAAGCACTGCCCACTGTGGTCTGGTCTCTCTCCCATTAATCACTAATTGAGAAAAAGCCAAACAGCTGTATCTCATGGAAGCATTTCCTCAACTGAGGCTCCTTCCCCTCTGATGAATTTAGCTTGTGTCAAGTTGACACAGAAAACCAGCCAGTATACTAATCATGTATGGTGAGAGCAAATATACAGAACAGAATTATGTAATTTAATGTGTGTGTTAAATGCTATTACCTTCTACATTCAGAAGCCATATAGTTTTTTTAAAGTTAAGTTAAATATGATAGAGGACTATAATGAAAATGTTGTAAGCATAAACAACACAAATGCCAGTACAAAGGAGAATTTACTGGTAGTGAGTGGAGATAGACTTCCCTTTCCCCAGAAGCTGTCCCCTCATGGGAACACTAGAGTGTTTCTGATTGGGGTAAAGAGATAGAACATATTTTCGTGGTATGTCAACAGCAGGCACTGCCACAGTATCTCTGCCTCTGACTCACCTATTGTTTGAAAATATCAAAATATTTAATTGAAAACATCAGGGTGAAGGATGGCTTTCTAAAGCCTCTCACACACTCTTTTCTTCAGAGATAAGCATGCCTCATCTGTACTATCTGTCTCAGACAGAGTAAGATGTATATTCCATCTGTAATCTCCGTTTCCTTGGTGACAGCTTACTTTTCATACTACATCAGTTACATAGACCAGTAAGAAGATGTCTGCAATGGACAAAGAATATTCAAAAATGTGCAATGCTGCAAAGATGTTTTATACAGTCTGAAATTACGTCATGATTTTCTGTGAGCTCACCTCAGTGTCGGATTCAGCTACAAGCCATCGACACACTGCAAGTCATGCTAATAGCCTAAAACTTACAACCTGTGGTCTAATGTGAACTCTTCTATTTGAATATGGAATCTTACATATCTTTGTTTATTTTTTGGAGGTTAGGACACAGGGGCTTGTGGAGATAGGGGTCAGAGGTCTTTCTCCTTTGATGTCTACCTTACTTCTCTAAAGGTGAAACTCAGCATTTGGCTAGACTGCTTGGCCGTCAGTTCCTGGAATCTGCTTGTCTTTGCTGCCCACCAATTGGATTACAGAGGCATGCTACCATGCCTGACTCTTTGCATGGGTTCTCAGGATCTGAACTCAGGCCTCATGCTCTCACTGCAAGCCATTTGCCCACTGAGCTATCTTCCCTGGCCCAGCCCTTGCCTTTTTTTCTGTTGTTAGGAGCCACAGTTAGTAAAGCAAAAATGGTTACTCAACATTATAGGTCAGCATTTCTCTGAGGTTTTTAATAGGTTGGGGAAGACTCATATGAGAAACTTCACCCAAGGATTCAAATTGTCTTTTTTAAAAATTTGCACAGAGTAATGCTAAATAAGATCATAGAACATCTAGACAGACCACCATGGACTGAATGACTCATCAGACTATAAGGGGCATGGGTGTCTGATGCCACACTATTCATTCAGCCTTGTTCTTTGGTAGAGTCATGGGACACCAAGCAAAGCAGAGGAACTCTGGACTCAGGCTCAGTGAAGGAAGGAGATTGAAGATTACCTGGCCAAGCTCAAACACTACCATTAACATCCTTCCTCACATTTTTCTATTTCCTTTCAATTTCCCTTTTATCTATTGAGAAAGTTCATTGTTTAAGATATTCAAAACTTACAGATGTTATGTAAGTGATAAATTAGAAGTGTATGAAATCCACTTAGTAAAAGTGTCCTCCTTATCTCAGAAATTTGTAACATTTTAAAAAGTAACTGTATAACATTTTAAGACTATCTAGAATTAAATTATCGTTTTTGTCTTGGGATTCCCAACAAGGATGCTGCAATTAGTTACACAAAATCTCTAGCCTAATGGTAGTTAGTTATCTGAAGTATTCCTTAGCCCCACACTGGATGCTGGGAGAGATCCACATGCATCCGGCATTCCTCTACTTCAGGGGCTCAAAGCTTAGCAAAGGTTAAAATCCTATTAGGAAAATAAGACATGAACACAAAGTGGCAACAAGCCCTAGTAACATAATCTGTTTTAAATATCAGTATGTGTTCCACAAGAGCTCTAGGACTCTGCACAACCAATTGTCTGGAGAGGCTTCTGGAAAAAAAATATAAAAACTCAGTCAGCAGGACCACACAATTCCCCAAGACAGATGGAAGCAATGAAAGGTATGCAAATTGGGAACAGGTATAGAAAATAACAAGCCAGTCAGCAGACTGGAAAACTCACTTCCAGAATACAGTGTGTGTGTGTGTGTGTGTGTGTGTGTGTGTGTGTGTGTGTGTGTGTGTGTGTGTGTGTGCCTCTTTTTAAATAGTGAGTCATATTTTAGAGTCTAAATAGACTTAAGCATTTTTGGCAGTCCCTTCTGTCCCTGCTTCCTGCAGTAGTTCTAAAGACATACAGACGAAATCAAACTTCAGCATGCCGTTGACCCGTAACGATGGCTACAGCTGCTGACCACGCAGGTGCATAGAGCCACCTCACTTTTCATCGGTTACGTTATTGTGTTCTTTCTTTTCCAGCATCTGAACGCCACTCACAAACAGTTCACAATGATTAGCTTCAGAGGTGTTTTCTTTTTTTTTTCTTTTTAATTGGATAGTGTGGGTTAAAAAGACAGTGGCTTTGAAAATCCAGAAAGCCATTTCCTCATTACCTATGACAAAGGAAAAATACCTCTTCTTGGGGCCCAGCCCTTAATGTTCTAGATCCTAAGAGGTAAGGAGGACATGGTGACCCCAAACTCAGGAGTATAAAATTACAAAAGCCAGGCCAATAGAAGATAAGTAAGACGCAGACACCGTTGTAGTTTCAGCCTCTCTTTCTGCCTCTCCTATTTCCATCCTTCTTCTTACCCTCACTTACTCACCTATTATTTAAGTGGCCATGTTATTGCTAATAAAACAAAGATGACCTTGATGTCTCTGTGGAATTCTCAATTACTCACTTTTGAGAGAGAATGAAAAGAACACCACAAAATGTTCACAAAAGTGTGTCATTCTAATGGTATTCAGTCATCCCCAGACACAGCTGGAATGACTCACCAGGGCCAACTTTAACCTCCATTTCTGTAGTTGATTTTGGACCTATGTACCCAAGGAGGACAGGGATAGGATCTTGACTATTAATGTATCTTTGCACTACTGTTTCTATCCTGAAATATCTGCCCTTTTGATTCCTATAGTTCTCATTTTGGCAATACAAGAGAAACAAGTAAGAAGCTTTTTTTAAATAAATAAATAATGTTCAAGACTGCACCCCATTCCAGAACACTTAAATTCAGATCTGAGAATGGGACTAGGCACTGGGAGACACTACCCCTGATGGCTATTTCAAGTTATAACCAGCTTTGACAATGTATCATCAATGAGAATCCCTTGGGTTGGTTAAAGTGAATTTAAAGTGCCCTTGTTTTGTGATTGGATGGGAAGTTGGCTCAGAGTGCACAATAAGGGTATGATTGTGATTGACCCTGAAAGAATGTAGAGATACATTACCATCCAATCATCTTCCTGGAACATGTATTTGAGACTGACTGCACCGCTGGTATTTATACAGCAGACATTAGGGTTCCTCTTTCTTGCTAATTTATCCCTCCAGCAGTTCTCAGCCCTCCAGCTGTTCTCAATGTGAACTTGTAGAGCCTTACTTCATTTAATGAGATATAATCTGCTGGCATCTACATTGTTCTGGGTTTGGCTCCAGCTGGCTCCTGGTTGTTTTAAATTGACTCCATCTTTTAATCCTGAGAACTGTCCTACTTGGGTCCCACCAGGCAGATGTTCCAGAATCTAGAACCTCTAGGCACGAATACTGACCAGCTTCCCTAGAGTTACACCAGGACCCTAGGCTGGATGACCCAGAGACCTAGGATAGAACCAAACACAACTGGAAAAAAATGTCAATGTAATGGTGCCTAGCTCAGTTGTCATCAGAGAGGCTTTGTCCAGCAACTGATAGAAACAGAGACAGAGAACCTCAGCCTGATTGAGGGACTGGGAGGAAGGATTTTAAGAACCAGAGGAGTCAAGAACATCACAAGAAAATCCACAGAATCAACTAACCTAGGCTCACAGGAGCTCACAGAGTGAATCCATAACCAGGGAGCCTGTGTGGGACTGACCTAGGCCCTCTGCATATAAGAGACAGTTGTATAGCTTGGTCTTCTTGTGAGACTCCTAACAATAGGAACAGGGGCTGTCTCTGACTCTGTCTCTGGCTTTTAGAACCCTATTTCTCATAATAGGTTGCCTTACCGAGCCTTAATACAAGGGAGGTGCTTAGTCTTACTGGAACTTGACATTCCTTGTTTTTTCCATGGGAGGCCTGCTCTTCTCTGAACAGAAATGGAGGAGGAGTAGATTAGGAGTGGGTGGCAGGGGAGGGGGGAAGAAAGACTGGGAAGAGAGGAGAGAGGGAAACTTCAGTTGGGATGTATAATTAATTAATTAATTTAAAAAAGAAAATGCCTCACAGCTGGATACCCGCTTTTCATATAACTCTAGTTTGTGTGTCAAGACATAAGACTAGCCAGCACAAGTACCAACCATACTAATAAAGACACCTGAATGCATGTGTGCTACATGTATGCACACACACATACAAACATACACTGACATACATGTTTTGAAGAAGAACACTTCAAGTTTATTGACAATGATTATAAAATTTTGTTTTTAAACTTATTTTGACCCCCTTTGTGTGGAGGCTCTGCGTGTGTGTGTGTTTGTGTGTGTGTGTGTGTGTGTGTGTGTGTGTGTGTGTGTGTGTTGTATGCCACAATATGCACTCCAAAGGTGCTGGTCCTTGTCTCCAAAGTCTGTTTTTTCCATGTTGCATATGTCAGGCTAGCTGGCCAATGGGCTTCCAGAAATTCTCAGATTCCCTTCTAGCACCTCATCGCAGGGGAGATGGAATCACAGAGGTGATTTCCATGGGTTCTGGCTTTCCTTGGGTCCTAGGAATGTGAGTTCATGTCCTCATGCTTTTGTGGCAGGCTTTTCTACCAGCCTTGTTTTCTTTTTCAACTGTACAAATAAAACTTTTATGAAAAGGGCTATAATGTATGCTCTTAAGTTATGTAAACGTGCATGCTACTTCAATTGAATTTAAACTCAAAGGAGGCTTTAGTGGCCTTTCGAAAAGAATAATGGCATGAGTAAGGCAATAATAATCTAATCATAAGCACACCATCAACTTCAAACCTTCTCTTTCTGACCTTGCAGTGAATAGAGGAATAATAAGGGTCAAAGAAGAAAGTGAGTGTGCATAGGCAGTATTTTGGGGTGTGTCTCCAGGGTATTCTTGAAATCAACATGGGGATGAAAGCATTGAAACTTGGAATTCATTTTAATTTTATTAGTGAGAGTTTTGATATCTACTTCCAAAGAACATTTTTATTTTTTTCCATTAGTCCGGGGAAGAATAGAGGAGAGCAGGATGATAGATACCATAACAGAGGGAGTTATTATAGGTTTGAGGAGAGATCTGGCACTAGTGAGATTTCCAGAGATCTACAAAGATGACACCAACTGGCAAACTGAGCAATAGAGGACAGGCTACCCCAAATGCCCCTCCCTGATAATGAGTTTGACTACTTCTTTATATGCCATCCTAGAACCTTCAACCAGTGACTGATGGAAGCAGAGGCAGACACCCACAGCTAAACCCCGAAATGAACTCCTGGAGTCCAGTGACAGAGAGGGAGGACTGATGAGCAAAGGGGTCAAGACTGGGCTTGCTTAACCCACAGAAACAGCTGACCTAAACAAGGGGGAACTCTTGAACCTTAGATTGATGGCTAGGAGGCCAGCATGGGAATGATCCAGACTCCCTGAATATGGGTGTCAGTGAGGAGGCCTAGGGAATCTATGGGGCCTTGGGTAGTAAATCAGTATGTATCCCTGGCATACAAATGACTTTGGGTGCCCATCCCACAATGAGGGACGTTCTCTCAGTGTGGACTCTTGGGGGGAGGGCCTAGGCCCTGCCCTGAATGAAATGACAGACTCTGGATATCCCCCAAGGAGGGTCTCACCCTCCCTGGGGAATAGAGTGGGAACTGGGTGGGGGCCTGGGGGAGCTATTGGGGGGGGGTGTGGGAAGAGGGGAGGGAGAGGGAGCTGGGATTGACATGTGAAGCATCCTTGTTACTAATTTAAATTAAAAATCCATTACAAAAAAATAAATTACCTTTAATCCCCAGCCACCTCTTAGTCCCTCTGGGACATACATCAATAACAAAACAATATATATAGCTACCAAGAGCTAGTAAGGACTCAAACTCATCTGTATCTGGTTACCTGGAGACTAAGAGGAGCCCTGGTTCCTATGAACTTCTTGAACTACAGGCTTCTGAGCTGTGTTGTGTTCCTATAACCTATATTATTAGGAACTTGCCTCAGTTTCCTGTCTCTACTTTTGTTTCCCATCCAAGACCAAAGCCTAGTAAGTTCCTCAGCTGACACCTATAATCTGGCTTCCCACCACATCAGAGATCCTTTCCCATCTCTGAAATCTCCAGGCTCCGTTAACACTGGCTTTAGATCACACTCACTGGGAAACAACTATAACACAGTTCTCCCTAACTTCAGTGCACACCGGTCCTGACAGTCAGTCCTCTGCAGGATCCCCAACAATCTGACTCCTTATGTATTCATTTCTTTTTGTCCAAGGTTCTCAGCAATGTTTCCTTTTTATTTAGAACTTGTTAGCCTCTATGGAGTACTGGGTTATTCAAGCTGCGGTGGGAAGAGATCAGTGACAATGTTTTAATGAATTGCCCAGCAGAATTTCTAATAATCCCTCTTTGTAATGATAACATTAGGAAGCCTGTGGTGCAGTTTTACCAACAAATACACATGGGTGGATTGTTCTAAAAACAAAAAGACATACTTGCCTAAGAGAGAAATTTGGACAAGTTCAAGTTGCAGGCCTGTCTTTCAAAACAGGAAAATCCATAGGAAGGTGTTTTGTGGCATGCTGAGCCATTGTTGCTCTAATGTTCTGTTTTTCCTCAAAGAGAAATAAGTCCATGTGTGATTACTTATCTAAGGACCATATTGTCATGAGGCAGCTAGAAAGAATTTGCAAGCCTTGCTTCCATCCCACCTACTAACTCTTCACTAGAAGGAGACTCTCTTTGTATGCACAGCCTGGATTCTAGAGGCAAAGGTGAGATTTCTGTAAGATAGGAATGAAGCATCATTATCTGGTCACCTCTTCCCAGCATCCTGCACCCATATGGAATGCTCAGTAAAGACCTGAGGGTGTGGATAGGGCACTTTCAAAGCAGGAACTGCAAATAGCCTTCCCAGGGCCACAAATAGAGGGAAGTAACCAGTAAAAATTGCCCAGTGGGACCCTGGTGGCCAAAGGGGGCAAAGTAAATCTGATAAGGGCAGTTCTCACTCAGCCCCAGTGTACCCAGGCTGTATGGAAGTGCTACAGTCAGAGATACTCTGAGGTTCTGCAAGAAAAAGTAGAAGGAAATTTGGGTATTTATGAGAATTCTCAAGATTGTTCAGTGTTGAAACTTGGCTTAAAGAATTTTCTAAACTTCCATCAAGGCCAACAATACACATGTGCAAGCCAGATGCAAACCAAGGACTTCTAGTTTGTAAGATGCATCCTGGAGAAGGGAGAAGCATATGCAGTCTGGGTGAAACCTTATAAAGGTGAACTATGCATGCAGAGCATATCAACTATGAAAGGCAGGGGTTTCAGAAATCAAAGACACTCTGTAACCAGATGAACCTGTGATCAAGTTTTTCACAACTCAGATAGATAGATAGATAGATAGATAGATAGATAGATAGATAGATAGATAGGATAGATTAGATGATGGATGTGTGGGTTGATGGATGGACAAATAAATAGGTATACACATGAGACAGACTAACACAGACTGATAAGCTCATTATAAGTAAGAAATTTGATAAGTGTTTAACATCGCATGCAAATGACTTGGAGTTTCAGTGTGCTCAGGACCATAAAATAGTATTGCTAATCATAAAGTATCAAAATTCAGTATTTAATAAATTATTTTTACCCAATGCATTAGTTTCAATCATCATAAAATCAAATCATAATTAAGTTGGAGACCATGTGTGTATACTTACATGTTAATATTTACTAAATACTAATAGCATTATATATTAAATATTTAAGCCATTTGCACCATAAATGCACAAATGGTTATCTGTAGTCACTGAATTTCGTTATTTATTATTTCAATATATTATTTTTATTCATTATTTATTCTTATATAAAACACTAATCATACTGCCTTACTCAGAGAGGAAGCTATTATCATTTAAAAGAACAGTTGTTGAACAAACACTTCAGAGATATCATAGGATCCTGAAATGAATCAGTGAACAAAGCAAAGACCCTTGGCCTCAAGGAAATAGAACTGCACTGGTGAGTGTTCAGACAGTCAATAGTAAGAATAGTGAGCAAATTAAACTTCATGGTATGAGGTATTACATTTTAAAGCAATATACTCATAGATCAGTGCCTTATTCAGCCATCATCAGAGAAGCTTCTGCCAGCTGCAGATGGGAACAAGTACAGAGACCCACTGGCAGGCCTTAGAAAGAGAGAGAGGACAGACAGATAGACAGACCTTGGAACACACAGCACTAAATGGGATGTCTCCATCAAATCCCTCCCCTCAGAGATCAAGGAACCCACAGAAAAGGAGGTAGAAAGAATATGAGTCAGAGGGGATGAAGGACACCAGAAGAACAAGTCATTCTAAACCAACTGAGCAAACCTATAATAATAGCTTTTAGTTTAGTATTTTCATAGAACTACTGAGTATGTGAACAAGTGGGTCTCTGGCTCTTGTGCCTTCTCTTGGGCTCTTTTCCTTCTGTTGGTTTGCTTTGTCCAACTTTAATGTGATAGCTTTCATTTTATCTCATAATTAATTTTGATTTTTTAAAGTTTTATAGCAATAAAAGTAAAGGGGATAAGAATTCCTTAGAGAATTAAAACTTCCGAAGTTACTTGAGAGAACTTTTATTTAAAAACAAAACAAAACCAAGTATGTTGCCAGCTAATACTAGTCTGATTTTAATCAATAGCTACCATAGCTAAATTGACTTTTAACTTCACAATGTATTTTAAATTTGGGTACTTACATGCTAGAAGGCAATTAAACAAAGCTCCTTTGTTCTTTCATTCAGTTGTTATTTAACGGACACATGATAAATGTAAAACCCCAGATCAGGCATTAGGTATGGTAAAGACAAAAAGAGAAGACTATGGTAACAGAATCCCAAAAGCATAAATTGATGTGTGGAGACACTGGCTTGTTGTGAAATAATCTTTTTGTACATAGTGAATACATGTCATTCTTATTTGTTTAATATAAAGCTGAATGACCAATAACTAGTTAGGATTTGGGAGGCAGAAAGAACTCTAGGAAGAAAAAGGCAAAGATGAGAGGAGACATCATGAGATGCAGAGCAAGCAGGATGGGAAGTATGTACATGAGGTAAATGAGCCTTAGGGCAGCACATAGATTAGTAGAAATGGGCTAATTTAAGTTATAAGAGGTAACCAAAGACAAGCCTAAACTATCATACTTTCTTAATTAAGATGTCTCCATGTGGTTATTTGGGAGCTGGCAGGCTGGACAGAGAAATACTAGCTATGCTGGCCTTTTCTATGCCCCATGCCTTAGGAATAAGATTTTAAAGGCTGGCTTGACTTCATCATTCTTGGTTTTCTGTTTTGTGATTATGGATTCAAACCTAGGGCTTTTGTGCATTCAAAGTGAGTGCTCTTCCAGTGAGCTACATTCTAGGACCACTATCATTCTTGAGAGTAAATGGAATTATATCACAAAGTATCCTCAAATCAAACAAAACCTGTGCTGGTTAGTCTTTATTGTCAACTTGAAACAAACTAGAGTCACCTAAGAAGCCAGAACCTTAACTGAAGAATTATCTATACCATACTGACCTGTGCCGGTGTCTCTGGGGCGTTGTTCTGATTGATAATTGATGAGGGAGAGTCCATCCCACTGTGGACAGCACCATCTGTAGGAAGGTGGTCCTGGACTGTATAATAAAGCTAGTTAACCATGAACCCCTGGTTCCTGCTTTATTTCCTGCCCTGATTTCCTTCAGTGATGGATTGTGACTTGGAAGTGTAAGACAAATGAACCCTTTCCTCCCCTTTTGTTGAGAATGTTGTGTCACAGCAACAGACTGTAACTAGAACATGGCCCGTCTTCCCACCGGTAATTGTGTCCACATCTGCCTGGACTCTATCCTGAGTAATCTAAACCATTACTTCTGTTTCCCCATCTACTAAGACACAAAGCTATGAGATGAGTTCAGGCTATGTGAGTCCCCAGTGCTTCAAGACCTTGTGATTCTCCCTCAGAGCAAAATAATTTCAAATGTATGTATCTTTTAAATTCCCTCCTCAATGACAATAGAGTCAGAGTAATGATAAGACTTATATTTTAAAGACTGAATCTGGGAAAATTCTGTTCCTTTATATAAAGACATAAATCATGGACACCGTACAGGATTCGTATGAGAATCAAGAAAATTTCTACCAGATTTCTCTAATAAGTACAAAGAACAAATGTAACTTTTGGGAAAGCTAATGCCAAATTCTCACAATATGTCAAGCAAGGTCCTATTTTACATGTATTAAACCAGCTGCTCAAAATGGTCTGTGAGGGAGATAGATATTTATCTGCATTTTATATATAAGGAGTCACAGGCATGATAAAACTCATTGACTCATAGTTGCCAAGTAACATAGGCAGGGAACACCCAATCAATCAGGCTATAGATACAAGGGTTGAATTCCACCTATAAGCACTGCGACGTGACTTGCACAAGCACAATTCATTCTTCTCTATGTGTTATGTTCTATGTGGAAGTCATCCTGATTAAAGACATGAGAAATGTATAGATTAAAAGAAAGCTTTAAGAAACTAGCCAAGTACCAAAAGAACACAAAAGTCATTAAAAGCATGTGTGTGTCACATCCCCCACTCTGTTTTTTCTTCAATCACACTTCTTACTGTCGGCGACATATACATGAGAATTCTTATGTCAAAAAAGGGAACCCACGAGTAGGAGGGATCACAGATCTCAGTAGTCAGATCCTTAGGAACAGAAGGGTACTGTGGATCTTGGGTAGCTAGCCACCACAAATCAAACTCTGGAGATGAACTTTGAATTGAAGGCAGATGAAAATATAGCCTTTATTGAATATCTCATTTTAAATTAGATCAATGTCACATGTCTCAAGTGATACCACAGAATAAGACATATTCAAAAGAGTTCATTTCTTATGAAGATATTTTAAAAATCCTCAAAAATACTTGTCTGCATCAGCAATGCAACAGTTCTTCTTGCAACCAACTCCCTAACAACCTTCCAAACTGCCTTAGAGCCTTCTCTCTTCTTAAGAAAATGGAAGCAGGTGCTGACTGAAGGGAGACCTTTAGAGATCCACTTAAAGTTTATTCCCCAGAAAATAATCAAGAGCTATACATTTAAAATTCATTTAAACACCAATTGCATTTAATTACTTCACTTTTAAATTTCTTAGCACTCTGTTATGGTTGGTCTCCTTCAATGATCTATTGCTTAACACCCTCACAATCCAATACATCTTTTAAATTGTCAATCCTAATGTCTGTTTCTGTCCATGTATCATGATAAGGAGGAAAAATAATCAGTGATCTTCTAAATTTATAGACATTTCAGGGCAATCTAACTTAGGTTATTAGGAAAATGGCTGTAATACATTTCTACAGCTCAGATTTTCATCTTTATCAGGTCCTCTGGGAACGCTCTCAAAAAATGATTCCCATTTACTGCAAAGAAAGAAGGAAACCCTTTACACTGAAGGGAAATTGTCCTGCTTTAATACTGACCAAAGATGTCAAAAGATGAAAATGGAGTCAGAGATAGCAGCTTTCACCAGCATGCATATGCAGGCACAATAATAAAACTACAAATGACAATCTGCATCTCCTCTTTGATTTTTGTGGGGGAAGTTTTTAAAGGGAGACTCTTATTGCTCCAGGCATTATCAAAGTCAAATGAACAAAGAGAAATAAACAAACCCATGATTTCATATTTAAAAAGAAAAAACTGACATGACTGATTGAAATGACTGGTTGTGGCAATAACAACTGATCTCTCCATGGTCACTTTGTAGTAAGCACCCTGCTTATTGCATTTACTGAACCACTGAGTACATTTTTCCCTTCCATACTTTTTACTCTTGATACAGACTTCCAACTGTCAATATCTTCAAAGCTATGAACTAGGCAAAGAGCTATTTACTTAAAAATCACAAAGTCAAAAAGAAAAGTGATAAATTTTGATATTTTACAGTAAAAAGTTTTGCTGCCCAAAGGGCAAAACATTGACATGAATGGAAAGCTAGCAAGTTCTTGAAGAGGCTTTCAAAGCACCAGGAATAATTTTTTCAAATTACTTAAATGATGTTTTATTTGTTCTTTTAAATGTTCATACATATTTTCAATGCCTTCTGATCATATCCACTCCTCACTAGCTCATTCCAACTCCTGTCAGGAGCCTCCAGTCCATCTCTTGCCAGACTCATGGCCTCCTTTGTTTTTAATTATTACATTATGGATAACTTCCTGAGCCCAATTAATAATGACCGTAGTACACAGATGTGTGGACAAGTCCTTGGGACATGGACAACCCATTGACCACATACCCTAAGAAAAATGACTCTCCCTTCCTTATCAGCCATCAGCTGCCAATAGATCTTCTGCTGGAGGTGGGGCCTCTGGAGCTCCTCCCCCACCCATTAAATAAGTGGTTGCTTGCATAAGATCTACACAACTTATACAAAATTTTAAATGAATGCAACCTAATTGGAAATCGAGGAAACCCTTGATACGATATTTCGTGAGACAAAATATGCAAATGAACAATAAATAAGGCTATTTATTCATCCCCACCAGTCATCAGGGGAATGTAGAAAGCCTGCTTGCAATGTGATATAACTGAAAAAAGTAAGGGTGAGAACTAAAATAATGGGAATGGAATATGGCAGCTGCTGAGGAAAAGCAGAACCCTGGGCATGCACGATCTTGTTGGAGGACATAGTAATTGACTGAAAGGCTGTTTAGTAGTGTCTGCCAAACTGAACATATGCATGCCTCATGATCAACAGACATGAACATATGTCAAGCACTAACAGTGCCAGAATGCTCACAGAATCCCCATTGCAGCAGTTCCCTCAGGGAAACTAGCCAAATGCCTATTCACAGTAGACAGAATAAATAAAACATGGCATAGTCACACAACAAGGAGAGTCTTCCTATAACTGTGTACAAACAAGTGAATGACACAGCACAAAGTTAAGTGAGCATCACAAACACACACACACACACACACACACACAATTCTTTATGATTCCACTTCTTTAAAGTATAAAAACTGAACAAAAAAAGTCACATGCTTCATGCTAGACTCAGTTACTCCCATACATGAAGAAGTAGGCTGATGAGGGGCTTCCTTTATTTTCAATATAGAGGTTGCTTACAAGGAATATTCAAGTAGTGTAATTAGTGTGCTTTTCAGTATTATTCAATATAATTATCAAAAAACAAAGAAATTGGACTGACTTACTCACATTTTCATGAAAACATTTTATTCCACAGAAAACGTTGAACATTTTAATAGATAGTAACATTTGCATTTTATCTGACTTATTTGTAATAAAGAAAATATATTCTTTTAAGCACTCTTCTACAAGGAAAGAAAAGCCAAACATTAACAATATATCATTTTCCTGAATTAATACAATAAGTTTTCACCTAGTTAAACAGAAAGAGCAATGAAAAACTCTTACATGAGTGATAAAGATGTTTTGGTGTGCCAGATACCTTATGTTTGATGACATACATCCTATTTTAATACATGATATATCTCCCATGGACCACATATGTGAAACAGCATAAGCATCAGCATTATTATTCCACTTTATGGATGACAGATAAAGCTCACTTCAATGTGGGATCAGTGGGATAGCTCAACAGGTAAAGGAAGTGGCCACAAAAGCCTATCAACCTAAGTTTAACCTTGTTGCATTGTAAATGTGGAAGGAGAGAACTAACCCCATAAAATAGATCTGTGACCACCATATGTGTACTGTTGCATGTTCATACACACACATACATGCACAAGCATCAATTATAAATGCTTAAAAGGATGAGATATGGAGAGAGTGGACAGTCTTGTCTTGTTCCTGATTTTAGAGGAATTGCTTTGAGTTTCTCTCCATTTAGTTTGATGTTAGTGTGCCCAAGATCACAAGGATATTTTACACCCACCAAATTTCAGACTTTCCTGACAGGAAATTAATCATGAATGCTCAACAAATAGTCTTATTTTAAGTTTTCATGTGTTACTAGTAATGCACCTTATGTAATGACAATCTCTCAGAATGATCTAGCTCCACTCTTCTTTTATTATTCAGAAGCACAAGTGTTTCTTGATGAAGCATAGCCTAAAGTATTAATCAGAAGATCTTTATTAGAATGTGTTTTATGCCTGGTGTCATTATTCTCTTTGTTTGAATTTGGAAAAATATATGAGAGTTATGCATTGTGTTAAACTGAATACACTTCAAGAAGCTTGTCTCTGCTCCCATGTGTTGAAACAATGATCTAATATCTGGGCTAGCTTTGGGTTTGTACCTGATGCCTTCATTATGAATGGGAGGTGATGGGGTAAAAGAAAGATGAACACATGTAAACCTAAATTATAGCTATGTTCTAAAACTATAACACTGCTTTCTCTGATAACGAATATTGTTGCTGAAGACCTATGAGATTGCATTTCTATGGGTTTGAATATTCCAGGATATTACCTGTTATTGAATATAACCCATCTCTCAATCCATGATTTCATTAAAATATATCCAGTCTGTAGGTGAGAAGCAATAGCTCATCAAAGTGATGTAATTGTTCTGTAAGACCATTCATTGAATAGTGCCACAGTGTTTCTAATACCTTTGATTGTTCTAGATTGGTTGTCAAAATAAAGGTTGCCTATTACCTTGACTTAAAATAAACAATGTTGCCATGTTTGAATGATAATTAGAATTTAGACACTATGGGCTTTAGTTCACAACTAAAAGAACTAGTTACCAATTGTTGTCATTAAAAAATTAATGCAGATAACAATATAAATCAATGATCCTAGAAGATTTTGACTGAAATTCCAGCAAAATCACTGAACTAATGCCAGGGTGCTTTGGCAGGCTGTGTGGTGTGCTAGAGGTGTGAGGATACCTGTGGTTTTCAGTTTGTAGCTGCAATTTACAGGGTGAGATGTTATTTCTTTGCTGGCTGACACTGAGCACAGCTCCCAGCATCTAGAGTTCCTCTTCCCACACTGTCAATGCCAACAATGTGATGAGTCTCTCTAAGGGTGTGTCCCTCTGACCCACTCATCTTCTTCTTCAATAGCTATGTGATTAGGTTGAATCTGCCTGGATTAGTCAGGATCTTGTCTTTACTCAAGCTCTCCACATCTAATCATCAAATTCTTCATGATTTATTAGGAAATCTATGCATAAATTCAGAGGCCAGCACATCTCTGCCTATCTCTGCAAAAGCCATGGTTATTTCTGCTTTTCCTCTGTGTGAAAGGCACAGTTAATTTGTTATTTTCTAGTTACCCCTTACTGGCTCCACAGTCTTGCTCTCCACATCTCAAAGGTCCCCTTCTTCCCTAATACTGACATATCCTACATGTTTATTCATTTAACTCCAAATTCAACATACTAAATGCATATTGATTTGTTTTTCTTATCCCCATTACCCTTTCTTATTCTTTACTTAAAATGACTCCCTCATAGTTCCCCATCTATGTTCCCATGGGGAGAAAAAAACATGACATAATTATTTATCTTTCTGACCCTGCCTTATTTCATGTACTGTGGTAATTGTTTCTTTCCATCCATCTTCCAGTAAATGACATAGTTTTGTTTATCTTTATGCATCACTGAAACTCCATTGTGAATGTACATCACATTTTATTTACCATTCATTTGTAGCTGGACCCCTATACTGCTTTCATTTGTCTGGGCTACTGTGATTAGAAAAGACAAAAAAAAACCACATGGGTTTACAGAGCCCTTCTGGGTTGTGCTTATAGGGTCTTTCCACATATACTCAAAAAATAATGCAGCTAGAATACATTGTAACTCTGTTTTTGTTTTTCAGGAATGTCCACACTGTCTTGCCTGGCTGTGGCCCAGTTTACATCAGTAAAAAGGTCTCCTCTTTGTGTTAAGGATTTGTTGGTTTTGAGATTTTCTTTGGTTGACAACTCTATATCCTCTAATGAGTCTTCAACACCTGAGATTCTCTCTTCTATCTCTTGTATTCTATTGGTGATACTTGCATCTGTAGCTCCTGATCATTTACCCAGCTTTTCTATTTCCAGCATCCCCTCATTCTGTGTTTTCTTTATCATTTCTATTTCAGCTTTCAATCCTTCAACTGTTTGAGTTGTTTCCTTCATTTGTTTGGTTGTTTTTTCTTGGTGCTCTTTAGATTCTTTGAGAGATTTATTTCTTGAATTTTCCCCCATTTCATGGATTTTTTGTTTGTTTTTTCTTCTATTTCTTTAAGGGATTTCCTTGTTTCTTCTTTGAGGGTCTCTATCATCTTCATAAAATGTAAAAGGAAGCTTTTTCCTTGAGAGAAGCCTTTCCACCAGCCTGGTTCTAGAGCCGCATCAGTCCCAAATAAACATACAGGAGGCTATATTAATTATGAAGCTGTTGGCCTTGCTTGTTTCTTACTGGCTACCTCTGACTTAAGTAATTACCCCATAATTGTTAATCTAAGTATTTCTCTTACCGGAGAATGGTTCCGGGCTTCCTACCCCCATGGCATTACATCTTGACTCTCTTGTGTTTCTCCTTCCCAGAGTCCTCCTGGACTCCTAGTCCCTCCTATCTATATTCCCTATAGGCCAGACAGTGCTTTATTGACAAATAACAGGCAAATAACAGGACTTCCCCAACATCTCCTCTTTTCTGTTTAAACAAAAAGAAAGGTCTTAACTTTAACATAGTCAAATCATATATAACAGAACAGTTATCAAGTAAGAATACAGTTACAATATTTTGTCTATCAACATTCAGCAAGATTTAAAGAAAATATCATCCATCCCATCCTTGTGAGTCTAAAGTTCTATATGTAGCTTATCTTTTATCATAACTAAGGAAAACTATAATTATAACTATCTGTCTTCAACTCCATCAAAGACCACAGAAGGATAATATATAATCACTAGGATTGACAGAGATATCTTACTGCCTGGACAGTCACCCCAAGTTCCTCTGTAACGTTGGGGCATCCATCTTCAGCCCATAGGCTACAATGTGTCTGGAACACTTCTCAGCAAAGCAGGAAATTTCAAACTGTCCATCTGCATTGGCAGTCTGTCAGTCATTTTTCTGTGTCCTGCAGAAAGTCTGGTAGACTCTTCCATGAAGCAGGAACCATGTAAGACTGAGTTTAGTAGTCACTTTCCTGTGGGTCCTGTATGTCCAGATTATACAACAATAGTCAAGCAGTACAAGCAAGAGTAGTTTCTTGCCCAAATGGCTAATCTTGCCATGTTGAAAGCAAACTTCATAACGAGTTTCTTCAATGCCTATCTTCCTCTCAGACATAATTGGTGCTGCCAGGAGCAGACATTTCTCATTGTCAAGAAAAACCCTAAACCATTTTACATGCCATTTTCTGAAGGTCTTTGAGAGGTTTGAAGACTGTTTATCTATCTCAAATATATTTCTGTATATCTAGAAAACCTAACTTACCTAACTATAAGTTTTGACTATTATAAGTAAATATCTATAGTCTGTATTTAATTATGCATTATGCTTTAAAAGATCAGTATAAGCACAATACTTAATCAAGAGGAGAAATATACACATCACAAAATTGACCTTGAATTTGTATCAATAAATGAAAAACAATACCCATACCATAATTCCCCTTTTTACCATTAAAAGGAGATTGGTTGTGATCATTAGCCAATTATAAACAATCCCATTTAAATGAAAACAAAGATTTATAAACAAGATGGGAATTAGGATGTCGCTCATTCCAAACTGCTTTATGCTGGAAGGGGCGCTGTTCATACCATGGGTATCATGACAAAACTCAGAAACCTGTATAAGTCTGTATTTTTGGGGTCTGTAAAGCTCCATCATCTTAGCTGTTTCAATTGTTGGAACATCTGATCCACTGCTTCCAGGGGTCTTGGTTCGTCAAACCACAGAAGCCTGGAAGGAATCCTCAGCTTTTCATTTTCTGTAGAAACATAAATAAAAACTCCTTTTCCAAATAACATATCCTTACACTTAAATTTTGAAGTCAAGGCATTTTTAAAAGGTAGAAGTTGGATTAATTCAGCAGCATTTATAATCAAGTGTACTTTAGCAGTTCCTTCCTGAGTAATCAAAAAACTGAAAAACACAATAGCATACAGTATCCAGACTCTCTGTGTATTTTCCATCTTTGCGTGGCTTATTTATTTATCTATTATTACTTTATTTCTTTCACTGTTATTTCTTTTTTGCTGAGACAGGGTTTCTCTTTGGAAATCCACCTGCTTCTGCCTTTGCAGCAAATCTTACTCTGCCTCCTGAGTGCTGGGATTAAAGGCGTGCGCCACCAACGCCCATCTTTTCTATTTATTTACCACTATGCCCGATTCTTTTTCTCTCTCAATCCTATATTTTTAAACACACTGTAAACCTTTAGAGGTTTTGTTCATCCAAGTCTGACTTTACTGTAAATCTTTATGTTTTTCTGGCCATGTGTCTTATCTGTAAAACCGCGGCTGTTTTAAACTGCCGGGTTTTTTTTTTCCATTAAGATGGCGGGCGTAAGCGTGACTCCAGCTTACCGCCTCAGTCCATGCTGACCTCCAGCAAAAGCTGCCACTTCCAGCTGTACGTACAACTTTTAAATCGTTAGCAAAGCTTCTTAAAACAACCTTGCTGTTTTTTTTTTGTTTGTTTGTTTGTTTCTTCCTTTTATGCCGAGTCAGGATGACGGCCTTAATCAAGCCGCGAGTCTCTGCTTGCCGCTAGCAAAACAGAGCTCGCCTGAGAAAATGCTGCTACCAAAATTCTGTGCTTCTCTCTGTTCTTCTGTTTCTAAAATTCCTTTAAAGCTTTTGTTGTTTTGCGTGGAAATTCAATCCCACTCCTGACAATAAAATAATTTTTAAGGTCTGTCTCCTCTGCTTCATCTATGTAGTGCTTTTCAGGTCTTGCTGGTGTTGGTTCCCTAGATTCTGGTGGAGTCATGTTGGTCTTTCTATTGCTGAATGAGCTCTTATTCTGTCTTCTTCCAATCTCTTCTTCAAGTGGATGCTGGTGGGGTCTTTCCGTCTCCACTGGTCTCCTTCCTTCCTGAAGCTGAAGCTGGGGATGCTGACACTGAAGCTTCAGCTGAAGCTGGGGTTGCCAGAGGTCGGGGCCTGGAAGGGCTGATGTCTTTCCTGTGTGGGAGGATCTTCTGAAGCTGGGATTGCTGGAGTTTGGGGCCTGGAAGGGCTGATGTCTTTCCTGTGTGGGAGGGTCTTCTGGATGCCAAGAGCGCCCCGGAAGATCAAGGGGATGGGTGTTGGGCAGGGGATGGGGGGTGTCCCTGCTGGAGACCCAATCTCACCTGAAGCTGGGCTTGCCAGAGTTTGGGGCCTGGAAGGGCTACAAAACTTTAGCAAATCAGTACAGTACTTGTTAATACAATAAAATATTAATTTTTCTGGAATCATATATTGCCTTAGCCCTAATTTTGTCTCCAAAATTTAGTTCCAAATCAAAGCACTGTTTTTTTCTTTAATTTTATACAAAATAATGTCATTTGAAATTACATGAATCCTTCTTTAAAAGTAAGTTCCTCATGCAGGCCATTCTAGTTCAGAGCAGCGACCAACTGTGTGGACATGAGGGTGACTGGGCTCCATTCTGGTTGGCCCACAGAAAGGGCGTAGTCTAATATCAGGAAGGCTTTAAGATTCTACATTGAGAAAATGTGAGTTCAATAACAATTTGTTTTAAAACAAACAAACAAATCCCTATTAACTGTTCACATGAACACAACATCCTCCTAGTCAATCATCTCAAGCCCTTCTAAGCTCAGATGAACCCTCTGATTTAGAAGCTCTGGTTTGTTTTTTATTAAAAATCACAGCCTTACCCCCACCTCATTAAAAAATACAGTAAAGTCTACCTATTGTAGTCATTCCCATTGGCAAGAATTACACTCTCAATGTGGTTTTAATTTTTCCTTATTGTCTACTCTGCCAATCCTAAATATCTCTGACTGCATGGTAATTTCCTCCATAGAAGAAAATACCAACATATTTTAAATAAAGTTTGCTGACATGAATTTTATGGGGCTTAGAGAGGATGATATCTCTGCTTGATTCTTCCACTTTGTTCCTACCTAAAATCAAAGGAATCCAGATGGAGAGATGAGGGGAATATGATAGTGTGGTAGACTGCCACCCATATACTAAAGTACTTACCTCCAAGATGACAGTGTCTAGAAGCAAGATCCTGGGAAATAATAAGTTAGATGAAGATATGGGGGCTGCCAGAGCCCATGAGAGAAGACATGCTCTCTCTCTCTCTCTCTCTCTCTCTCTCTCTCTCTCTCTCTCTCTCTCTCTCTCTCTCTCTCTCTCTCTCCTCTCCCTCTCCCCCCCTCTCTCTCCCCGCAAAGGTGAATAATTATAATTTTTGTCTTCAAGAAACTAACCACTCACAAGAGAAGATATGGCTGTGGCTTTGTCCCTTGGGTGGTTTGCATATTACTGATAAAGTTTGGAAACCTACATTGTATTTATTGCTTTAGTTGTGTGCAGGAAAAAATGCTTTCCATGTCACATGGAGATAACTTTTGCTTTAGCAGAATACAGTGCTTTACTATCAGAAGAGAACAGCAGCTGGATCTGCTTGCTTTCCACAGGGCAGTAGGTACTTCCACAGCTTATGAGAAAAACGTATCATCTTAACCTCAGTGATATGAAGTCTCTATGACCATAATAAAGAGAGCAAGGAATTCAGAAATAGAACCAATTTAGATTTCAAAGTAACTTGAGTTTTGACTCTGTTCCTAAAGGTGACCTTTTGTGCTACTTTGAGGTGACAAACTTGATTACTTCATGTGGAAAAGGAGGATATGTGTGACACTAAGTTTTTAGGCTTCTTTCAGTTGGAATTGCAAAGGCATTTTTCAAGGAAGACACCCTCCCTTAGAGTAACACTGAACCTGATGGCTTCCCTTGCAGCAACTCTGGACAGCTTCCTTTGCAGCAACCATGAACAGCTTCCCTTGCCACAACCCTGGACAGCATAACTTTCAGCAACCCTAGGTAGCATCCTTTGCTGTAGCCTACAAAAAGTTCAAGTGCATTTCTATTCTTCAAGTGTTATGTGTCCGTTCCTTCTTTAATTTGTCACAAGGACAGAAGCAAGTCATTGACTGAGATCTATTAAAGTTTTAAACAGTGAAAAAATACCAGAATACTTCTTTATTATTGTCATATCTGAGCAATAACATACAAGAAAGAAAAGATCACAAAAGCAAGAGGTGATTGTAGTGATGCTGCCACAACCCAAGGAACGCTTGACGTCACCAGGAGCTAAAAAAGGAGCAAGAGCTTCTTCCTAGAGCCTTCACAAGAATCATGTACAAATCTTGATCTTCTGTCTTCCAGAATTGTGAATGAATATGAGCAAAAGTCTCAAGCCATCTGGGAAAGTATGTTTTTTTATAACAGCCCAACAAACTCATATATGCTGTCCAGGTTTGGTTTAGTTGGGAAAAAGTTGGAGTATTTGAAGGGTCACCGCAGAGAAGTGACATAATCCTTCTTTTTTAAAATAGTTTACAAGGTTGAAAATAACATATAAAACTCAGGTTAATTTCTGACTTCTTTAGTGTCTGAGTTAATTGCTTCTAATTCACAATATAATTTAACTTACAGCTTAATGTTGCAAGTATACATGACTTCCAAAAACAAGCTATTGTTTTCTTTTAACCTTCCTTCCTAAATCTCTTTTAAGAATCTTTATTTTTTCAATGCTAGGCATGGTGACTCTTGTCTATAATCTTAGCCTTCAGGATGTTAAAGCTGAATGATCACATGACTTTGAGGTCAGCCTGGACTACATAGGAAGACATTGTTTCTAAAACATCAATCAATAAATAAAATCATTCCTAATCCCTAATCTCTTTTCCAATCAAAATATAATGATTAAATGAGAATTTGACATCCAAACCTCACCCCTGCCCAGAATAGCAAGAGAACATTCCCATATAGCACTTGCTTCCTAGTGTCACAACAGTATAGGCAAGTGTTTGTTGGAAGTATACACCCATTTCCTAACAGAGTCAATGCCAAAGGGTAAAACACTATCTCAATAAAGCTGCTTGTATCTAGAAATATACTCTGGGGAAGACAGACAAAAATGAAGAGTGGCCCCAGGGATCTCAGCTTCATTATACTTTTATTAACATAATAACCCTTTTAACTAAGCAACATCCCAAATTGGAAAATTACCTCCCATGTTGCTTTCCCCTTGATTTCAGATATAAGCACTAGGCAATTTCTCAACCAGAATGCTGTGTTTGAGTCAAGTTTCTTCTGTGCTGTTAGCCAGCTGGTTCACAGCTACCCAGATGTTGCCTGAACCTTTCCTAAATATAGCTCTTCAATCACATTCAGAATCCTTCAAGAAAAACTAAACATAAGTAGGTATATTTCCCTGATGAAAATCAGAATTGGCCACCAAAGAGTCCTTTGGGGAAAAAAAAGAATTATAAATAAGCCAAATAGGCAAATTTTTTATTCTGAATGCTTGATTGCAAACTAGTGACCTGACCATAGTAAAAAGATTATCAGGTACCTGACTCAAGATTATTAAGCACAAAGTTCCTTTCTGGGAATATGGCACCACTAAGTAGAGGTGATTTAACCATCAAATTACTGAGTATGAAATGAAGTATGTTGTGGGGAAGAAATCTGCTTGTGTTTTGCATTTAAATAGTATTTAAGTAAAAAAACTGAAAAAAGCAGAAACATTCTGAAGCAAAAACAGACCGGGATTTCCATTTCCTATCCACATCATAAATGAGTTCATTCCACAGCAATGACGCCTTGCATTATGGGTATGCTCAGAAAAAATCTTTGGCCTGGACTCAAGGCACTGAGAACACACACACACACACACACACACACACACACACACACACACACACACACACACACGGGGGGGTATTCATAGTCCTACTTAAAGCCATATAACCATGGTTAGGTCTCTATAAAGTTTATGAATAAGCACCTAAAGTAGCTTCAAATAGAAGTGACAGAGAGAAGACAATGTTCTTTTCATGGTACTTTGAAAATAAATAGCATTTGTTACTAAAGTTAGCAAAATATGATGCTTTGACACCAAACATAATTCTCAGGGATCTCGAAATCCTCTGGCATATGGCATAAAATCCCCAGGAGGATTATCCACTGAACCCAGTGCCTCTGCTCTAAATTCAGAGGGCTCTGCCCACGTGGCTCCTCTCCAAGCGTGGAACTCCTACTCATGCAGCTGTCGCCAACATGTAGTAGCCTGTCCTTCTTCACCTTTCACTCGGAGCGACTGGTTGTCACAGCCTTCTCCCTGATCCTTAAGAACAGAGCGTTGAGTTGGAGGAATTCACAGATGACACGGGGAGAGGGGACAAAGGAGCAGAGGCGATGACATGACACCGCAGCACAGATGAAAGCATCAGAGGGCGCTCAGCTGAAGAAGACAAATTTGAGCTAATGACTGCAGGCGAGTGAGTAAGAGGCATGATCTGCAGACGTGACTGTACCCTGTGGGAGATGAGCACGAACACAGCAGAAGCTGCCAGCTCTTGTCCTGCCCACGTCACAGTCTGTGGTGACTCTGAGTCCCATTTCCCATGCCCCGCACAAATGAGTTCAGCCTACAGCGACGATTCCTTGCCCAGTACTTTGAAATGCAGGAGCTCTTTATCATGACCAATGCTTAGCTGCCAAATTGCCTTCTCTGGTTCTGTCACTGACTCAAAGTATCATGTGACATTTGTAAGAAAACGTGGCCATGTATTTTCACTACACCCTATAGGGGTTTTTGTTTTGTCGTGTTTTGTCTTGTCATTGTTTGTCTCCTCAGAAATAAGATGTTCATAATAAATTCTGAAGATGATGTTTCTAAAAGGAATAAAAATAGAGAGCAGAATTCCCCATTAAGACTCAGGGAAAGAGAATCCAGAGAGAAATGAAGAATGGTGAATATGAAAACGGGAGGCAGGGAGAGAACTTAGGCTGTGATTAAATGCCTCCAATTAGTGATGTCAAGTTCTGGGATAAGAACCTATAGTGCTTAATACTCTCAGGTCAGATGAGGTTGCAAGAGGGGGAGCTGTAGAGAAAAAGCAAATTAAATGGAAAAATGATAGGTAACTTTGGTAACAGTTTCTTCAGATTCTTAGGCTTCCTTCTAGCATTTCCTGTCAGCTGTCTGGCTATGTACCAGGGAAAAGAGAAACCTCCTCATACCATTCCTGTGGGGACTTTGAATTGTAAGTATGAGAAATAAGCTTGGTCCACAGGGCAAAGAAGGAAATGGTGAAATTCCTAAATGCTAGAGTGGCAAGATCAAGAATAGGGTGGCAAGTCTGTGTTCTTCCACTTCTCTGTGGTAATGCACAAGATGCCCTTCTGTGCCCTGAGGTCCTAGTAACAAACAGATAAGAACTGACTTAGACTGTGGCAAATCACGCTCCCATTAAACACCAGTGCAAAATCACTAATTCGTGAAGTGTGGTGTGGGAGCTAAGGACTCCATGCTACAGTGAAAAGTTGTTTCTGCCTGTGTCATTCTGGCAAGTGGTTTAAACAGCATGAGGCTCAATTTCCTCAGATAGGAAATAGGATCAATGGCTTGAGGATATAGCAGAATCCATACTTACCATTCATGAAGCTCTGGGTTCGATTCCTAGTACTACAAAAACAAAGTCTATTGATGCACACCTGTAATCTCAGCACTTGGGAGGTGGGACAGAAGGAATGTAAATTCAAGGTCACCCTTGTCTACATAGTAAGTTCAAGGCTCTTGAGACCTTGTCTCAAAAAGAAAAGAGTGTTACTTACAGTTCTTCCTTGATAAACTTGTATGAATTGACTTAACCTCTTCTCAGTATTTGTTATACAAAATATGTTAACCATCATACTGTCAGGCATCAGATAAATGATATTTATGTGACTCCCAGGTACAAACAAGAATTTTTTTCAATATAATTCTTTATTCTTTGGGAATTTCACATCATGTACCTCGATCCCACTCACCTTCCAGTTCCCTCCATATGCATCCCTTGCCCTTGCAATGTACCTCCCAAAAGAAACACCCCCAAATATTCAAAAACAAACAAACAAAAACACCTATCTCCTTCGTCTTTTCTGTCTCTCCAACAGCACCTCTTCCTAGTGGCACTGGGAGCTGTGGTATGTCACTCAGTATGCCCTTTTGTCCAATAAGCCCCACCCACAAATTTCATTATTGTGAAATTGGTCTGGTTCAAGGCCTCTGACATACAGTCATCACCGAACCCTCAACGAAACATCTTTCAGATACCTTGCCATTGCTCCAAGTCATGGAGGTCCTGTAGTTATCGTTCCACAGAACAGTCCCTTCATACTCTCCAGCAGGTCATAGATGGGGTAGATGTTAGGGTAGGCCAACCCAAGGCCCAGGATGTGGGTCTGGATGGTAGCTGAGCTAGTCAGTCTGGGCCGTTGGGACTGAACACCTCAGGTGAGGCAAAGAGCCAGTTCTCCTAGGCCCGTGCTATCTGGGTCAGCTCTCCCATGAGAGTCAAAATAAGCTCTCTTGCAACAATGTTCTAGGAGGGGCATGACCAGCCATCCTAGGGCTAATGAAGGGCCAGGCCTGCTCAACACAGTCTTTGGATTTCAACATGCATGGTTCCTCTGGGATAACAGAGGCTATGAACGTCAACATCGATCCCACCTGCAGCAGGAACATGAACCCAGACATGGCCCTTGCCAAGAAGTCAGTAACGGATGTCACTATGGCCCTGGTGGCAAGCAGGCCACCCAAATCAGCCTGTTCCCCACCACTTTCTCCTCTTCAGTTCTGCCTCTTCAAAGCACGTGAAGAGTTTTGCCTCTCTTTCTCTTCCATTTCTCCATAATGTATCTGCTCATCCTAATGACACCAAATGAATGCGGATGCCTTCGGCCAGCCTCCACTGTGAGGACCCAGGCTACCTTGTGGGAGTCCTTCACCCACCTGTGCCCCAAATAGGCATCTTTTGTACTTCAGATTCCTGCAAGTCCTGTGGGAAATCAATCATCTAGATGCATGCATGGCCTACGAAACTTTATAAAAATAGATAGTTTATTTTGCTTTTTATTACTCAATACACACCTATGTATGTATGTGAACATATACACGCATGGGTGCACATGTAGAGGCTAGAAGAGGGCTTCACGTGTTTTCCTCTATTTCTTGGTGGTAGGGTCTATCCTTGAACCTGGGGCCAGCCAGAGAGCTCCTCTGTCTCCACCTCCTTCTGAACTAGATTGCAGTCATGTACTGGATGCCTAGCTTGCTATGTGGGTTCTGGGAGCTGTACTTGAGACCTAATAATTGCAGAGCAATCACTTTATACTACTGAGCCATCCCTCTAGACTCTGCATATGTCATTTAATTTTACACCAGCTGTTGTAACTATGTGGCAAATTTATATATTTTATGTTATATATTTTGTATCCTTCATTATGGAAATAATTTCAATTTTATATTGACAGCCTGTGGAAAATAGAAAATTTGGCTGAGGAAAAAAATGTAATTAATTGAGACATGGTAATAAAAAGAGCAATGAGCAAAATTAAGCAGAGCTCTGGTTTTTTTGTTTGTTTTTGGTTTTTTTGGGTTTTTTTGTTTTTGTGGGTTTTTTTTTGTTTTGTTTTGTTTTTCAAGACAGGGATTCTCTGTGTAACAGCCCTAGCTGTCCTGGAACTAGCTTTGTAGACCAGGCTAGTCTAGAACTCACAGAGATCTGCCTGCCTCTGTCTTCCGAATGCTGGGATTGAAGGCATGTGGCACCACTACCCAGAGAAACTCTAGTTTCTTATTGCTCCATTATAAAAGCAGTAAATAGAAGTCAAAAAGAGGGGCTGGAAAAAATTGCTCAATGGTTAAGAACAATGGCTGCTCTTCCAGAGGATTGATTCCCAGCACCCACATGGTAGCTCACAATTGTCTGTAACTCTATAGGCATTGGGCATGCAAGAGGTACATAGATATAAATTCAGACAAATACACACACACACACACACACACACACACACATCTGTGTGTGTGGTTTCTGTGAGTTCCAGGCCAGCCTAGTCTACAGAGTGAGTTCCAGGAGAGATAAAGCTATTACACAGAGAAACCCTCTCTGTCTCGAACAATCAAAATAAAGAAATAAACAAATAAATAAATCTTTATCAAAGAGATAATGTTTAAAAAAGAAAAAATCAACAGGCAAACATTTTTGTCTACTAATTATTAGGTAACCTGATGAAGAATGAATGAATGGAGTTAATTAGTGTAACTGTACCCAGTCTGAAGAATATGACATCTCCACATTTTATTTTCATATATTGAAAAGTCTTTGAGTTGATCTTGAGAGGTGCAACACAAACATTCACATAGAAAATAACCCTCCACTCTGGAATTGTATAAACTGTTCCTCCCTGTCCCCATGCTTGATACAATCTTCTCCTGCCTCTTTAATTTCATAATCCACCTCCATTCTCTTATGAAATTGACTTTAATTTAAAAGCAACAATATTTCCCACCCACCATAATCAGACTCAGTAGACCTTCTGGAACCTAGCAAAGAAGAAAACCTACATGAAGGCTCTGGTTAATAATCACTTTGCCATTCAGTTTTCTTAGCAGGCAGGGTGTTGTCCAAGTGCCTGAGACCTGTCTCGGTGTGGATGTCCGGTGAGCATGATTTGGAACATCAGTAAGCAAAGGCTCTTTGTGCCTATCCTTATTCCAGATCCTTCTGGCTGATGCTACTTGAGATTTTTCCACCAGCTTCTGTTTTGCTGTTTTCTTCCAGACGCCTGTCAGGACCAGGAAGGCTCCTGATCCTCCACTCTGCTCAGCTAAGGAAGGGTGTCTCCTTCTTTTTCATTTTGTCTGCTATTAAACAGTGATTTTTTATATTACCCAGAGTAAGCTGACCTTCTCAGCTGAATAACTATTTCTTTTTTTAAAAAAGGAAAAAAATGATTCATGATCTTGACCCTTGGAATTGGAAAGTAATGTCTCACTGAGAAAAGGGAGCACAGAAGCCTCGAGACGGTGCAGTTTAGACTCAGCTCATACCTGCCAACCTTCTAGAACTGGGTGGAAATTATTGTGAAGGAGCAGAAAAGAATTTGGCCAGGACATATGGAAATAGCAATAAAAATCTACTCTGTGTATGAAGAATTAGGGAAAGCCATTATTAACAGTCCAGCTACAAGTAGCAGTCAGTTGCTGGTTCATTTACTCATCCAGGGTAAAATACTCTCTTTGGGAAAAGTTTATTTCCAAAACATTACTCCTAATCACACTCTTGTCATCTCATTTATGTGAATGAAGTTACTAATCCTGGAGCTGAATGACAAAAATAGGAAAATAAGTATATTGAACTAAATCAGAATGGAAGGATGTGATCAAATTGTGTAACTAATTTGAATGTCAAAGCTCTCAAGGATTAACTCAAGAGGGGGTTAAGAAGAAATCAGCCCAGTTCAGTTACTCATCTCACAGTTTCTTGTTGTTGTTGTTTTCCTTTGGTTTCATTGGTTGTTGTTGTTTTGTTTTGTTTTTGGAATTTCCTTTTAAAAGGAGTAGCACAAAATGTGTTGTTTGTAATTTTGAATAGAGTTGGATCTTCTTCATTTTGTATTTTCAGAAATTTACTCCATTGCTTGTTTACAGGTGTCTATCAGATAACCACTTTATAACTAAAACAAATCCTTAACTTCAATGAGTTCCTGCTTTAGAAGACAAGCAAGAAATACATCAATATAATATATAAAGTATAATCAGGAGACTTCACAAACTCAGAAATGGCTTAAGGAAGGAGGGGTCTTCTCTCAGGACAGGTAGTGCACACAAGTAATTAAAATAAATCCGACAGAGTAGATACTGAGGGGCACTCTGAGATGAAAATAAATGTGAGGAGTGGAGAAATGAACATATTAAACAACAGTGTCTGAGTAGTATGGTGAGAGTCTGGGGGAGGAGGTACACACAAGGCAGCTCAGTTAGCCAGGCAACAGAGGGCTCCAATCCCGAGCTGAGACATGGAGCCAGCTCTGTGCACACAGTGCAGGCAGCTGCACTGGCCCCAGTAAGTGGAGCCCTGGACTTGGACTGATGTTCCTCATTTACCTCCTTGAAAAGTATGAGTTTTGGAACAAAATGTCTTCCACTTTTTTTAATCTGTACACCACCAGTTATGACCACTGTGATGACAAAGACTTTAAGTAGTCTTTCCAGAAAATGTAATCCTCCTCAGATATTTGTGTCTGTCTGGCTTTAGCAAGTGTCACTCACTCACTACTCAAGAATGCCAAGTCTCCAAAGAAGGAAGCCAAATTTCTGAAAGGCCACTCCCAGCCACACACTCCTGGGGAAATGGCTGTTTGAGGTTTTTGGCCTTTTCTCTAGTCCTTATTCACACCTGGGTTTGAAAATATCCTTCAGCCTAGTGTGTCACAGCCTTCTAAATATTCCCCAGGATTATATCTATGAAAGCAAATCCTTCAAGCAAGCACACAAAAAAAAATCATTTGCCATTCCCTTTGCCAAAACACACACTGTTTCCATCAACCTTCCAAACCAACTACTCAGAAGCCTAACCAACAATTCCTAGGATTCTGGTGGGTTTTCATACGGGCTCTAGTTGTATATTGGTCTCTGTGTTGTCTATCTGTAGAGTAGCATATCAAGCTGTATCTCCATTAAATTATTCATGATTCATTTTCTTATTTTTCCTTACTTAAAGGCCAAAGCCCTTGGCCCAACAACAATGGTTCATCCACCTCCCGAAGTCATTTTTATTTCCAGTATCTTCTTTTCCCTTGAAGCATCATATTTAATACCTTCACCTTCTTCTCAGTAAAAGCAGGTTCTTTCCCTCTATGACCTACTTGGAGCAATTTTTCCATTATAATCTAGGTCAATACAGACAATATGCCTTACTTTCTCAATAACTGAGATTAAAATTCAAGAAGTACAAGAGCCCAAGGTATACATATTAACATATATATGTATACATACAATTGTAACATATGCATATGTGTAAACACATGCACACGAATATAACATGTACATATATGTGTACAAGCATGCACACAAATATTCATACATATATAATATATGAATGTAACATAAGCATATATATACACATACATACACACAACAGTAACACATGCATATACATGTATATATAATATACATACATACACACACAAATAAAACATATCATACATATGTGCACACAGGTATAACCACTTACCAGACCAGAACATGCGTATTTCCAGCATTCCAGCATTTTTAAGTCAATACTCCCCAGGGTATATCACTAATCTAACTTCTGCCATCATAGACTAGTTAGATACTGTTATATTAAATGTGATTCTTCAGGAATTTGGAATAGTTTTACTCTGTGTCTATGCAACTTTCCTTTGTTATTGTACCTAATGTAGTGTCCCCTTTTTATTAAATTAATATTCTCTGCTCCATGGCTAATAAATAACTGTGCTTCAATTAGAGATTTTCTATGGGCTTCATTCATTTATCTTTTGTCTAATCTGCTGTTAGCCTCACCTCACATGTCACAAATCTACACTGTAGAAGTCATATTTCCCTGCCTCTCCCTGCCTCTAGTTCCTTCTACTATATCATACACATTGTTCATAAAAGTCTGTTATTTCTTCCAAAGATAATGTTTAATCTTTGTTCTATTAGATAGGTAGATGATAGATAGCTGGATGAAAGATAATTTTAAAAGAGATTGTATTATTATTAATTTAGTTCATCAAAGGAAGATGGACAGAGAGAGATGTCTATCATTGAAAACAGGTTTGTTGCTCATAAAAATGAAGAAAAATGAGCACACTATGGGGGGACCAATGGAGAAAGCAGAAAGGTCAATTAGAGGCAGGTGAAGCAGGACCCATAGGCAAGAGCCTTCCTTGTATTTTCTGTGAGAAAGAATAGGAAAATCTAGGGAAGAACAATACAAGTGAAGTGCTATGTTGGATATAATGTCAATGTGCTCTACTGTGTAGCAGCTGCTCTTACTTTGGGAGCTGACCCAGAGATGGAAATGGCAGGTTGATAATATCCCAGAGAATGTTAGTCCTGCAAAAACCTTGTGGATTTGGTGCTGGACAGGTTGGCTTGCATTTGATTGCTGGGCTCCCACACACATTGTTTGTCCTCTGTAGGGACAAGCTGAGGCCAGCCAGGACAGTTTCTGAATGAACAACAAGACTACAAGATAACACTCATCATACTACAAAAAAAAAAAAACCCAAGTTATCTCTATCATAAAGTCACTATGTCCAAAAGACTCCAGCATTTGGAGAATGAAACTAGGAACTGAAAATCAAAACATTTTAGTTAAAATTTGAAGATGGACTCTCCCTCTTCCCTCTGCCCTCTGCCCTCTGCCCTCTGCCCTCTGCTTGAGGTGAGTGTGGGCTCTTCTCAGAGCCCCAACTCCCGACATCCCCCTGCTTCCATCTTCCTGGGCCTGCTCCACTCATAGAGTAGATCCAACCCACCAGAAAGAACCACTCTGAGTCTGGCCACACCTCAGTCTTGAGTCCCTTCCACCCCCCACCCTGTGCTTCAGGTGAGTATGGGCTCTTCTCAAGGCCCCAACTCCCAAATCCTCCTGCTTTGATTTTTATGGGCCTGCCCCTCACCTAGAGTGTCTCAGACCCACCTGCACCGATCATGAGGCCCATCGGAGTACTGGACCTGCTTGAACCCACCAGAAGAGAACCGTATACACATACCTACCAGGAGAGGAAGAGACCCCATGAGCTCCCACTGAAAGAAGGGATGGGAAGATAGCAATATAAAAACACAGTCAACAACAGAAAAAAACAATATGACCCTATGAGAGTCTAGGGACTCTACACCCTAACACAGATGAAACAGAAAAGAATGACCTTCAAAACGACCTCATGAAAATGATAAAGGCCCTTAAGGAAGATATGACAAAATCCCTTAAAGATATAGAGGAAAATAACAAACCAAAAAATGCAAGAAATCAACAAATCTCTTAAAGAAAGCAAGAAAAGCCAAGAAAAAACAATCCAACAGTTGAAGGAAATAATTCAAACCATTCAACACCTGAAAACTGAAATAGACACAATAAAGAAAACAAAAACATAGGGAAGGCTGGAAATACAAAAGCTGAGTAAATGATCAGGAACTACAGATGCAAGCATAACCAACCGAATACAAGAGAAGGAAGACAGAATCTCAGGCACTGAAGATAAACTAGAGGAAATAGATTCTTCAACCAAAGAAAATCTTAAATCCAACAAATCCTTAACACAGAATATCCAGGAAGTATGAGACACTGTGAAAAGACCAAACCTAAGAATAATAGGGATAGAAGAAGGCAAAGAAGCCAAGCTCAAAGGTGCAGAAAATATATTCAACAAAATCATAGAAGAAAACTTTCCCAACATGAAGAAGGACATGCCTATAAAAGTACAGGAAGTTTCCCGGACACCAAATAGACTGGGCCAAAAAAAAAAAGTCTCCTCACCATGTAATAATCAAAACAGCTAATAGACAGAATAAAGAAAGAATATTAAGAGCAGCAAAAGAAAAAGGCCAAGTTACATATAAAGGCAAACCTATCAGAATTACACTGACTTCTCCATGGAAACTCTGAAGCCCAGAAGGTCCTGGAAAGATGTTCTACAAACACTAAGAGACCACGGACTCTAGCCCATACTACTATACCAAACAAAATTCTCAACATTATAGATGAAGAAAACAAGATATTCCCTGACAAAACCAGATTTACATAATACATATGCACTAATCCAGCCCTACAGAAAGTTCTGGAAGGAAAACTCCAGCCCAAGGAGTAACTACACTCACAAAATCATAGGCAATAGATAATCTCACTTTACCAAAAACAAGAAATAGGGGAAAAACTCACACACAATATCACCACCAATAATGAATCCAAACAAACAGGAATCAACAATCAGGGGTCATTAATATCCCTCAATATCAATGGTCTTAACTCACCTATGAAAACACACAGGCTAACAAAATAGATACAAAGACAAAATTCATCCTTCTGCTGCATACAAGAAATACATCCCACCTTCAAAGACAGACATTACCTCAGAGTTAACAGCTGGGAAAAGATTTTCCAGTCAAATGGACCTAAGAAGCAAGCAAGTATAGCTATCCTAATATCTACCAAATTAGACTTCAAACTAAAATTAATCAAAAGAGGTGAAGAACATCTTTCATATTCATCATAGAAAAAAATCCATCAGGAAGAAGTCTCAATTCTAAACATCTATGCCCCAAATAGAAAGGCACCCATATTTGTAAAAGAAACATTACTAAAACTCAAATCACACATTAAACCCCACACATTTATAGTGGGATATCCAACACCCAACTCTCACCACTGGACAGGACCACCAGACAGAAACTTAACAAAGAAAAAAAGATCTAACAAATAATGACACAACTGGGTTTAACAGACATTTATAGAACATTCCATCCAAACGAAAAATAATATACCTTCTTTTCAGCGCCACATGGAACATTCTCTAAAATTGACCACATACTTGGCAATAAAGCAAACCTCAAAAGATACAAGAAACTTGGGATAACCCACTGTATCTTATCGGACCACCATGGCTTAAAATTAGAATTCAACAATAACACTAATTGCAGAAACCCTACAAAATCATGGAAATTGAACAATGCACAATTGCACAATTTCTGGGTAAAGGAGGAAATAAAGAAAGAAATCAAAAGACTTCCTAGAATTCAATGAAAATTAAGGCACAACATACCCAAAAGTATGAGACACTCTGAAAGCAGTTCTAAGAGGCAAGTTCATAGCACATAAAGAAACTGGGGAGCAGCCATACTAGAATTAACAGAACACCTGAAAGCTCTAGAACAAAAAGAAGCAAACTTACCCAGGAGGAGTAGACACCAGGAAATAATCAAATTGAGAGCAATAATCACTAAAGTAGAAACAAGGAAAACAATACAAAGAACCAATGAAGCAAAGAGTTGATTCTTTGAGAAAATCAACAAGATAGACAAACTTTATCCAGCCTAACCAAAAGACAGAGAGAGAACATGCTAATTAACAAAATCAGAAATGAAAAGGGGAACATAACAACAGACACTGGGGAAATCCAGGGAATCATCAGGTCATCTTTGAAAACCTGTACTCCACAAAATTGGAAAATTTAAAGGAAATGGGCAATTTTCTGGATAGATATCACTTACCAAAATTAAATCAAGAACAGATAAACAATTTAAATAGACCTATAACCCCTATGGAAATAGAAGCAGCCATCAAAAGTGTCCCAATTAAAAAAACTCCAGGGCCAGATGATTTCAGTGCAGAATTCTATAAGAAATTCAAAGAAGAGCTAATACCAGTACTCTCTAAATTGTTCCACAAAGTAGAAGCAGAAGGATTACTGCCAAACTCTTTTTACAAGGCTACAATCACCTTAGCACCCAAACCACACAAAGACACAACCAAGATAGTGAACTACAGACCAATCTCCCTCATGAACATTGATGCAAAAATACTCAAGAAAATACTGGCAAATAGAATCCAGGAACACATCAGAAAAATCCACCATGATCAAGTAGGCTTCATCCCAGGGATGCAGAGACGGTTATACATACGAAAAGTCATCAATGTAATCCACCATGTAAACAATCTGAAAAACAAAAACCACATGATCATCTCAGTAGATGCTGAAAAAGCCTTCGACAAAATTCAACACCCCTTCATGACAAAGGTCTTGGAGAGACCAGGGATAACAGGAACATTCCTAAACATAATAAAGACAATATACAGCAAACCAACTGTAAACATCAAACTAAATGGAGAGAAACTCAAGGTGATTCCTCTAAAATCAGGAACAAGACAAGGCTGTCCTTGTTCTTTCTAGAGCAATAAGACAATAAAAGGAGATCAAGGGGATAAAAACTGGAAAAAAAAGAAGTCAAACTTTCACTATTTGCAGATGATATGATAGTGAGTAAGCCAAAGAATTCCACCAGGGAGCTCCTACAGCTGATAAACACCTTCAGCAAGGTGGCAGGATACAAAATTAACTCAAAAAAATCAGTAACCCTACTATATATAGACAAAAAAAGAACCGAGAAAGAAATCAGAGAAACATCACCCTTTACAATAGCCACAAAACAACATAAAATATCTTGGGGTAATGCTAGCCAAACAGGTGAAAGACCTGTATGACAAGATCTTTGAGTCTTTAGAGAAAGAAATTAAAGAAGATACCAGAAAATGGAAAGCTCTCCCATGCTCTTGGATAGGCAGGATCAACATAGTAAAAATGGCAATCTTACCAAAACCAATCTTCAGTTTCAATGCAATTCCTATCAAAATTCCAGCACAATTCTTCACAGACCTTGAAAGGACAATTCTCAACTTATATGGAAGCAGAAAACCCAGGATAGCCAAAACAACCCTGTAGAATAAAGGAACTTCAGGAGGCATCACTATCCCTGACTTCAAGCTCTACTATAGAGCTACTGTAATAAAAAACAGCTTGGTATTGACACAAAAACAGACAGGGAGACCAATGGAATTGAACTTAAAACTGTGATATTAACCCACATACCTACGAATACCTGATCTTTTGCAAAGAAACTAAAACTATACAATGGAAAAAAAGAAAACATCTTCAACAAATGGTGCTGGCATAACTGAATGCTGGCATGTAGAAGACTGCATATCTATCACCATGCACAAAACTTAAGTCCAAATGGATCAGAGACCTCAACATAAATCCAGCCACACTAAACCTCTTAGAAGAGAAAGTGGGAAGTACCCTTGAACAAATTGGTACAGGAGACCACTTCTTGAACATAACACCAGTAGCACAGACACTGAGATCAACAATTAATAAATGGGACCTTCTGAAACTGAGAAGCTTCTCTAAGGCAAACAACACAGTCAACAAGGCAAACCAGCAGCCCACAAAATGGGAAAAGATATTCACTTACCCTACATCTGACAGAGGGTTCATCTCCAAAATTTGCAAAGAACTCAAGAAGCTAGGCTTCAAAACACCAAATAATCCAATTAAAATGTGGGGTACAAAACTAAATAGAGAATTCTCAATAGAGAAGTTTAAAATGGCTGATAGACACTTAAGAAAGTGCACAACATCCTTAGCCATGAGGGAAATGCAAATCAAAACCACTCTGAGATATCATCTTACTCCTGTCAGAATGGCTAAAATCAAGAACACTAATGACAGTTTATGCTGGAGAGGATGTGGAGAAAGGGAAACACTCCTCCACTGTTGGTGGGAGTGCTGACTCATACAGCCACTTTGGAGATCAGTATGGAGATTCCTCAGGAAAATGGAAATCAGTATACCACAAGATCCAGCAATTCCACTCTTAGGCATATACCCCACGATTCATACTATAAGGACATCTGTTCAACTATGTTCATAGCAGCATGATTTGTAATAGCTAGAACCTAGATGCCCCTTAACTGAGGAGTGGTTAGAGAAAATGTGGTACATTTACACAATGGAGTATGACTCAGCAGAAAAAAAAACCCAATGGAATATTGAAATTCGCAGGCAAATGGATGGCACTAGGAGAAACCATCCTGAGAAAGACAAACATGGTATGTACTCACTCATATATGGATTTTTAGATATGGAGCAGGGGATTGCCAACCTACAATCCCACCACCAGAGAGTCTAAGAAACAGGGAGGACCCTAAGAGAGATGTCCATGGTACCTGGAGAAGGGGAATGGGATGGGATCTCCTGAGGGGATTGGGCACATGGGTGGGAGGGGAGAGGAAGCTGGGAGAAAAAAAGGGGGAGAAGTGGAGGGGAGAGAAGGACATGGGGGAAGCAAGAAGTTTGAGTCAGGAGAAGAATAGAGGAGAGCAGGATGAGAGATACCATAATAGAGGGAGCCATTAATAGTTTCAGAGAGAGATCTGGCACTAATGAGATTTTCAGAGATCTACAAAAATGACAGAGATCTACCTTAAATGTCCTCCCCTGATAATGAAATTGATGACTTACCTTATATGCCATCCTAGAACCCTCCTCATCCAGTGGCTGGCAGAAGCAGAGGCAGACACCCACAGCTAACAACTGAACTGAACTTCTGGAATCCAGGTGCAAAGAGGAGTGATGAGCAAAAGAATCAAGACCCGGCTGGTGAAACCCACAGAGGTAGCTAAACAAGGGGAAAGCATGGACCCCAGACTGATGACTGAGAGGTCAGCATAGGACTGATCCAGACCCCCCTGAACCTGGGTGTCAGAGAGGAGGTCTTAATAATCTATGCGACCTCGAATAGTAGATCAGTATTTATTCCTGGCATACAAATGGACTTTGGGAGCCGGTTCTACATGGAGGGATGCTCTCTCAGCCTGGACACATGAGGGAGGGCCTAGGCCCTGCCAGGGATGATATGACAGACTTTGAAAATCCCCCATGGAAGGCCTTACCCTCCATGGGAAGCAGTGGAGGAACAGAGTGGGGAGTTGGGGAGATTGTGAGGGCGGGGGAGGATAGGAGGGGAGTTAGAGGGAGCTGGAAGTAGCATGTGTAAAAAGTTAAATAAAAAAAAGAAAGAAGGAAAGAAGGAAGGAAGACAGACAAAGTAGGTGTAAAACTATGCCATCAAGGAGTTTGCTGAATTCTGCCCATTATTGTATAATGTTGGCAATTCTCTGGTAATTTGGCTCTTCCAACTAACTCTGCAAACATACATGTTCATCCTTGCAGTTAAATAAGGAACAGTAAGAGACCATACTTACACCACAGGATGTAGTTTAGGTGATCCATGGGCTGGGACCAGGGAGGACAGAGGGCAGAAGGGAGCCCAGCCACAAAACTTTAAGAAGCTTAAAATGGACAGCGGCTGCCTCACAGAGCTTGGGGAGACCCAGCCTTGTCAGTCTCCAGGAGGTTCTGAACATGATCAGATACGCTTGTCAAAACAGGACCACTGACAGCCTAATGACACACTGGACAAGGTATGAATCCAACAAACCTGGGGTGCCTTAGAGTTGGTGACATCACTTACAGGGCCCTATTACAAAATGAGAATTGTATTCAAGGGGATTTTTTTCGCTATAAGATTTCCCCTCTCAACCCGTCAAGGGGTTTGTTTCATCATACTTTGTTATTTAATATCATATCATTGAATACCTTGTTATTTAATAGTTTATTAAATATCATTAAGCACTTTGTTATTTAATTACATAGTTCCTTGAACCCCAGAATTGGGCAAATATGAAGATTTTCATAGGTTTGGAACCTCCAGACCCTCCCCACCACAGTTCTCAGCCTCAGTACCTATTTCCAACCACACTCAGGCTGCATAGGATAGGGACTACAGTCCTCTAACCACAGAGACCAGGGAGTAGGTAGTTGAATTTGTGAAGGGAGGCAGTCATTTGGCAAGAGTGGCAGTCTTTCAAGAAGCACCTTCCAAACCCTGGTTGAATATTCTGTGGGCTGAGGATTTCACTGACAAAACACAAATTCAATAACAAGATGATTGCGAGGAAGGTTTCATAGCAACAACCACGTTGCTTAAACTAAGCTTGGTGCTCCCAAGGCACAGAGCCCACAGCAGCACCACTGGTCAGACCCATGCAGCAAGTACCTGACTTGGACCTGGAAGGTAAGTTTAAACAGCACCATACAGGGTCCTGAATTTTCGAAAGTAGATTCCCACATCATCCCTGGTACATTAGAAATCTCAATGATAACAAACAACCTAACACGAAAGCTCTAAACCTAGGGCATCAGGGTAAGTGTTTCCGACTAGGCGCGTGCTGATTGATTGCTTAAAGCCCCTCTTTGGCCTCATGGTGCAGACAGTGAAGTGCTTAGACAGGTCCCTTGCCTAGAGTAACACAAATGCTCCACACTTCCTCCTATATATAGCAAGACTGCTGTACCACCTCGGAGACAAAAATAGGATGTGTTGAGTCTTGTGTCCAGATTTTTAGGTTGGAAATTGTAACCACTGTAGCAAAGGGGCACGAGCAATGCAGCTAATGAGAAGCAGAGAAACATACAAGGAATTTTTATGCTTTCTTCTCTTTTCTCTTTCCCTTCTGATGATACTCATTCCTCTTTTCCTTTCTTAGGACACTGTGTCCTAAAGCAATAATGAAGCTTTCTTCCTCCAATTGTTGTGAGAATTAAAATGGGTTTGAAAGATAATTAGCGGGCACTGCAATGAAATTTACTATTATCAATAGCCTATTGGCACTGAATTCTATTTTTGCACAGGAAAGAATGCTGGATGTATTCAGACAAGAGTTGTTGCTTTCTTAGCCCATGTATGAAAGACAAGACCATACATTAAGAGGATTCAGGCAGAATGACCAATTAAATGCTTAATGATAATTAAAAGCCTGTGTCATGCTATAAATACCAAGAAGCACAATATATTTCTCCTAATTAATATTCCCTGGGGCTCCTCCTGTCTGATCGATGAGTCACAAAGGAAGGAATCTAACCAAAGAACTAAATCTCAACATATGATAATCGAGAGCTGCCACCTTTTCACTGCTACATTTTATTTATGAAAATTTTCACTTCAATGCATATCACTTAATTGAATTATTCCTTTTCTGTTTTATTGCTTCACTATATTTGTTTAGAGATGGGGTTTGTAGATATGTTTTGCTTATCATCTTGAGTAGAGTAAAAGTCACATAGTTTCTAATTCCAAACAGTAATATAAAAAGCATGACAAAGGTTTAATTAATGTAAACTTCACTAACACTTTCTAGAATTCCATTAGAAAAACTGTTCTCTCATCGCACCTTCCCCATTTCCAAGAATGTCATTCATAATTTGGGATCCTAAAGGGGAAAGATGTCCACCCAGAGGACCTAGCAACAATCTTTCCAGATGTCAAGATGTACCTGCCTCTGACTCTGCATGAGTTAGTGTAGCCAGTTGACCTGTCTGGACTTCCCCTTATCCTTCCATTGTTAATTTAGGATTCTGGCAATAAATGCACTCATCCCTAGGAAGCAGAACTAAAAAAATTTCAGGAATTAAAGTCCAGGTCTCTCACTTAGGAAGCCTCAGAGACCAAGCGAGGAGGATTTGGAGTATTTGGTAGAGCAGAGTGGAAATGATTATCATTTGCCACCTAGAGACTAACTGCAATAGTACTTTATCTCTTTTAATACTTTCCCTGGAAAGGGGAAGAGAGGACTGGAATCCTGAAGGGCCTAGTTCCAGAATTCATCAGAAGCAAGTGTATCTAAGCAGTAAGAGGGTCAAACCATCATTAACTCAGTGATGCAGTCCCTGTTGGGCTCTGCGTGGCCTAGTGACAGGTAGGTCTTCTTACATGGTAGCTTTGTGCTACCATATATATATGGGTGTTCTGTGAGTTGGGCTCAGAGCTTTGTAGGATTTTCTCCACTGCATTTTGAATGCACATCATGCTGGCCCAACTAATTTCACTCTCCACAATCACACATCTCCAAAGATGATAAGGTGAGAAAGATATATCATTGGTTATATTTGAAAATGAGGGTTTACACTTGAGATTGGACTACACTGAACTTTAAGCAACTTCCAATGTCAGAAAATTATGAATTCTAGACAAAGTATTGTTATAGAGTGAGAAAATATTAGACATAATGGTATAGGGAACATTTAGCAGCACACACAATGCTTTCTTTATATAGAATTTATTGGTATGGTTTTCATTATTCTAACAAGATATCTGAAATAATCTATGTTATAAAGAAAAGAGATTTGTTCATCTTATAGTTTTGAGCTTCAAGGGCATGGTGTCAGTTCCACTAAGGACATCATTGTAGGTGAATAACAAAAGGTGACTCACATGGGAGAAAGAGCTGTCGTGTGTCCAGGCAGGAACCAGTGAGCCATTCAGCAACTGGGCTCAGTGTTATGACAACCTTCTCTTATGAGAGCCACTTTAAAATCTCACAATTATTTCCTTACTTCCTTTCTAGAGAGTTCCATCAATGCCTAACGAGCTCCCACCAAGTCTCTGAAAAGTCCACATCACCTACCAAATGTGGTCATACTATGGTCTAGAGCTCCAACTCCTGTATCTTTGAAAGAAAGAGTTGAAACATATCCAAGCCTCCGCACCCTCTTCCTTGGAAGAACTATTCTGTAAACTACATAAAACTGTTCTATGAAGACTGAGAGTTATTAGGAAAAATAATGGTTTCAGTTACTGTGCCAAAACCAAGGTTTTGCAATTATTTCATTCTTGTAATAAATTTTAGTTAAAGCTCGGTATGTGAACCCTTCATTTTCCATAAAATTTTATAACTTTCCTAGATATTATAATCATGGAAAAATAAAGTATCCTGTGGTTGACATGCACATCCTGTTCAATTTTTAACAGATTAAGGGATAGCAGTTCAGAATTTACAGTATCTGTTAATTATTTCCATATCTGAACAATATGTTGGAGTAGACTTTTCAAAACATCATCAAGAATAATGCTTTGTTTTAAATCATCTATAGTGATAACCTACCTCCTTAATTGTTTTAGAGGCACCTTTAGCTGTATTATTTCATTCTATCTTCAAGCTATCAGCTATCCTCAAGGAGATAGAGCTATTCACAATAAAATAACCTATGATTAAGTATTGATAAAGAAAAGTTTGGAACTAAGATCACTGGTCCATTAACAGAGACACTGATGGAAGTTCATAGAGCACTGGCTGATGGTTGCAGATGCTTGTGTCTTGAAACAAAAGAATTCAAGCAGAGACTCTGCATAACGGTAGAAACAGTTTATTAAGAAAGAGAATACTCTCGAGTGTAGAAGCAGCGCAGAGAACTGGGGAAGGTCCTGCATTCAAAGGCCCTGGGCCAACGATCCATGACTCTTTATGGGTCATTTATGCCACACTCCTCTTCACCCACGTTTGTGTGTTATGCATGTTTCTGGCAAAAGAGTCATCCCTTACTTGTGAGCCTGCTGTGGAGGGGCTTCCAGTTGATATGGACATTCTAGTGGTAAATTTCCATGTGCTGTTACTAAGAAGCTGCCTCTGGAAGCACCGTTGTTCCTCTATTCCCATTTCAGACCCAATGTTTGGTTCAAAGAGTCTTCCAAGGCCCCTTTGTCTGAAGATGGGCTGGCTCCCCTAACTCTTTGATAGGAAGGATAAAACAGCCCAAGAGTCAAAACACCATGTCCCTGAAAACAGCTGGAAGGTGGGCAATTTCCAACAGATGTTCCCATTGTTTACCCCATGTTATAAAAGTGTCTGCAGTGGGAAAGAGATGCGGGAACTCTGCCATGGAGAAAGCTCCATGAGGAATGTCAGGCTGCCTCAGCTTCCCCAGTCAATTACTGCTGGATGTAAGCTCCTGAATTCACAGTGTGGAACTTTACTTCCACGTAAAAGTTCTCTTTGTGGGGACCTTGCTCTGCTTGCCACTCTCCATGAAGAACCACACCTGGCTGCCTTAATGAGGTTGCTTCAGATGATGGTGCTGAATGTTTGTAAGCTCCCAATTTGAAGATGTTGCCTTTCCGCAGTTTGCTTGTTTGGTTGCTTTGGCTTGGAACCTGAAAAGACACTGTGTCTTATCTTAGACTCTCTCCAGCTACTGTCAGAAAGAGGCTTCTCCAGTCAATTTTTGCTAGATGTTTTAAGTGCACAATTTGTGTTATTTTCCTGTCCATCTATCTGTCTACCACCCATTTATTGCTTGTTAGTTATCTTTACTTTTGAATTTCTGTATATTTAATAAACTCTTTCATTCAAAACCAAAAAAGGCTGTTGTAGATTATTCTCCAGACAGAATAGCACACCAGTTTTTCTACCAACAGGCTTCTGATGTGCTAAACTCTGTTGACAATTACATACATGTTTAAAATGTATTGTGTCAATACTCATGCCCCATTGCCCTCTTGTATTGTTCCCCTACTCTTGCTGAATCCTTTCTTCTTACAAACAAGGCCTGATCCGACCCTGTGTCTATTGTCGTGTGTGTGTGTGTGTGTGTGTGTGTGTGTGTGTGTGTGTCTTGTGAAGGCAGCCACAGTTTCTGTATCCTCTAGCTCTTACATTCCTTTGGCCACCTCTTTCAGGATATTCACTGGATTTGGGAGTGGATGATCTAAACATCTTGTTTAGAACTGAGATCACTTATCCTCAGTGCTGTAACTGGTTGGAGTTTCTGCATTTTCCATCACTCTGTATAAAAGAAGCTTCTCTGATCCAGGCTGATACAAGTACTAGTCTTGGTGTCTAGACAAAAATGTATAGGATGAAGTTTGGCTGTGTCTACTCTGCAACATCAGTAGCACAGTCTACTAGGACCTGTGATTGTTCCAGGAAGAAGCTTTTGAGCAAGTTCATATTACCAAATATACATTCTCTCCCAATGAGCAGGCAAGAAATGCAACTGGAGAGTAGTTTGTTAACCCCAAAATGCTGACAGTATTGGAACAGTGGAAACATCTTGCCTGGCATGTTGGTAATATAGTCTACAGGGTAAATAGATGAGAAAGACCATTGGTGACTTTTCTCCCCCATCACCCAATATAGCCTCTTCTAGTTCTGTAAGAGCCAGATATCAAGGAGGAAGCTTCCAGATCAGGTCCAGGTTAGTTTCTCTGTGTCCTGTATCCAGGGTAAATGATACTCTCAGCAACAGTCTTACCATCTAGTTCTGGTGGATGACCAAGACCAATGGCTATAGCCGTTTCATTAACCTTGACACAGCCCCTTTTCTGCTCTATTCTCTTGTTATACCTCTGTTCTTGTAGTTTGAGGTGAGTCACTCAGTTCTCAGAAACCAATTTCCTGTGACAGTACAATATTCACTGGTTGCTTTTGACATACAGAACATAATCCTTGACTGTGAGAGAACACAGCCATTTTGAATTTCTTCTCTCTTTTTAAACTTATGCCCACAAGCTCTAAATGTCTACAAGGCGATGGAAGTCATTCAGGCTTAGCTCAAAAACAGTTTTGCTTAGGGATGGGACTTGTGTCCACTTCTCCAGTCCTAACCAAGGAGCTATTGCAATTGATACCTACTGGAAAGGGGGAAATTAGTTTTCTCCAATGGAGTGAGCAATAGACTGTAAACAAAGAAACAAGAGATTTTTCTTTTTTTTAGAATTTGGGGGTTTTTGTTTATTTGTTTTGATTTCCTTTTTTGTTTGTTTTTTGAAAAAGAGAAAAACATGAAATTGATGAGGTGGGGAAAGCCAGGGTTACATAGAGATACCTTTTCTCCAAAAACAAACAAACAAAAATGATAAAAATCTTTTTCTTAGACTATAGTACTTGAACAATCACATTCTAAATGAGACCTAAAATGTCCCAGAACTGAGAGTTTAGGACTGGAATATAATCCATGCTTTTCTTTCTCCTCTTCTCTCGTGTACATTTGATCAAGTAGAGGGTTTACTGTTAATCCTGCTGTGATACCTGTAGGAAAGTCAGTGATGATTTGTTCTCACCATAAACACTGTCAGAAACCATCACCACAAAGATTGTGATCAAACAGGAAATAAGCCAATGCACTTTGAACAGGATGGATGGCTGTGATAGAAACAAGAGGTTTGATTTTCATTGTTCATTATATTTTATAACTTTACTGTAGGTCATGCAAGAGTCAACCACCACATTTCTGATGCCTTCTCCAACTTCTCCAAGCTTACAAAGTTGTCATAACAGCTGAGAAGCAATCAATCTCATAATCCGTAGATCGAGAATACTGTCCAATTCCTTTGATCCCACTTCCTAAACTGCTCTCGCACAGATTCTCTCATCTCCAGGGTGCTTGACTTGAGACAAAGGCTTCCTGTGAGTTAAGAGATTAGTGCAGAGATGGGATGAACATTCTTAGAGGGTCTAGGTGGGAATGAAGAGCTAAGTATCAGATGTGTTTTTTCTCTCAATGAGTACATAAGTTCCTTTTCACCATTATTCATGGTTACACACAATGATTCAGAACCAAGTGAAGGGGACTCCAGGGTGACCTGTCAATGTGAAGTACTACAGCCACTAAACAGATCCTCATCCAATCTGGGCTGCCCAGGATTTAAATCTTAATACAAAGCAGTATTTACAGTGCTTCAGGAATCAACTTTTTCCTCAGTACTGAAAACAAATGTGTTTTTAATTAAAAGAAAAACGAATGTTTGTGAAATAACAAAATTATGTGAGAACCCTTGCTGCTCTCTGTTCCATTTCACCGTGGGGGTTTTAAAAATGAACTAAACAATGTTTTACGTGAAGGGACAGGTTGTAAATGATATTGTCTGGCTATTCTTTTTTATAGTCAACATATAAAAGAAGAAACCTCCATTGGCACACATATTTGAGTGCTTGGTCATCAGAGAGTGGTACTACTTGAGAAGGATTATGAGGTGTGGCCTTGTTGGAGGAAGTGTGTCACTGGAGGTGGAACTTCAAAACCTCAATCCAGATCCAGTATCTCTTCCTGCTGCCTACAGATATAGATATAGAACTCTTAGCTCCTTCTCCAGCACCATGTCTGCCTGTAGCCACCATGCTTCTTGCCAAGATGATATAGACTACACCTCTGAACTCTAAGCCTGCCCCCAATTAAATGCTTTCCTTTGTAAGGGTTACACAGTCATTTTATTGCTTTACAACAGTAGAACACTGACTAAGACATAGAGCAACCCAGAAAGATGAGAAAAGATTTTGTGTTCTCATTTCCATGTCCTCCACAAAGTGTATTTTTCTCTGTGGAAGGCATGACTTCAGTATCTCCTTTTCCCTCCTTCTTACTAATGGGGTTTAATTTTGTATAGAGGAAGTGAAATGTCCAGGCTAAACCCCACATGCATAAATGTATGCATACACACACACACACATACACACACAGAGAGAGAGAGAGAGAGAGAGAGAGAGAGAGAGAGTTTCCCAGCTTCCCTTGTAACTCTAACTCTAGATGTCCAATCAATACGTGACTGTTGACAGCCGGCTTGCTGGGAAACTGTTTAAGGGAAATGAATTCAGCTGGCCCCTGCTCCTTTCCTTTTACATGTCTTCTTCTTAGCATGTTTGGTAGTATAGGAGATATCTTACAAATCTGAGGGAGAGAAGCTGAGCTAATGGTAGCTAGGAAGAAAGACTGAGTCTTGGACTGCTTCTTCTAGAATCGTGTGTGCTTGAGACAATGAAGACCTGCATGTCTCAGCCAGTGTCATTTTGATCACTTGTGCAAAAGGCAACCTCTGGCTTCTTTTATCTATACAGCTGAGGGATCTGAGACTACACTACAACTTAAACCAAGCAACCCACTACTGGTAGGTGTTGAGCTGATTAAACCCACACCTGTTTCCAAAGTAGCTTTATCTTTTCTATTGGTTCACTCTCTTGGATTCTGCTTCACTGTAGAACTTGGGGTGTTTTCCCATAACTAGATCCTATCATAGAAGTTGCGTCTGCCTGTGTACGTGTGTCTGTACACGCCTGTGCATGCATATGTGGAAGCCAGAGGTCAGTCAATGTTGGATGTCGTCCCTAATCTCCTCCCCCCGATTTTTTTTACAGGATCTCCTGCTGACCCTGTAGCTCTCCATTTCAGCTAGACTGACCTACCTCTCAGGATCCAATCCTGGAATTATAGGCTTTCACGGTCACACCAGCTTTTATGTGGATGCCAAGGATTCAAACTTGGGTCCTTAAGCTTGAGCAACACTTTACCCACTAAGTCATCTTCCCAGCATAGACATTTGTAGTACTAAATGACTTCAGAAGACAGGTTTACCTCCTGTTCAACCTGCTCTCACCCAGGGCAGAAAGGGTCATTCCAGATAAGCCATGGCCAGCGACCTTCACTGTGAGGGTGTCAGGATTTTGGTGACTGATAAATGGAATGGAAAGCTTATTATGCAAAGAGAATCCTTTAGCAAAGTATAAGAAGGCCCTACTCCAGTTCAGCAAGAGCAAAGAGTATGTGAAGGGCTGTATTTACTTCTGAAAATGATTTACTGCTTCCAAATACTTGAGAAGGCATACAGTGAAATATGGGGATGAAATATAAAGTGTTCAATAGCAGATCTGGTAAAAGAGACAAATATAAGAAGCCTAAACTAAGGAGGACAATGTCACAAATGGGTATCTTGGGAATTACTGGGTCTGCATCACCTGTTCACTCCTAACCTCTATCACTACAAACAGCTTGTGTATCTGCCCCAGCCATTGTTGCCTTTGTTTCTTGATTCTTCTAACTAGTCTTCAGTCTCTGTTTATCCCTCTCCAGTTTTTTAATGTTGCTACTGTAAATGCTATCTTTCTGAAATTCTAATACAATCAGGATGCTCTTAAAGTCCTCACAGAGCTCAGTACAATACCAAAGTCCCTTAAGCACAGCTCACAAGTCCTTCAAGATCTTTCCCACTCTCTTCCCCAAAGACCTGGCCATTTACTTATCCTCCTGCTCCAAAAATCCAGATGGACTGATTTGCATTTCATCAAATGTACAACCACCTCCCTGATTCCATGTATTGTCAATGCCGTTTCTCAATTTCATTCCTATTTAGCTCACTACTCCAGACTAGCCACCAGGGGTTTAGTTTGGTTTTGTGGTCCTGGAGCTGGAACCCTGGGCCTTACAAATGCTGAGCAAGTGCTCTACCGCTACACTATGCACCTAGCCTTAGATTTGGTTTATTACCACCTCTTCTAGCAAACTGCCCCACACCACTCACAACACACTTCCATCTCCTCAGCTGGGCTCAGCTAACACTCAACCGGAAACCACTTTTCCACAGTCTGTTTTCTTAACCAGATGTGATCCCTGAGGGCAAGCACTGAGACTTTCATTGTTTTTTTTTTTTCTTCAACAGCCCTTTCTTCTCCTAGAAGAGAAAAGGATTACTCCTGACCCTGATCAGGTAGTAAAAGCTGGGAAGACCCATCCATGGAAGGAATTTTCTTTTGAATCCATTCCCAGACAGGAAAAGGATCTCTTTAATTAGGCACGACCTTGAGGTTGGCCAGCAGATGGATAAAAGCAGGTCAATGGTTTAATAATAGGTCTTTCTCTAGACCAATGACATTTTAAAGGAATGTGCACAGCTATCTAGCTATCCTTCGGTTTCAAGGCTGAAGAGAAACCACAGCAAGCAGGAGACAGTCCCTCTCCTTCAACTAAATGCCACGAGTCAATGACAGTTTGTTCCCAAGGTCCAAAGCATATCTGGCCCCTTGAGCATAAGTCAGGAGAGAGAGAGAGAGAGAGAGAGAGAGAGAGAGAGAGAGAGAGATGGAGAGATGACTAAATCCTTCTATCCTTCTGTAGTTATGTTTTTGACTCTTCTACTATATGGAGAGTCCTCATAGCCCTGAAAACAACCAAAAGGCCATTGCTCCCATGGTAACAGCATCTCCTTGCGCTGGCTCTGGACAAGGAAGGACCAGAAGAAAAGAAGCCTTGAACATTTTATTAGAAAACTCTTCCTTGCTTAATGAATTTTAGAAACCCACTTGACTATAATCTTCACCAGAAACAGTAGTATAATTGTTGAAATAACATTGGTACCCTGATATGTACAAGTATTACCTAGAAACCCCAGGCAGTATTCCTTCCTTCTTGTCTGACTAGCCATCCCAACCCCAGTTGCTCTTTTTCTCTCTCTCTGCCCCTTGATACAGGCAAAGACCCCTGCTTCTGGGTTGCCAGTGCTTCTGGCTTACCCTGCTCTGGCCATTCATCTTAACAAAATGCTTCCAGAAAGACAGGAAGACCCAAAGGAGCCAAGGACACTACTACTTTTGAAATATTTTCATTCATGTTTGTTTGAAACATGCCCAAATGAGTTCCAACTATTCATCCACAGACTTAGCGAATGAACCAAGACAATGGGGACAGGGTCACACATCTTTTTTCTGTTTTGTTTTGTATTTTTAAAAATAAATGCTATGATAATCATCTATTTAGACTTGCCCAGGTTTAACAAATGAAAATAGGAGACTCCAATTCAATTCAACTTAGATTTCAGATAAACAATGAAAATGTTTCTGTTATAAATGGAGTATAATCTTCAGGATGTACAAACAGCAAAAGGGTATCTATCGTTTATCTGAAATTCACGTTTATCTGGACGCCTTTATTTTATTCATAATACTGCATGTATTTTTTATAGTCATAACTTATTGAAGCAGATAAAGGATAGAAAACCACATAGAACCTGCAATGTGGTTGCAAAAGTTCTCTCCAGGGTAGGATTTCTTCTGACATTTATGTTCACCATATTTGTATGAAATTTCCAATTTTTTTTAAATCTTAGCTTTTATGTTCAGAAATCTAATGTTTTAAATGATTTATATAGCAGGCTTATAATTATCTAAGTATTATCTAAACAAAACTCCATTATTTTGAAATGGAATCCATTCCTCCATGCACAGGTGCCTCCACCCTTTAAGAAGGAAATCAGCATCTCCATCATGGTTTCTCTGTATTGTTTTGGAGGCGTCCAGCCCGGCCTCGAACTCACAGAGATCCACCTGTCTCTGCCTCCCGAGTGCTGGGATTAAAGGCGTGCGCCACCACGGCCCGGCATCTCCATCATGGAACATGACTGCAAATGAAAGTGCTGAAGGGGGGGGGATGTGGACTGCAGGAAGAGGAAGGGTGTGGGCTTCGGAAAGGGAGGGGTGTGGGCTGCAGAAAGGGAGGGGTGTGGACTGCAGGAAGGGAACAGAGCTATCTTTCAAAGCGATTGCTTTTCAAGCCCCAAACCACACAAATTAGAAAAAGTATAAATTAAAATTTTTGGATACATGATGCATTGATTCTTGTGGCAAACATCTTTTCTATAAATTTAGTCACTGATGAGTAGGTATCAAGATAAAATGAATTTCAGGGCCACAGGCGCTGCTCTTCTCTCTTGAGTCTTACAGATCATAAACGGTCTCACTGAGCCTTTCAGAATCATGACTATTTGAGTGGATTTTCTGTATTATTAATAATAAAAACGTAGGCTATTTTCCATGACCTAACAAGCAGCGTCAAAGAATTTGCAATAGCAGTTCACCAGGGGCACAATCAGACACCACTTTTGCTTGTACATACATTCATTTGAAGTTATTTTCTCTTCGTGAAATAATTTGTCCAAGTTTTGTGGTCTCTACGGTTTTATAAATCACCCTAAGAAATGGTTCCTCATGGATGTGTTGGGAATCTTGGTGAATTTACATGATAAATGATGATTAAAGGTTATTAAAAACTTACATGATGAATATTAAGTATCCATTGTGATAATTATTGGCTCTTATTCTGAGTCATTTTTGTAATGACAGATGCTGCGAAGGGTTCTCTGAAATAGAACAATGATGCTCACAAAGGCCCTACCTCTTAAAGGAAGCCTTCTTTCAACTTCTGACTTTAATTGACTAAATTCCTGACCTCACCTCTATGTTCTCAGCCATAGAATAGAAATTAACAGAAAATCGTCAGTCAGCATTAGAGGGACAGGGCACTATTTTGTCTTGGCTTTGTTATTGTTGTTGTTGTTGTTGTTAGTTTTCCTTTTTATTTTTCCTGTGCTTTAGGGTCACTATTCCGAAACTAAGACCAAAGTGGAAACAATGGTATAAAAACAAAAGGGGAGGAAATCTGCTGCTGAAATTTTCTCAGAGAATCCAAAGCTTGCCTCGCTTTTCAAATGTCAAGTAGCAACACCATACTTTGGCATTGGAGTGGTGTCTCTGTTCCTTTGGGGGGAAAGAAACTACCTCCTAGAGTTCACAAAGCAACCAGGGGCTGACTTCTTTCAGTATTCTGGAGACATGCTGTTTCTGCCAGTTTGCAATCAGCTGGCTAAGACAGGCCAGAGACAGGAAAGCCAGGAGAGGAAAGAGGAAAAGGGGAACAAAGGAAGGAGATGAATGGGAAGGAAAAAAGGGCAGCAGAGATGGAGGGAAGGGATAGTGTGGTAGTTTGAAAGTCATTGGCCCCCATAAACTCATAGGGAGTGGCATTATTAGGCAGTATAGCTTTGTTGGAGTGGATATGGCCTTGTTGGAGGAAGTGTGTAGTGATATCTTATTTATGATTTATTAAAACTTGACTGAGGACTCAGAAAAGCAAAGTTGGCCCCTAGCTTCAGGCAGTGGTGATACACACTTTTAATCCCAGCAGCCAGAAGCTAGGAGGTGATGGTACACACCTTTAAACCTAGGACTCAGGATTAAGAGGTAGACAACTCTCTCTGACTTCAAAGCCACCCAGCTCTACACCTTTATCCCAACATTAGGAAATTATATGACAAAAGAAAGGTCTCACCGGGCGGTGGTGGCACACGCCTTTAATCCCAGCACTCGGGAGGCAGAGGCAGGTGGATCTCTGTGAGTTCGAGGCCAGGCTGGACCCACAGCCTCCAAAACAATACAGAGAAACCCTGTCTCATAAAACCAAAAGAAAGAAAGAAAGAATGAAAGAAAGAAAGAAAGAAAGAAAGAAAGAAAGAAAGAAAGAAAGAAAGAAAGAAAGAAAGAAAGGTCTCAGAGAGGCTTTCATTTTCCAGTCACACTGAGGACAGGTTACAGTCTGAAGCTTGGTGAGAGCTCATGGAGACAGGATCAGCCCATTCAGCCTGAGGTAGAGGTAAGTAGCCAGCTGTTTTGTTTTTCTGATATTCAGCTTGAAGCTTGAACCCCAGTATCAGTCTTTGAGTCTTTTATTTTTTCATGTTACAGAAGGGTGTCACTATGGGGGCAGACTTTAAAGTTTCCTAGGCTCCGGATACTGCCCAGCATCTCAGTTGACTTCCTGTTGCCTTCAAGATGTAGGACACTCAGCATCATGTCTGCCTGGATGCCATCATGCTCACCACCATGATGATAATGAAACTGTAAGAGAGTCACCCAATTAAATGCTTTCCTTATAAGAGTTGCAGTGGTCATGGTGCCTCTTCACAGCAATAGAATCCCTAACTAAGACAGAGAGGATAGAAAGCAGAGAAAAGAGCAGCAAAATGGAGCACACAGGTTGGGATAATCTAATGCAGAAGAGAGGGAGCTGGATGGTGAACAGGGGCTTCGATGGCAGTCATTGCCTGGGTAATGGATTCAGTGAGAGGGAGTGGGAGTGCTTTTGGAAACGAAAGGAGAATGGGGACAATTTTTTGTTGTTGTTGTTGGCAGCTGGAGATGGCTAGCATGAGGACCTGAGTTCAGGACCTGGGGATGCCAAAGGCTGGGTGACAAACTCCAAATTCAGTAAGAAACTCCATCTCAAAAATTTAGGTGGAGGGGCAGAAAAAAAGACTCAGCAGTTAAGAGATCTAATTGCTCTTGCAGAGAGCCTGGGTTTAGTTCTCAGCTCTTATATGCCAGCTTATAATCATTCATAACTCTAGTTCCAGGGGATCCCATGCTCTCTTCTGGCCTCAAGGGGCACTATACACACCACATAGTACACAGACATATATGCAGGCAAAAAATTGAAATAGACAAAACCGGAAGTCAGTCTCTGACCTCCATGGACTCATTCACAGTTAAACACACACACACACACACACACACACACACTGTTTTTACTAATTGAAACTTGTTGGAATATGTTTTACTCATCTGTTCAGACCCACAGCTCACACTCACACTCACACTTGGGTTAACATGTCCCTCAGAACTGTTCTGTTGACCACACCTCAACCTTCATCTTGACTAAGACTCAGTTTCTTAGACAGGGCATCAGTATTTGGCATAAGAATGAGGGAGACAGAGCACAGCTGCTTTTACTTTGGAAGCTGAATAAACTCTGATCCTTTATAAGAATATTCTCTGTGCTTCCTTATAGCTTATCAACTTTCTCATTGTCTGTAATTTAATTAAATTATAATCACATCACTAATATACACCCAGTGTAGCCTGCATGATATGTTTCTCAACCAACAGGGCTCATCCCTGGAGAAGACTAACTCTCCCTCTATCCACAGTCATTAATTGCCTAAAGCTCTTCATCTAGGAATGGGGCCAATGAGAATCCCCACATTTAGTTTGGGATGTTCTGCTGGCTATTTTTATGTCAACTTGACACAAGCCAGAGTTATCCAGAAGGAGGGGGAACCTTAATTGAGAAACCACTTGCATAAAAACTGTAAATCATTTTTTAAATTAGCAACTAATGGGGAACTGCAACAATACTTTTCTTTGGGCCGCCAGCTTACAAATAATGACAGGGAGACTTGTTATTAATTATGAAAGCTTTACCTGAGCTTACGCCTATTCCTAACTAGTTTTTATAACTTAAATTAGCCCATATTTTAAAATCTGTGTTCTGTCATGTGACTTATTACCTCATCTCCTCGTTCTGTCAATCCTGCTTCCTCTGCATCTGGCTGGTGACTCCACCTTTCTTCTTCCCAGCATCTTCTCTGTCCCCAGGAAGTCCTGCCTAGCTATTGGCCATTCAGCTCTTTATTAAACCAATCATAAGGTACTTTGGCATAGGCATATCTTCACAGTGTAAACAAATAATCCAAAATAAGGGAGGGCCCAGCTCATAGCAAGTGGTGCTGCCCCCAGGCTAGTGGTCCTGAGTTCTAAGAGAAAGCAGGCTGAGCAGCCAGTAAGTGGCACCCCTGCATGACCTCTGCATCAGGTCCTGTCTCCTCGTTCCTGGCCTTATTTGATGAGGGGTGATATCTACGCTTACCTGTGAGTATAATAATCAATATTTAGAATGCAGTTAGAAATAATACCACTTTAGAAAAGTGGCAGTAGTAGGTTCTTCTCTAAGATTTATGAACTCACTTACCAGATTCATTTAGCTAGTTTTAAAGTAGCAAGCATGAGTCCCTCCTATTAACCAGGAATAGAGTCCAATTAGATAGCTTTGATTTGTGCCTTTAGGGATATCTTGCTATGTTGTTCATTACTGTGTTCCATAGATGTCACAGCTGGATAAGATTTTCTTTCCTCTTTTAGCAGCTTGCATATCCTTGCAGTACAATCAATGTTAGTCCCTAGGGAGGAGGATTTCTAGTTCTAGCTCAAGTCCCCTGTGTCAAAAGTACATGGTGTCTGCAGCAATAGAAACTTACCTTCAACTTCTAGAGGGTATCCAAGGGCAACATCATAGCCTACACTGTTTTGTGAGTCTCTTGGACTCCTCTGACCAACAATTTGAAAGAAAATGTCTCATGCCCAGTACTAGGAAAAATGTTACCATCTCTAGTGGTGTAACTGTGTGTATATGCACACGTGTGCGTGCGTGCGTGCGTGCGTGCGTGTGTGTGTGTGTGTGTGTGTGTGTGTGTGTGTGTGTGTGTGTGTGTCTTTGGTGTTACTTATCCCTCCTCATTCTCCCTCTTTTTCTGGATTGCCTTCCTCGCTCCCAATTAAAGCCCCCATAAAAAAGCTAAGAAGGAGAAAATGCAGATAACTTTTTAAAGAAAACATCTGTTTTAACTCTCTAGCCAAGACCAGTCATACTGGTTAAAATCTGGTCAATTTCTAGTGCTTCAGTTTTACCACTGGGTGAGGTCATGGTTTCCTGAAAACTTTGTGTGCAAAATCCTCTCAGAATTGAAAACTAGATGTTTATTCCCATCTTCATGTTCAGGCTTTGGTGGTGCCTTTCTTCACAGAACGTCTACTCAAGCTGCCTACTTGCCCTGAAAGTCAGGTCTCCTACTTCAGACCTGGATGACACCCTAAGTCCAGGTTTGCAGCAAATGCATTGTTAGTGAGTATTGTCACTGTTTCAGCACTAGACAAAGGCCAGATCTGCCCTAACCTGAAAGTGTTCAGCATGAACTAGAAGAATACCTCAACAGGGTAGCTCACCCTTATGCTGGTTAGCTATTGTCAACCTAAGACAAACTAGGATCTCCTGGGAGGAAGAAACCTCAGTTGAGGTATGGAATCCATCTGATTGCCCTGTGGGCATGTCTGGAGAGAATTTTTTAAGTGATGTTTTATATGGGAGGACTCAGGCCACTGTTGATAGTGTCACTGCTGGGAAAGTGGTCCAGCAAGTCATGGAGAGCAACCCAGTAAGCAGTGCTCTTCCATGGCCTCTGCTTCGGTTCCTACCTCCAGATTCCTTTCTTAGCTTCAGTCAGTAATGGAATATTACCTGGAAGTGTAAAATGAAAAATAAGAATCCTATCCTTCATAAGTTGCTTGACCTTGGTGTTTACCACAACAATAGGAAGTAAATTAAAATGTCCCCAAGGCTCTCCCTATGGGTGTGATATATCTTAAGCCTCATCCTCAGTCACTGACCTGAATGGTCTAGTTCTAGGACCCTAAGTTCTAGAAGTCACTCTGACAAGGCCGGTCCTGGGTGCTACGTCATCTGTACTCCTTAGCCCACCAACAGCAGAATAGCACAGGATAAAACCAGCTAGATAGAACCAACACTATGGGCTGCCATCTGCTGTCTCAGCAGAAGGCTCAACACCACTATGAGTAGCCACAAGTAATTTAGGCACAAATAAAATCCAGATGGAGTAGACCCACATGTCTCTACCAAGCACTAGGGCTGTGCCAGTGATTCTTTCCTCTAGTGGGCCTGAAGATAGGGTCTGAAGGATAAGTCCCACGTGAGGGTTCACCAGCCTATCCCTAAGTCTGAAACCAGTCCTTGGCCGTCCTGTCCTCTTCATCCCATAGTGAAAAGCCATTCTCCATACTGTGCTGCTTGAAGTTGAGAGACTGGTCAAGTGGTCTGTTGGCCACCAAGGTTGATTCTAAACTTGGCCACATCTGAGTCTTGTAGCCATAAGAACCTGCACACTCTCAAGGGAGCACCAGACCCTTGCACCAACTGATAGTAATGTAGGCCAAAATATGAGTCAGTCCCACTAGAGGTCTCCATCTTATGCTGGAAGGCTGACTAAAGGCTCCATCCACGAGCCTGCGAATAACTGCTCTACATAAGGATAGGGAATGTGTGGAGTATTCATTTGACCACCAAGGCTGGTGCTAAACTGACTCATACCTAAGGCCGATGACACTCCAGGCTCACTTCAGAGATGGCGATGACTCAGGCTAAAACTTGTATCTCATAAGTGTGTAGGTTACTGTCCAATGCCAGGCAAGTCTAGAAGGTCTGTGCAAGAACTTTTCCCTAAGCACAAAGGCTTTCCATTTCTCTCTGGCCCACCCTCTCACCATCAAGGACCTAGCATTGAGCCCGCCATCACAGTACTTGGCTTTCTTTCATTTCCTGCTCCTCATCAGGGAGTCCCATCCTCCTTCCAGCGGCTGTGTCATCAGAGTGAATTGGAGTGGGGGTGGTGGAGCAGTCAGACCCTGGTTTGTAAGTTCTGGTGACTTGTTTTGTGGCTACTTACCTGACGTTAGGAACGGGCGGGGCTCCTCACGGACACAGGGACTCACTCAGGAGACCTGGTATCTGGTTTCAGGAACTGAATTCCTTTTCTTTCCCCAGCCAGTAGTGTCTTCATCATGTTTGGAATTGGGGAAGAGCTGACAAGAAACCTTCCTTCCCATGCTCTTCAATGCACCTTTCCCTTTTATTGTACTCAGACCAGACACGGGCTCTTCTTGGCTGCCTCAGCTTTTGTGAAAGTAGTCTGAAGAACTGTTCAAGATGGTGACTATGAGAAGAAAGTTACTAAAGGATATTACCCATCTGCAATTTTGTTCTACTTCTCCCATTGGACTGAGGAGGGGTACGTATACCCTGGGTAGAAACATTGGAGACCATCACAGAATTCTGCCTACTGCAACCCTAGAGCAAGAAACCAAGCATGGCTCCTTGGAAACATCACCAGGGCTAAGAGGACATGCCCAGATGATGTATGCAAGAATATAAAACTGTAGAAAACCAGCACCATCTAGCAATCCATTTCCCATTGCTGTAGTGAACTGTCCCAGTCTGGAGACTTCATAAGGAACAGGTTCACATATCATGCTGTTATGTAGAGGAAATGTCTAGTCTTGAGTGGCTTCATCCTGTTCAGCTTCTGTTAAGCCCTGTCCCAGGTATGTCACACATGACACACAGATGACATCATGGGAGGAGTTTGCATGTGAGGAAGACATTAATGTGGTGAAACAAGAAGCTGAGCCAGCTACTCCGGGGTCAGGATTGCTGCTGGAGGTAGAGCAGAGTACTTCCTGTGCCATTGCACTGTCTGAAACAGGCCACATGGCCATGTTGATGTAAATGGTGTAAGCATGTATAACCCTCTCTCAGGATGAAGCCAGCCAAGCTGGTTCTCAGACCACACTTTTAAAGAGCCTTTATTAAGGGTACAGAAAATGAAAATCTCTCTGGGGTAGATACACCTTGTATTCCCTGTAGAAAGGGCCCACTCAATAGGAGGAGACTCTTGCCTGCTACTGTAAACATAGCCAGTCTGTGACTACAGAGTTCACAAACCCTCCAAGAGAACATATCATTGCCATTTTCATAAATCAATATAGCTTCTAACTGCATTCTAAATACTTGTCCCTATACCCACAGATGAGTGTAGCTGTCAGTCTTCATCAAAGACTTTGTGCCGCAAAGACCATTACAAAGATCCACATCTGGTTAAGAGGTTGATAGTAAGTGACCGTGTGGTGCCTAGACAGTTGTTATGGTGCCACCAAACAGCTAAGGCTCCTGGGACATTTGTGGAAAGGGGCGCAGAGTGATTGTAAGAGATAGATCCAAGATGTCTTCCATAAGACATTGTCTCTAGACATGACAAGGTATTGCATCCATGAGATCTCAACAGCATGGTTGTCTAAACAAGACCTGCTTAATGACCTTGTGTGGATGGGGGGGCATTTCACAAGGCCCCACTCTAGATGAAGAGCTATAGGTAAAGCAATGGCTGATGAGAGAGAATCTATTTTCTTAGGAACAAGTGCCCTGATAAGTTATCCAGTTCAAGGGGGGCAGTCCTAAACATATGTGCATATGAACAACACTAAATGGACTCAATCGAACGTGTGCGTATGTGCGCACATGTGCACGCACTCATTCATGCTCGTGTGTGTGTGTGTGTGTGTGTGTGTGTGTGTGTGTGTGTGTGTGTAATAATTATAGGAGAGTTCATGAATTCAAGCAGGTAAGAGACACAGTGGGAGCTGAAAGAAAAGAATGAGGGTTGGAAATTTTGTAAAGCTAGTACTCATGTATGAAATTTGCAAAAAAACAAAATTTAAATACAAAATATTAAATCTTTTTTAACCTTATGCCTAAAACTTCTAATTATCACATAAGGACACACACACAGTCAGTTGATTCTTCTCTCGGAAGGAAACAGAATCTGTCTGCTTTTCTTCTCTATGCTATCCTGGCTGAGCTTCATTCATTCTCAAACCCCAGTGGCCACAGGCCTTTCTTGCTCAAGTGTCAGCTCATCTGGCAGGGTTGTGCGCTTCTCCTTGTGTCCCTGCCAATGTGTCACTGCAGATAGGGTTAGATGATTTGATGGGAAGCAAACAGTTTTTTACAAATAACAACTCGACTCTCGGCTATCTCTGAACCAACTATAAAGCAGCCAGAGGTTTTGGAATCTCAGAAATGGAGTGTGGCCTTCTTTTATTGAGAAAAAAGTGTCAAGAGACTGGTGTTTGGTGCAGTAGGTGAGGGGCTTCCCACCAAACCTATAAACCTGAGTCTGATACCCAGAACTCACAGAGTGAAAGGAGACTCTAAACCCCGCAACATGTCCTCTGACCTCCACATGGGGGCCATGGAATGTGTACACACACACACTCTCTCTCTCTCTCTCTCTCTCTCTCTCTCTCTCTCTCTCTCTCTCTCTCTCTCTCTTCCTCTCTCTCTCTCTCTCTCTGTCTCTCTCAAAATAAATGTCAAAGAGAGAATGAAAAGAACAGGTACAAATGAATGGCTGGGGATTCATTTTCTCTCCTCACCTCTTGAGCTTACTTCCTTTATTTCTATGTATTGGACATGGGACAGAGATCATCTGGCCCACCCAACTAAAAAAATCAAAATTAAAGTAATACACTTAGTTTACCATACAGACTGGTTAGTTACTTATAAACTTCAGTCTCCTGGCTAAAACCCAGAAGCATGACAAATATTTTTAACAGTATTCCCTAGAACAGTTTCACATTAATAAAGCCATATCAAATATTTTGACAGCAAGGCTCACTCAAGTGAGTTCCCTGTCTTCAAAAAATATCTTTTACACCTATGACGTGAAGTTGTCTTAAGAGAACTATCTTTAAAGTCTGCAGTCCATACCACAGCTGCTTGGACTCTAGCTTACCTACCAATGTCCCCGCCATTTAATATATATAATAAAATTTTAGATATATTTCAAAAGGAAATAAACACATAGACACATGCAAGCAAGCATGCACACATAAAAAGTGTGTATAAACACATAAGTATTTATATTATAATATACACACTACTTTATAGTTAAAATAAAATACACACAAATGTGTACATAGCATATATAGTTACATGTTAAAACTATGTATTTGGGTTTAAAACTAAATACACAAAAATAATATATAACAAACTATTACTTATTATTTAAATTACAAAGAAATATTTCTTATTCAATTTATTGCAGATTATACATGAATCTGATATGCATTTCTGCAACTCCAAATAACTCTGACTTAATAGGCAGTTACCAAAATGTTCTGTTTGAACTAAACATTCTCAAGGTAGTTTCAGTGTCATTAATGTATAGTTTTATTCTTTTATGAACCATCCTCTTAACACCTTAACTTAAAAATTATATATTTTCAGTTCTGCCAAAGCTTCCTTGGCTCATGGACAATGGGAATGACCTAGATTTAATAGTCACTCAAATAAAGTGGATCTTTTGTTCTCATCGGGATTTGAAGGCAGTTCTTCAGGTAGGCCTGTGGAAAAGCTGGCTTGTCAATGAAGCCACACACCAAAGAAGCTGCACTTTGAGTCCCCAAGTGGCTTCACACAAAGCAAGTTATTTTTACATTACTTAAAATGAGCACAAGCACAGTAGTGTATTCACAAAACAACAACCCACGCTTTCCTCCTCCACATGGTTTCATAACACTTTAATTAACTTGAATTATTTTGTTAGATAAAGTCTATAATTGAACTAATAAGAGCCTCCCACTACATTGTAACTAGAAATCACAACTAATCATCTTGAAATATAATCTAGTTTCTTAACTTAATGCTCATTATAAAACCATGCAAAGAATTAGAATAGATATTTTACTCATCATCTATTCTTAGAGGATATGTATTTTAGTTATAGTTTTGGATAAGTGTTATAATTATTTTTCCAACTTTTGACAAAGGTTTTCTAATCAAAGAACTGGAGGAAATGTCATAAAAGAAGAAAAGGTAAGGATAGTGTCAATGAAGAGTCCAGATGTGAACTCAGCCACAGTGAATAGGGGATCTGAGTCAGAGGAAAGTTAATGCATGTCCTTGGCTTTTCTATATGTAGGCAGAAAATTTCAAATTTCCTTTTGACTAAAACTAGCTTCAAGGGAATCTGAATCCAGTGTCCTAATCCTTAAATTTACAGCACAAAGACAGCTACCATCCTTTCCTTCTCCAACCCCTTTTACACATAGCAAACTGTTCAAACTACATCATGGTAAATCTTTAAAATTTGGTGGAGAAATTTACTTCAAAGAGTTTTATAAACTCATGAAAATAAACAGTAGCTTCCAAGAGCCTAGGAAAGACAATTTCTATTGTATAGAAAGAGAGTGATTTCAAGATTTTTTACATTAGTTCATAAGTTAGTATATGAACAAGCAATGACCTGGCTAACATTTACACACACACACACACACACACACACACACACACACACACACACACACACACACACATGTTCGTTGACAACATCCATCTCCTGATCTTCTCTCCTGACTTTTCCTACCTTTTAATATTTTGGTTGTGAGCCTAGCCTTTAACGGCTGAGCCTTCGCTCCAGCCCCTCCTACCTTTTTCTAATCTCCCTCTTTTTCTCAAATAATCCCTCTTCTATTTTCATTTCTTACTTCCTTATAATCTAGATTATACATATGAGAAAACAATGTGTGGTATTTGTCTGAGTCTAGCTTATTTCATTTATCATTCTAGTTCCATCATTTTTTTCCTTAAAATGACATAATTTCATTCTTATTCTCTTTTGGGGGTGGGAGGTTCGAGACAGGGTTTCTCTGTATTGCTTGGAGGTTGTCCTGGAACTCACTCTGTAGACCAGGCTGGCCTCGAACTCACAGAGATCCATCCGCCTTTCTCTGCCTCCCAAGTGCTGGGATTAAAGGCATGAGCCACCACACCCGGCTCATTCTTATTCTTGTACACACTCCATTGGTACATTTAATACACTTTATCTATTCATCTGTTGATGGAGATCTACAAGGGTTTAATAACTTTTCTGAGGTCTTGGCAAAGATGGCACTTCAGTTCATTTCCACCTCCTGTTTAACCATGAGGAAAGTGTCTCCATACCTACAAAAATTCCGTTATTCTTGGGGACCCCATTGCAAGGACGCTACTTGTGCAATTATTTATTTCCTCTATTTTTCCTCTGGATTCCCCCAATAGCTCAAAGACATGCTCATGTTGACCCCCTCCAATGAAGTTCAATGATGTTATTGACAGGTTAATTTCTTTGCATCTGTATCCATTCATACTGCTAGTTTCAACCTCAAGGAAGCATCCTTTATGCTGGTAAAATCACAGCAGTAGGTCTAATTCCATATCCACAAACCATGCTATAGGAAATAATTAGGAAGGGTAATTTTGGCAGCTTTCTTTGTCCTCTCAGAAGAATATGAAATTTTTTGTCTTAGAAGCTCACAGAAAATGAGACTATGAATATTCTATTTGCCAAATATGTTACAGGCCTACTTCCAGTCTAATTCCCTTGAATAAATCAACGTTATATGGGGTGACTTAAGTCTGTATCATATGAGCCATTGACTATGAAATGGGAGAGGAAAGATTACCTGATTGAGACACAGCCATCAAATCCATGTTAGTCTTCAAGTAAGGAGCCAGAACCCTCCAAATATGATAGGTGCCACACATGGTGAGGAGAAAGAAATGATGTGGGAGATGGGGCCACTATCCCACACATCATTTCCAGAATTATATATTTCACACTCCAATGTGAGATGCCTAAGCTAGAACTCTTTTACTGTCATCTGTCATCTCTAGATCTGGTATCTACTTCTATATCCCTTTTTTGATGGCCAGAATTTAGAGATTATTTTACCTTGACTTGGTTTCCATCATCCCACCATCTAGTCCATCAGTGGGGTCTATGAGTACCATATCCCACATGTGCACTAAACCTATTAATCTGATTCTAAGACCACTGTCTAGGTATTTCTACCCTGTAGATTTTACTGTTTTCTTGGGTTCTAAAGAGAATTTCAGAAAAGGCGTTCTAATTGTAATCAGAATCAGTTATGCATACAAACACTAGCAGTGCCACAAATAATTGCTAATACAGATATTGTTAAGTTTTTAATGTATTTTCTCAAAATGTCAAATAATATTCATATGTTAATAAATATCAGTCTTTTTGGAGGGGTTTACGAGACAGGGTTTCTCTGTATTGTTTTGGAGGCTGTCGGTCCATCCTGGCCTCGAACTCACAGAGATCCACCTGCCTCTGCCTCCCGAGTGCTGGGATTAAAGGTGTGCACCACCACCGCCCGGCAATAAATATCAGTCTTAATTAAACAAATAAGAAGTATGCTCAGGTTATTTTGAATTCAGGAAAAAAATGGAAGCATGTATATTGAATAAAGAACCATCTAGAAATGGTTGTGGAAGTAGACAATGCTGTGAAACTCTGCCAGTCTGTCTCTATTACTTGCCACAGTTTTAACATTTTTGTTAAGACATATTTAGTAATTATCTAAAATACTTTAAGTTCTTCATGTATGGAACAATTTTACAGTCCTACGATTTAAAATTTCTTGATCTTTTACTTTATGAAGATTAGCTGACGTTGGCTTACTTTGCCTGGGATAGGGTCCTCTTAAACAGTAGTCTTCATGCTGGGTTGGGTGGCAGTTGTGAGGCATAATCCCTAGATTTTGAGGGCAGTCTGGCTTACAAAATGCCCCGCAATTCTATTAGAGTTAAATGGAAAATGCCCTGAATTCTTTTTGAAGAGTCTTTAACTGAAATAAATGTGGCTGAAATAAAATCCTTTTTGATAGCTTTTTTCTTAATTAGTTCACACTCACTGTACATAAGTGATGTGTTCCCTAGACATTTCCAGTCAAGTATACCACATATTTTAACCATATTTAACCCATATGTTTTTCCCACCTCTCTCCCTACTAATCTTTGTCCTTTATACACACACACACACACACACACACACACACACACACACAGAAATAGAGAGACAGAACATATTGATACATATCTAAAATCAACATATGAGAAAAATTGATATTTGTCTTCCTGAGTGTTGCTTAAAACTATAATCTCCAATTCCATCTACTTTCCTTCAAATGACATGATTGTGTTTCCATCATAGCTGATTAAAATACCATGTGTGTGTATGCTACGCCTTTCTTACCAGTCTGATGGACACTGAGGCTGATTTATAAATTGAATAGTGCCATGAAAATCACAGACAAGCTGGAAACTCTGTAGTATGTTTAGACTCCTTAGAGTATGTCCCCAGGAATGATTTAGTAGAATCATTTGGTAGCTCTATTTTAGTTTTAAAGTGCTTGAGGGAGTTTCCATATTGATTGCCATAGTGGCTAGACTAATTTGCACCCCCAACAACAGTGTAATAAGTGTTCCTTTTTCCCCAACATCTTGACTAGAATTTTGTATTTTTGTTTTCTAAATGATAGCTGAGTGGGATAATAACAAAAATAAATTTAAAATACATCAAAGGCCTCAACACAAATCCTAAAAGTGAAAATACTTCAGAAAAAAATTTCAAGATATCCACATAAACAAGGATTTTCTTAAAGGATACCATCAGCTCAGGATATAATGGCAAGAATTAATGGATGGAATTGTATATAATTTTAAAAAGCTTCTATACAGCAAAAGAAACAATAACTGAATGAAGAGAAGCCTTACAAAATAAAAGAGAAAGCTTCATCATTTATTTATCTGGAGAGTGATTACATTTAATACTACATGAAGAACTAAAAAAAACTCCCCAAACCAGAGGATCCAATCAAGAAATGCACAAATGAAATTATGTTGGCTAGTTTTATGGCAACTTGACACAGCTAGTCATCTGAAAAAAGGGACTATCAGCTGAGAAAATATCTCCCAGAGATTGGCCTGAAAGGAAGTCCATGTTCTGATTAATAACTGACATGGGTGGTACCAGCTCTTCCTGGGTTTGTGGCCTGGAATCTACAAGAAAGCAGACTTAGCAAGCTATGAGAAGCAAACTAGTAAGCAGCACTCCTCCCTGACTCGGCTGTAGTTCCTGCCTCCAGTTCCTGCCTTGAGTTCCTGCTCTCACTCTTCTCAGTGACAGAGTGAGACCTGCGAGTTGTAAGGTGAGATAAACCCTTTCCTCCTCAAGCTGTATTGGTTATAGTGTTTTATTACAACAGTAGAAATCCTAACTGAGATAGAAATGGACAAACAATTCTCAAAGGATGAAAAACAAAAGGGGAAAAAAGAAAAAAAAACATGAAAAATGTTTATCATCCTCAACCATCAAGTAAACGCAAGTTAAACTGCATATTGATGCACAAAAGATCCCCAAATAGTCAAAGCAATACTAAGCAAGAACAACAATGCTGGTAATATCATGATACTCTGATTTTAAATTGCTCTACAGAGCCATAGGAACAAAACAGCATGGTGCGGGCACAAGCTCAGACGCATAGACTGATGAAACAGAATCAAAAACCCAGAAATCAACCCATTCAGCTACACTCATTCGACTTTCAACAATAGAGCCAAAAACTCACATGGAGAAAAGAGCCTCTTCAATAGTAAATGAACTCTCAACAACAACAAAAATTGATTATAGTCCAATCTACAATAAATAAATACATAAATAAATAATAAAAAAGAAAGAAAAAGAAATAGCTCCAGCCTTTCATAGTCTCCAAACTGAATTCCCCTGAGACTGAGAAGTGTTATCTTGGTATTCTTCCCTCCACAAGTATTCTCAAGTGGAAATCCCACTCTGGGAACTTATGGTACCATAGGATTTGGGTTCTGAAGTTCCCTAGTTGAAGATAGTTTTATGGGGGAGAATTCAGGCAGAGAAGAAATGGGAAGGAGAAAAGAACACACCTCAAGAGACCCATAACAATAGGACCTAACTCATAAGCCCAGCCATCACCGCAGGAGGAAAGCCCACCAGGCCCAATAAGCATCTTATTTTCCTCTCTCTTCCTTGGCAGGAAGAGCGCTCTCACTTCTTGATGCCTTTCAAGGGTCTAGGGATGTAAAACAGGAGGCAATAAAAACAACCTTATATTATGATGGTCGTTTCCTATTTTTGTTTTCAAACGAGAGGAGAGAATTAGGATTATGTCATTAAAACAGTCATTGGTTTAACCTTCTATTTGAGGTAGAAAAGTGGTAGCACTGGAGACAAAAAGAAACATCTCTGGTATATATTTTGGAAGTAGATTGACATATATTGTGGTTGGAGGAATAACAAATAAAAAAAGAACTAAGAATTACTCTGAGGTTTTTTTTTCTTAGAGTAATTGAGTTTCTTTGAGTGGATACCACTACTGGGAAAGAGATAGGTTTGTGGAGTAAAGAATAGAAATTAGAAAGTTCTGACTTGGGCCATTTTAACTTTGCAGTGTTTGGTAGTCATGTAAATGCAGATCCCATTCATTACAGCTCTAATCCGGACTGACGTATACTCATCTTCATACACTGACACTTTGTTCACCCTGTTCCTGAGGGAAACTTACATGTCACACTAAACTAGGACTTTCTGTTCTGTCAGCCATTTCCCCTAGATCTTTCAAGTTTTCTGCATTTCATTGCCCTGATTCTAACCCTGAATTTACACACCCAGCCCACTTTTCACCCCAGTTTTCACTACTTTGTGTTCTCTGTGCTCATTAGAACTAAAAGAACAATATTGCACAACTTTTGCTGGCTGTCTCCTTAATAACACAAGAAACAACTCAACAAATAATAAAAATGCAGTCATTCGAATATGGTAGAATTTATGTTTATCTAGGCCTTCCCTGCTTTCATCCTTCCCACCCACTCTAGGACCAGCAGAAAAGAAATGATTATGGAGTAGTATCGGCCCTGTAACATTTGGTTTTCTTGATCATGGAAACAAAGGGTGGTGACCAGGTAACACTGCAAAGGCGGTAACGGAATTCTGGCTACAAGATGCTCCAGGTTTATCATTAAAACTGTTCCCAACGTCAAAAAACAAACAAAAAACCACCAAACCAAAACCAAACAAACAAAAACCACCTCAGTGCACAATGATCTTTCCAGTTCAAGTTTCTTCAGCTCAAAACTCCAGCTTCAGCTAGTGTGTCTTTCATCATCTCTTACTTTGTCCCTGCTTTAAGATAGTAAGAGAGGGAGGGAGGGAGGGAGGCTGTGCATTGTGTTTTATTTCCACCCCCACAAACTTTCCATCACTCTAGCCCAGAGTGAAGTGTGGAACAGTTTGGTGTTCTAAGGCCATCTGGATGGATCTCCTGTGAATACCACAGATGGACTATAGTGTAATTCACGTTGCTCACATGGTCAAAAGAGAATTGGTGTGGATGACTACTTAGACATGGCTTAAACCTCTTCAGAAGAGGTTCTTGGGAGTAGAGCATTTCCACTAATACTACAAAGGGAATGGAGATATCAAACATGAGAGAAGCAAGACAGAAGTGACTATGTCTGTCTGTCTGTCTTTCTGTCTACCTACCTATTTTTGATGCAAAGTCAGTCAGATTGGCAGCTCACAAGGATGCTGCTTGCCTAAGGAATGGACACTCCCATCAGGTTCTTGCATGTGTTCAACAGAAGTCGTTAGAATGAATGGACAGGGATTTGATTTTCATGGCTAAGACATCCCAGAGCAAGTGTTTCAGTTACCTTGTTGCTGCTGTGACAAACAGCAGCACAAAAGCTCCCTAGACACAAACTGGTTCCTCCATCTCACAGCTTAAAGTTTGTTGTGAAGGTGGTCAGGGCAGGAACTCAAGCAGAAGCCATGGAGAGAAGCTGCTTACTGGCTTGCTCCCTGTGGCTTGCTGGGCCTGCATTTTTATACATCTTAGGACCACTTTTCCAAGAGTGACACCACCCAGAGGGGACTGGGCCCTTCCACATCCACCATCAAATAAATGTCCTAGACTTACCTACAAGCCAATCCGACGGCAGCATTTTCTCAGTTGAGGTTCCCTCTTCCCAGATGACTCCAGATTGTGTCAAGTTGACAAAAAACTAAGCAGCACACCAAATAATAGCAGTTATAAGCAACCAGAATCTGCTAGCCAGAGTCAGAAACACCTCCATGTGTTCTCCAGAGCTCACCTCCATAAGAAATTAATTTAGGTTGCACAACTCACTCTTCTGGTGTAGACAGAAATATTTCATTTTTTAGAAATTACTAAAAATATTTATAGCTTGACGAAGCTAATTTAAAACACACAGCAAAAGCATGTCATTTCTTAAGTTCTCTGGCTGCAGCTGCAGGAATGGCAGCTTATTCCTGGGCAGTGATGGCTCAGGCTCTCTGTGAAAGCAATTCTCTAGTCAAGACAACCCCTGAGCAGACAAGAACTTTCTGCTCACTGGGCAACTGTCAAGCAAAGAGATAAAATTGTCTCCTCTCCCATTCTCCCTAAACTTCCAGGCATTTGGGCATCAACACCATCCTGACTTCATCCTAGGGAGAGGTGGCATTTTTTTCTCTGACCCAGGAAAATATTTTAGAACCTATTTCCTAATCTAGGAAAAGCTGAATCTTACCCATTTTAAAAACAAAACAAAAACGAACCCAAAAACTAACTAAAATTTGTCCTCAAAAACAAGTGTGATTAAACAAGGCAACTGTAAAAAGATTTTCTTTGTTTTGTTGAGAAAATTGAACAGAGCCTGAGGACCCCAGCCAGCCTTCCCATTAGGAATCCTGGCTAAGGTAGAAAGGTAGCCATTCTTACCCTGTAGCTGAAATAGCCATAAGACACTTCTGATCTTTTTCTGTTCCTTGGATAAAAACAACTACTATTAGCTTCTTTAATAGTTTTGGAGAAGATGAACTCCATCATCCCTGCGCATACTAGAGGAACCAATTTTTCTCTGATGGAACTAGCAATACTTCTTGTGGAAAAACTATTTTGTCATAAATTTTAAAGAGCACACAAGGAGAAACAATTTGCTAGCTCCAAAATGTACCAAGAATAAAAGAGGGGAAAAAATCGGAAGGGAGGCCATCAGGAAATGGGAAGGCCCACTAACCACATTCATTCTGAGGACATTGCTAAGCGGGTGCCAATTTCACACTCGGCATTTGAAGCACATATGTCTCTTGGTAAAAGCAAAGGGAATGAAATTATAAAGCCTGACAATGTCATCACCGTAAAGAGCCCTGAAACTTACTGTCTTAAAATAAGCGCCTGGGAGGCCTGAATAGTCTCACCCACACAAAAGCAATTTCTTTGTCATCTTCTTATTTAACTACGTTAATCCTCAGCAAAGCAAACATGGGGTTCCAACGAAGTGCAATGTTGTAAACCGTGACATTTAATAGATGAGCAAGCTGTTCCCCCAAATGAGCCATTGCTCTAAGACTGGGCAAAAAATAGCCTGAAATGAATCACACAGCATACAATGGCACAAAAGATGACTCACCGGGTCCCAGGGAAAATTAGTAGGAGTGAATGGATAGTGTACTTAGGGTAACACAGTCCCAACGGGCAGAGTTGATTGGTTTGTACCATACTGAGCTTGGAGCTGAGAGGATACCACAGGAAGTGCTGTGATAGGCAGGGCCTGAGGAAACTACTCCTTCAGGGAGGGTAGCTACGCCATGGCCGTTTGTCTTCTGAGGCAGTCAGGGCTCACCGCACTACACCCTCTGAAGTGTATGCAGTGGGATGATTTATCCAGAAGGCTGCACAGCTGGCATGAGATAAATCATTTGGGATCATTTTACTTGTGTGTTACCTAGAGGCACTATTCCCTCCCCCAATGCTAAATCTAAACCATTCCTGTCATTTCAGACTCTTTAATGAAATCTGTTCCTCACAGGATGTCTCTGTCTTGGAAATAGTATGTGATTCCCATACCAAATGGAAGCACCTATTTGTATAACTCTCTTGCTACAACACACACACACACACACACACACACACACACACACACACACACACACTGAAAGAGATGGGGGAAAGGAGGGAGGGGGAGAGAAAAACAGAGAGAGAGACAGAGACAGAGACAGACACAAAGAGAGACTTCCTTTAAATGACAACAACAAGAAACTCAGGATGAAGTAATAACGATGTGTTTCCCAGGATGGCAGAGGGTAGACACACTAGTACCTGCAAATAGCTCACACTACAGGTAACTGCCCACTGACTCATGAAAAGGTCCCAAAGAGACTGGTTCCCACAGTTGTCCCTTAGGGAAAGAGGGACAGAAAATATGGTATGACAAACATTCCCACAGAATTACAGCTTCAGTGGATTCAGGGGGAGCTGGAGTTGCCTTTTTAGAAATTCACAATGCAAGAATATAAATAAGGTGATAGCCCCCGTCTAAAACTCTAACAGAAAACATTCAAAACCCACCCTGCACAGAGACACAAGTCTAAATCCAATGAGAATGTACTGACAGACTGTGAGTCTACTTAACGCTTGAATGTTAGTCAACTTTACTTCTTGGTGCAATTTAAAAGCAAAATCAGTATTGTGATTATTATTACCCATATCTCAACTATAGGTTCCAAAACTATTTTAAGAAATTAGAAAGCAAGTTTAAGCAAGTCCCAGGAGGAGTTCCAGTTTGAAGCCCAAACATTAGTACTCTTTGCAGTTGGTAAATGAGCATCTTGCTCACATCCATCATAACCCACAAACATACCACATCTTTAACTTTTCCCATATGTCCTGAGTTTGCATGGTGACAATACTGCTGCTTACCACAGTTTTTCACTTCATCTAGAAATAGTCAAAGAATTGGATGCTATTTCTAGCATTCCAGGAAGGATGCCCAGAGTCTGTGCAATTAGTTAACAGTGCTCATAAAAGTCTAACAGTGCAAAGAAGGGTTAGCAAGCCTTGTTTGGTCGAAGTAACCTCCTCTTGCTTTACAGTGGGGCTCAGAAAAAGACGATGACCAAGCACAAGTTCCCACAGCCCTCCTGTAAGGTAAGCAATGGGGAGGTCACCAGGAGCCCTCATTGATGATATCTCAGAACTGGGAAGTCTTTGGTCTTCTATGTCCAAAGCACAGGAGCCTCAAAAATCATTGAGACTACAAATGAACCAGGTCACTCGGGCTCTTCAGTTTGAGTGAACTTCTGCCAAACTGCTAAATTTGCTATGAACGGTGAAGTCACGGTATGAGTAGTTAACATTGGTAAAAGCTTCCACTTGGTAGTCTATGGAAGGTAGCATATGATCATAGAGGAAAAAGCTGATTCTTGGAAGTCCTAAAGTCCTACATCAGAGATGACTTTAGGTGTCAAGATGGGATCTTCTTAAAGCACAGAATCAATGCTGTGGCATAATTCACACAGCAAAAGCACCCACAGTCCTCACTAACAGCACAAAGAACTTTAGTCTTCCTGGCACTCTGCTGTACTCTGGTCCATGGTAAGTATTGTTCAAACACCTCACCCCCTCACATCCTTTCTGATATAGGCCTTTCCCTCTAAAAGATACTAAGAAGCCAAGTATTTGTTGAAACCAAGTGTGTGTCAGTAAGTTCTGACGAAGGCAAATTACTATTTGGTATTATGTATTATATTACCCTGCAATGAAAGGCATTCATGGCACAAGGTCAATTGCACAAATTCGTCTATAGAATACACTCACCTCTATGACAAAAATGATGCTACATTATCAAACCAAACACCCCACACTTGCTCCATCCTAAGAATGGAACTGCCCAGGAAGCAAGTCAGTAAGCACACTCTGCCAAGGCTTCTGCTTCAGCTCCTGTCTCTAGGTTCCTACTTTGAATTCCTGCCTTAACTTAACTCAGTAAAACTGTAAGATGAAATAAACCAGTTCCTCCCCAAATTGCTTTTGGTCATGTTTCTTTTTTTAACCACAGCAATAGAAACGTAAGACACAGCCTAACAAAATGTTCACTCACTTTGCTCCTTCAAAGTCATCTTGTTTTCAATACTGGGCCTCTGCTTAGGTTTCCCTTTGAAAATTTCTTTGATAGGTTCCATATGCAGCAAATTCTCTGCCCTCAAAGACTAACAATAATGGAGTTAATAGAGATGGGGCCTTGATGGCTCTTGGCAACCAATATCAAGAACTGAATCCTGTCCCCAGTGCTCTCAACAAAATATAGGTACCTCATTTGTGACCACGGCATTTACTGGCTCAAGGAGTCCAAGTTTTTAGTCTTTGTACCACTATGTCCTCAAACCTGAGGGACTATGCAGCCCATGAGCAAGATGGAGCTACAATCACTATTATCTCACCTATTTCTTTTAGAAAAAATAACTTTTTAAAGTTTGAAATAATTATAGTCTCACAGAAAGATACTAAAATGCTATGTTCCCACAACTAACTTCTCCCACCAGCAACATCCAGAGTAGAGTTACAGCATACCACAAACCTAGCATGACGCACAATCGAGGAAAGTAGAACCTGTCTATCACCGCTCAGTAGACTTAGATTTTCATCTTTGAGCCTGTACTCATTTTATGTACTACGTGTATCCATGTAGCAAGCTTCCACAATAAAGGCAGACAACCATTCTATGTCTTTTGAGTGACTACTCTGTATTTTGGGCCCTGCTATAACTGGCACCTGTTCTCTGGCAACCACTTTATCTGTTATCCTCTATAATTTTGATGTTTTTAATATAATTATGAAATCTTTTGAGTTTTTTAGCAGCCCTACAGTCTTTGAGGTCTATCTAGGTTGCAGTCATGTACCAACAGGCCATTTCTGTTTATGCAACAAAGTTGGGGGGTGGATGTAGGAACTACTTCTCTCAGAAGTCACATTCTCCTGCCCTGGCTACGGAAGTAAACAGTAGCAAGGGCTGAAAACAATCCTCCCACAATGCAACGGATGTAGGTTGAGATCTGGTTAGCTTCCAGTATTTTCCCATCACAACTAATCTAAGAACATCCATGTACAAGTTTTGTATAAGTATAAACTTTTATTTCTCTAGGAAAAATACTTAGGTACAACCGTTGGCCACAAGGTCAGTTTTCCAGAACAGCTGTACCATTTTCCATTCCCACCAGAAAATAAGAAACCCAGTTCTTCCAGGTCCACACCAACACTCGGTGTTTTCACTCTTTCCGGTTCTAGCCATGGTAGGTGTACAATGATATGCCACTGTTGTTTTAATTGCCATTTTCTACTAGCTAATGAACGTGTTTTCAGGAGCTTGCCTGTCAACTCTACCCCCTCATGTGGTGAAATAGCTGTTGTTGTTCCCCTATTTTGTAACCAGATTGTTTTTTACAGCGGTGTGTGTGTGGGCCTGGAGCTTGTTGTTCATACTTAGAATGGAGCCTTTCACTGCCAAACATTTTCTACTGATTGAGGTTAATATTTTGATGGCCAGTTCCTTCCTTAGAAGAAACTAAGGATGCATTTCTATGTGCTTGAATCTACATAAGGGAACTGGCAGCACTCCTTATGCAGCTATTGGGGAACAGGTGGACACGAGGGACATGAGAGCTCAGCAGTATTTTTATACAATTAAATGATAAGTGCATATAAAAACACCCAGTTAACGGTGAATTACAAATCATGTGTATTTTAATACAAGAGACTGAATTATTTTCTCTTACAAAGCAGTTGTCCTCTAACACACACAGTTCTTTCAGTCTTTCTCTGCTGAGGAATTATATTGGCTACATCTGTGATCTCTGCTTCACCAACGTCTATGTTCTTTATATGAGTCAGCAGCATTTCATAATCTGGTCAAGTAGGAACTATTATTGTGCATCAAAGTTTGCCAAGTGTAGGAATGCAAGGACTGTTTCCCTATCTCAGAAGTCATACTCTCCTCCTCTGGCTACATGAATAAATTGCGAAGACTGAAAATGATCCGCCCACCACACAAAGGATTCATGTTGACTTGTTGGCTAGTGAGATGATCAAAGACTGAAGGAGATGTGCCTTTGTTCAATCAGATGCTTTGCAGGAACCGCTCAGTGTGCAGCAGGATTTCTAGTTCAAGACATCAGAGAAAAACCATCTTCAGACTTCAGCTGACCATCACCTTAGAACAAGGCAAAAAGGGATAGACAGGTTTGCCTTTGATTCCAGCACTGACATGGCCGCTCAGAACCATCTGTGACTCCAGTTCCAGGGTTCTGATGCCCTCTTCTGACCTTTGTGGGCAATGGACACACAGTGCACAGACATAGATAAAGGCAAAATATACTCACATATACAAATAAATAAATCCAAAAGATTAGAGAGAAGATACACAGGAGACAGAGTGATGATGTTGACACCAGCAAGTGTGTAGAATGAGGAATGTCTCACAGGTTTAGCTTCAATGATTTGGGTAGACGACTAAGGTACAAGAAAAGAATGGGAGTAGTAGAATTTCACTTCAACATGAAACAAAGGCTGGCCAGGGAACAACAGAGAAACAGCTAGAAAAATGAACTACACTACCTGTGCCTTGGAGCAAGATACAGCTGGGTGGGTAACACATATAGGGACCAAGGTGACTTTGCTATCTGTCACAGCTTGAAATTATCTTAAGAAAGAACACCTAGACTTCAGCATGTCTCAGATCGTTGTTTCCAATTTCTTCTTAGAAGACAGCTCTACTTTCTCCCAAAAACATCTCTGTATTGACAAATCTGGAAGTCTCTGGACTATAATTGCTTTACTAAGTGGTCTTTTGTAATTCTTTTTCTTGGCTATAAATAACAGTTTCAAAGAGACAGCCTGCTGTAGTTAGAAAACCATACTATAAAGACAAAGGCATCATTCTCATTGGTCACTTTGTGGACTTTGCTTTCTTCAGTATGTAAAACAAACTGCCTGAGAAAAATCAGTAGAGCTTCCTTAGATCTAAAATTGTAAGAAACAGGCATCAGCTACTATCTAAAAACAAAACAAACAAAAAGCCCACATGCACCATGCCCTCCAGAAGAGACACAGACAAACCCATGGTTGGGCTTCAGACTACAATTGTTCCCATGTAAAGCAGGGTTTGCTTAAAAGACAGGTCTTGGGATTTAGAGACCCAAGTATTAGCATTCTGTCAACAAATTCACTTGGCTTGAAGTTTCTTGATTTCACAAACTATAACCACATTCTACTGTTGGTATTCAATCCCTCACCCCAACACCTCATACACCATCACCTTTCCAGACTACTCAATCCCTCACCCCAACACTTCATACACCATCACCTTTCTAGGCTTGCGAGTCTTAAAGAGCATCTCCATCCCAGCAATTACTTCAGTTGATGACTCACAGACTTTCTTCAGTTCTGTTGGATTTTCTTGAATCTATCCAAGTACAGATGGATGAGTTACTACAGGAAGAAAGTGCTGTAAGGAAAAACTACCATTATCCTCCTGGGTTTTCAAGGCAATATAATATCGGTCATATTCATGGAAAACTACAGTTCACAACGAGGCTTATCTTTTACTTTTCTTGCAGGAACATTTCTTCTCATATGAAATTTTATACAGCAGGTCACTGTATAAAACAGACGATAAAGCACAAGTAATCTGGTCATGGTCTCTAAAGAAAGGACAAGAGTCTCAAGCTCAGATGGCCCCAGCTCCTCCTTCACCCTCCCACCTGTAACAAGGGCAGAATCCTGAGGACACTTCCCGGGAAGAATGGAAGACAGCAAGAAAAGCACCCCTGACATTTGTCTTCAGAGTGCCAAAGCTCCAGTGAGCCAATGACTTCATAAAGCTTCTTTACTGACATCAAAAAGACATTGTAAAATTCATTTTTTCTCAAAATACTCAAACATACAGAATATAAAACAGGATTTCTAGCAGAGTAAAAATATACACTGGCTATTGCTGTGGTACATAGGGAAATAATTAGGAATAGCTAGAAATTCTTCCCTCAAAGTGTCAATCTAGTGCTACACGCAACATCAAACACACATTAGTAGTGAGGTGGATCAAGATTACTTTTTATTGCATGTTTGCTTACACATCTGCTGCTTGTGGGTGGAGCTGAACTGAAACACTGAGTTAGCTTCAGTCAATTTCCCATCAACTGAAGTCAAGCGGTGAACTGCCTACATATTCCCAGGGATTCATTCCCAGAACTTAGGCATTAACATTCTCATTTTATCTACATACCACAGCACACATTGTAACATGGTTTTCCTTTTCATTTTAAACACTCAAAAACAAACCAAACAGCATACTATAGAGAAATCAAAATTTACATGTACACATACAATCTAGGCTCACAGAACTTCTGATTACACAATACTAAAAAGTAATTATAAACAACCACTCGGGCAAACTATTCAGTAATCCTATGTTTGTTTTAGAAAATCTTAACACTCTAAGAAACTGATTCTTTCACAATTAGTCATTCATATGACCTCTCTTGTTAATTTCCCACCCCAACAAAAATTCACAAATCCAAATCTCCCATAGAAGCTATGATTGTTGACTAACCTGAACAGAACAATTAGGAAGGACACAGCATTTCACCAGATCCAACTTTAAAGAGGCCTAAGAAATTAACAGCCCAATGAAAAGGCAACAATAGATATTTTACTGCGGCAAGCAGCACATTCTGGCCATTAGTAATGACCGAAGCTCCTACCTTAATTTCATCAAAGTTTTATTTAAAAACATGTGGTAAACTCTCCTAAATTGCTCCATATTCTCAAATGAAAAGAGTCTTTTAGTGAATCATTCCTAAATGTATACTTCACCCATATTTTCCATTGTAAGATAATTTAGAAGAAAAAAATCCAACCAACCTTAGCCTAACATTTTTCCTGACACATTGTCACATAAAAGTTACTAAAATCAAAATTCTCAAAAATTTCTCATTAGTCATACAAACATTATAAACTACAGGAAGAAAGCATATCCACTTTTATTCTGACTAGAACAACTTGCTAGCAAATATGTAAGAACGCTTGTGCAGGGGTTTTCTTCATATCAGTGTAGCAACCACAACCTCGGGAGCAACCACGTCCTCTCCAGTGAGCTAGCACCCATGCTTGTTCCACATAGGCACTGCCAGAGGCCCTTGTGGTGTCCTCTCAACGACGATAAACTCATCAGGGTTGCCAAATGCTTCATAGAAAACCAGCAAGTCTTGTATCGCATGCTCCTCAACCTGGGAGAAAAGAAGGAAAGAAGATTTGCTTTTCTCTTTAGGTAGAACAGATTAGTGGGATTAATAGTTTTCTGACTTCCTTTGGAGAAACTGAGGCTTGATATAGACACAACACAGCAGAAGTGAATCAGAAACCTTCCTACTTGCCCGGCCTTGCTAGAAACTTTGAGTCTGTTCTCACTTCAATTCAGTTCTCTTCTTTAAAATGGTATGTGCATACGTGAATGTCGGAGTGCACATTTGTGCACCACCTGTAAGCAAGTACAGCGTCGTTGGAGGCCAGAAAAGAACCTCCAAATTCCCAAGACTGGAGTTACTGGTTGTGTGCTAACTGAGCCATCTGTGTGCCTAACTGATGCCACCTGTGTGCAAGTACAGTGTCCTTGGAGGCCAGAAGAGAACCTCTGAACTCCTAGGACTGGAGTTAAAGGTAGTGGGCTAACTGATGTTAGTGTTGAGAACTGATCCAGATCCCCCAGAAGGGAGATGCATGCTCTAAGCTGTCGAGCCATCTGCCAGCCCTCAATTTGAATCCTAAAGTTAAGGGAAAAGAAACTGAATTGAATGTCTGGGATCCATTCACGCTAGCAGTTTCACGTCAGGCCTTTTCTGCCACTGCACAATCCTCTACAACTCGCTTTTGCACTCTCCAGTGCCATGGGGCTTATCTTTCCCCAGCCTGCCTCTCTAATCTTTCAGATATGTCTGTGAAATCTTCCTTCTCTTAAATAAATCCTCTTTTCTGTAAGTTAAACCAAAGATGCTCTCTGTTGACTATAATCTATGAGCTGAGGCAGGAACTGAGAAGAGCAGCAAACACCACCAAGTTCTTTGAAAACTTAAAGTGGTCCAAAGCATTGCCAATACTAAAAACAGAAACCCGATCACAATGTGCTAGTTCAGATTATCCTGAATAACTCCATATTTAAGCTAATGGATATTTCAGCCTAGTTTTACATACATTTAAATTTTAATCTAGTAGATCCTAGTCAAATGTTCAAAGCCAATCAATAAAATTTTCTACAGAACTATAGATCAATGTGGTAGTGACACCAGTAATACAACATTTGGAAGGCACAGACAGGAAGACTGCCATGAGTTCAAAGCCAGTTTGGACTACAGAGCTAGACACTGTCTCAAGAATACAAATAATAACAAAACCCAAAGACCTAGGACTGACATGTAGAACAGTCTACGCCGAGCTAAAGCTGAGCGAGTGTGTCACACACCTGAATGAGAGCCAAGGGTTTCTCCCGACTTCTGATGAGTGCAGCCTCTTGTTGCCGCTCCTCTTCGACAATAGATGCAAAAGTGACAGGAGCGACTGTGGCAGAAGCAGCCAGCGAGGAAGACAGCCAGGGACTGTAAGAACGACAATAATGGCTTTTATTCATGTCCTCAAAGTTCTGCATGTAAAATTTCCTACGAAATGTTACTTAACAATGCTGTGCCCCCCCCCAGGGATTATTACATAATACAACCTAGAAGCTTTTGCAGCAATTACAGAATAGTGAGGTGAAAACACAGAAAAGGAAAATTATTTTACTTAAATAAGTGTTACAGGTTAAATTTTAGAAAATTCTTAAAAATAAAGGTGTAACAGAAATGGTATAATAACTCTTATTTTAGAAAAGTGGATATTCAAACAATACAGTCTAGTAATTTCAACTACCCAATTATCCATTTCTTAAATATACTTAAGAAATTAATTTCTTAATTAATTTCAAGGCCCACAGGTAATCAATGAAGCTTACTTGGGACTCTCTAGTAGTGGAAAATCAGAAACATGATTGCTTTCTAGTCCTGGAGTTCCATGAGTTGAACATCTGTAAAACAAATTCCAAAAATAAGGCTTTCAGTAATATTCGTAAAACTACTTACTGATACAGAGAGCAGAGCCATGAGCTCCTGACTTAGAGACAAATTACTGTTTGCAGTCAGGCCTAGCTCTAGCTTAGGAAGGACAAGCAGACAAAGGAATCTGCAGAGAACTGAACCACGCAGGGAGAGTATCGTAAGAAGCAGTCTTTTCTAATGCTGTTCACATATCATTATGTCTGGTAATCAGGCATATATAAGAAGTACAAAGGCCTGTATGAAAAAATAGCACTCAGTACGAACATACTATGGCATGCTCTAGATGACAAACAGAATGGGAAAAGAGTTTGTTTCTAAAACATTTCCTTCTGTAAACAGCCTTGGTTGAGGAGTCTTGTCACAATAGAAAAGTAACTGATACATGAAGGGATTGCCTGCATTTGTCCTTTTGTTGTGTTTTAACACCCTAGCAAGCAACTGCTCTCTGGCACTAGTCTGACTTGTGAGACCTTCCAAAGAACTTAACCAAGGGAAGTTGCACTTGATCTCCATTCAAGTTAATTCCATCAGAGCACAGACTATTTCCCTTTATGTTACCCTCTTGTCTACAGTTGAAGGCTTATGAGTCTATGATGGCAGAGCAGAGAGAGTATGTATGGCGGCTAGAACAGCAAGCTGAGAGTTCATTTTTAATCACAAACAGGAAGCAGGAAGAGTGACTGGAAATGACCCAAGTTTCTCTCAAAGCTTGCCTCCAGTCACATCCTTCCTATAAAAAGGCCATGCTGCATAAGCTTCCCAGACAGTACCGCCAAGTGGACACCAGTATTCAAATGCCTGAGTCTACTGGAGACAACTCATTCAACCCATTCAAGTGTGGAGACAACCACACTTCAGATGCTGAAAATTATCCTGGTGGTTCTAGGAATAAATTAAATGTATTGACACTTTCAAAGAAACACAAATAATGTAGAAACTATAATTACTTAGTTGTTAGACAACTATAGTACACCAGTAGTTACCAACAATTAAAGAGGAATAAAGGATGGATATGATCAATGTTCAACATAGCTATATATGGAAATGTCGCAAGGAAACCACTATTTTCTACAATTAATATTAGCAAATAAAGGATTTTTAAAAATCCTGTTAGCATTGCTGGCTAACAAAACAAAATTAACAGTTTAAGGAGGTTTCAAATCCAAGCATATTAAATCAATGTAAATTAAAACTTTAAGAATAAGGATTCTACATAATACTTCATATTTTACAACAAGCCTCAACAGGTTTGCATGGCAGGGTATTATGGCCCTTACTTCATATATGATGACATTCAGAAAGGGCTATAATGCTATGCTGAAACATCAATCTGAGGATAACAGATTTAATGCAATGGAGAGCACTTGGCTAGCAAATCCCCAGAAAATTTTAAAATGGAAAAAATCTGTCTCATAAGATTATAATCCCACAACTCTATCTACTAATATTTAATGAGTAATTATATTAATCATTTATTTATCCAAACAACTTGAGAGTCCATCAAAATTTCATCATAAAACATAGGAAATTTATTAAATAAAACAGCTAGAATTTTTAAAATTTCTAAGCTTTCAAATAATATAAAATTATTAAGCTCCAGATACAAAAACAAAACCAGACATTCCAATATATAACTGGTATATAATTAGCCTTCTTAAAAAGTAAAACATTACCAAAAGATTTTCTAAAATATTATTTGAAGATTTTTGTTTAAATTAAAAAGTGCTGTCAATTTTAGATTAAAATAACTAAGCTATCTTTGCTTAGACAATATCTTCCTATTTATAAGGTTTTATATTAGCTTTATTTAAAAATTTATCTACCATTAGAACTAATATATAATAATAGTGATTGTATTCCAGAAATAGTTTGTTATGGTGCTTGGAAACAGTATACATTTCCCAGTAGAGACACAGGGTTATTTCAGTGAAAGAAAAACAAAACACAAATGAACACAACAAAGAACTAAAAGAAATAACACAAAATCTTTCCCTTCTGCATTTTAACATCCCCAGATGACACTGCCTTTCTCTGCCTGCCATTGCCTGGGGGACAAATAATTTTTTAGTCACATTTTATACAGTGGTGTGCAGACTTCCTCAGCTGAGTCTTAATCCTTACACTCTGACCCCCGAGGACCAGCATTCCTGTCCTCCTGCTTTTCTCCCACTATTTCCTGTTTATACTGTCTTTTCTTCTGTTTAATTTCTTCTTTAAAAATCTCAGCCCACATTCCAAAGCCTGTGACAATAGAAAGGAGAAGTAATGCTATCACCTGCTTCTCTGCTATTCCCATGGTCACACATTAGAACAGGGGAGTTAAGGCTCTAGCATCCCGAGCTCTTGCTCTTCCTGTGCTGTATTCTGGCACGTGTGACTCTCCCTTCACCATGTCCTCTTCCAAGCTGCTATACAGCACTGTCATTTCACTCTGCAGGGGCAATTTAACTTCACGTACACACATTCCCATTTATTAACCTGACTTCAAAATCCATTAAGGGCTAGGTCTGTGTATTATATTTTTATATATGGCCAACAGGAGCCAGAACAATGCTGTGCCCTACCAGGGATCCCATAATCTGGTGAGTATTTTGTCTACAGTATTTTATATGTCCTTTTTGAAAAACCTTACTTGTGAATTACATGTTTTCTATGGTTAAATAAAACATGAAACACAAGCTATGCTTTTTTCCAAATCTTTATCAATGAGAGTCATCTATGTAAATATTAGTTCCCACATGATCTTTCAACTTAAACTTCCAAAGTCATACGACAGCACATACTTCTCATAGTTAAGTCCCAATGTGACAGCACACCCTAGTGACCAACTAGCAAAGCACAGATCCTTAAGATTTTCTGAGTTCCATGACAAATGGCAACTTATTCAATGAAGAATTAAAATCTCAATGTGCATTGTTCATATTTAAAATGTAAAATATTATAAAAAATAAACTTAATGTTTACACTTTCAAATTTGTGCATCAGAGATACCCAATGAAATTCACTACCTTCAAAACAAATATTACCTGAAAAGGAGTTACAGGGTTGTTTGATTGATTTTTTTTTTAAGATGTATTTATTTATTATGTATGCAGTGTTGTGTCTGCATGTATCCCTGAAGGCCAGAAAAGAGCACCAGATCTCATTACAGATTGTTGTGAGCCACCATGTGGTTGCTAGGAATTGAACTCAAGACCTCTCTGGAAGAGCAGCCAGTACTCTTAACCCCTAGTCATCTCTCAAGCCCAGGAGTTACAATTTTAATTCATTTATTTTTTCAATAACCAAATACTCATGAAATGCCCATTCTAAACACGTGTGTACAATGACCAGCAAAGAGAAGCATCACCCTTGCTTTAATAATACTGATAAATGTAAACAAATGCAGCACACATACATCAAACAATAAGCTGGCTCACACCTTTAGTCCCAGTCCCCAGGGAGGCAGAAGCAGGGGCAGGTGAATCTCTAAGTTTGAGACCGGCCTGATCTACGTAGCACATTCCAGGCCTGCCACCACTATATAATAAGATCCTGTTTCCAAGCAAACAAGAGAATCACTAGCAACAACTATAATGGTGTAACAGAAGCACAACAGAAATATGTAAGAGGAACTGACTTAATAAAGGAAGTGCGGCTCTCTAAATACCCAACTGAATGACTATGAAGAGTTGGAATCAAAGTTCAAGGGGATACAAAGAAGGACAGGTGTGGACAAGAGAAAGTCAAAGACACTGTAATACAGAGGTTATTTCCTAGGACAAAGTGAAACAAGTTGACAGAAGCCAGGCTCTGTAGATTTTGAAGGCCACATTAAGAATTCTAGCTTTTGCCATGTGGTGGTTGCACACACCTACAATTCCATCCCTCAGGAGGATCTCTGTAAGTTTGAGGCCAGCCTGGTCTACAGTTCAAGTCCCAGGACAGCTAGGGCTGTTACACACAGAGGCCATGTCACCAAAAAAAAAAAAAAACAAAAACAACAACAACAACAACAAAAAATCTTTTATCCTAAAAGCAGTAAGTTCTATATTTTTAAAAGAGAACACAATGACTCAATGTAGTGATGGAAAGGAAGAAAGAAGACTAGGCATGGAACCACACTTATAACTAGGGTAAAGGTCATGATGGTATGAGTGGGGTAAGAGTCTTGGCTATAAAGTTTAGTGTAGGTATTAAACATTAAAGAACTAAAATAGACTATTATTGAGAAAAACAGAGAATAGCAAGCATTACTTACTAAGGAATAAAGATCAGGAAGAAAGGATTGGTTATGTATATCTACAGTTTGCCTGACTTTGGGTTTGTGAGAGTGTCATCTGATGTGTTTCTGAAGACCTAAACAGGATGGAAAGGCCAAGAGAACAAGTAAGTCTGAAGCTCAATGTTACCTGATAGCAGGACATAAGCTCATGATATGGACAGTATAGAAAGCACAGAAAGTACGAAGAGACAAAAAAGGCTGCACTTACAGTGCTAGTATGAGCAGTCCCATGGCAGGGCACTATTAAGGTTAGCTGGACTGCTTTAGTTGAAAGGTAAGCAAGCTGAGGTTAAACATCTCTGGGACTCTACTTGTTTTAACCAGACTTTATAAATCTGTTTGATATACTGAAACTGAACAATTTCTGCTGTTGCTGTTATATCTGTAGTCCAGGTTGCCTTTGAACTTATTATGAAGCCCAGGCTTCCTGACAATTCTACCTCAGCCTCTCAAATAATAGGATGCCAGGCCTACTATGACTTCTTAAAAGTGGATTTATGGGAAGGAAAAAAATGCTTTGACAACCAAAATCATAAATAAGTATCAGTGCATAAAACATTAGTCTGGCCATAAATGACACTAACTCTTTCTTTCTTTTTTTTGTCTTCTATTAACTCTCTAGACTTAACAGTCTGGGGAGATGTGCATGTAATTCCTACCAACCTGAAATTTTTTTGTATTTTTATAAGAATGTTCATTTGTAAGTACAAGTAAGAATCCAGGTGTGATGGCACAGGCCTGTAATCCTTGCACTTGGGAGGTAAAGGCAGGAACACAAGGAGTTCAAGGTCATCTTCAACTACATAGTAAGTTTAAGGATAGCCAGCCTGGACTATAGAAGCCCATCTCAAAAACAATTATATATCATATTGGAGAGGGCACTTTAATTAGAACAGCTGAATTAAGTAGTGCATTCCTATAATCGAGCACCCAGGAAGCTAAGACCAGAATGTCCCAAGTTTACGACAACAAAGGAAGGTCCAGGATAGCCTGGGCTGTGAGATACTAATCAAAAAATAAGAATAAATTAAATAAATAATAACTCTAGTTAGAACCAGAAGCACCCAGAGCTAAGTAACAGATACAAGGAGGTGGGTTGTGGTAGATCCACACAAAGAGACTCACTTCAACGAGTAAATGGAATCAATTACTGATATATATATAACAAGATGGATGAGTTCCAAAATAATTGTAAGTAAAGGTCAGATTATGAAAGGATGCACCCTGCATGATTTCCACTGACATGAAATCCTAGGAAGTACACAAGTTCTATGTTGTCAAAAATCAATGGGAAACTGCTAGGGAAAAGGGGCATGAGACAGATTTTAGGAGCAGTATATGTGACTACCTCATGGGTACAGACATTTGCTGAAACTCCAAACTCTGGTTTCTACATGACATTTGCTATGAGCAAATATCTCTAAAACCACTGCCAAAGGTAAAAATGAAAAGAGAGAAAGAAGAAATGGGTTTGTTAACACTAACCCTGAACGTGCAAGAAGTTATAATTAGTACCCTGTAACACTTTTAACATCATTTCAGAACATGAAGCCCCCACAGAATATTTTAAGGTAGAAAATATATTAGTTAAATTTATTTACCTCACAACATTTAGGGCCTGAGAGTTTTCAATTCCTTTAAAACCAGCTTTTTTGACATGTTCTTCTGAACCATGGCCAGTAACCGGTTTTTTTTCTCCCAGTAATAAATCCCGGAATGACTTGGACGAAGGTGAGTGTAGAGAAGCCCTGCAGAAGAAAACAAAGATCATGTTAAAACACATTGCAAGGAGACAATACATAGCGTGAAACTGTCAAAGAATTTTTTTAAAAATGTAAAAACTGATTTCATAGATTTTTAAACAAAAACTTTTAAAAACAGACCAGCTTCAGATTTTTTTTTTCCTCCTACAACTGTTTATTCCAACAGAGATTCAGTGTTCATGTCGAACAAGGCATGATGTACTTGTTCGGGGGAAGTCCTGTGCATTTGTCAATAAAGCACTGTTGAGCCAATAGGAATCTAGATAGGTGGGACTAGGAGTCCAGGAGGACTCTGGGAAGGAGAAACAAAGGGAGTCGAGATGTAATGCCATGGGGTAGGAAGCCTGGAAACTTCTCCAGTAAGAGAAATACTTAGATTAACAATTATGGGATAATTACTTAAAGCAGAGCTAGCCAGTAAGAAGCAAGCAAGGCCAACAGCTTCATAATGAATATAGATAGCCTCCTGTGTGTTTATTTGGGACTGATGCGGCTCTAGAACCAGGATGGCGGGAAGGCTTCTCTCAAAGGAAAAAGCCTCCCTTTACATATACTTATTTTTGTCAACTTGATACAAGCCAAAGTTATCTTAGAGGAGGGAAATTTAACTGATAAAATGTCTCTATCGAGCTAGCCTGTAGAAAAATCTGTGAGGAATTTTCTTAGCTAATAATTAATGCAGGTAGGCCCCAGTCACCACGGGGACCAAGCCAATAAGCAACTTTCCTCCATGCCCTCTGCATCAGTTCTGGCCTCGAAGTCCCTGCCCTGACTCCCTTCAGTGATGAACTGTGACCTGGAACATGGAAGACAAATAAGCCTCCCTCCCCATGTTGGTTCTGGTCATTATTTTAACACAGCAAAAGAAAAGCAAATTAAGATACAAGAAAACACTTTCATTAAATGGCTATTCAAAGTGTATACAAAAAAATAATAATAAAAGGGGAGGGTAGTCTCTAAAAGTTTTACAATGATTTAATTATAATTTTCAATATGGTAGTTGGAATATTGTCAAATTTGGAATTTTGCAACAGTGAAAATTACATCATAAGAGAAATGAATTACTATATACCTAAGCTGGGGATAAACTCTAGATATTAAAAATTAGCAATGATACTAAAATAGTTACTACAGTCGTTCATCTGTTTGGAATGTATGCTGGCTAGCTTTTTGTCAAATTGACACAAGCTAGAGTCATTTGGAAAGAGACTTTTGATCAAGAAATTGTCTTTATAAGACTGGCCCCTAAGGCAAGTCTGGCAGGCACTTCACTGATTAATGGCTGATGGGGGAGGGCACAGCCCACTGTGGCTGGTGCCAACCCTGGGCAGGTGGTCCTGGGTTGTATAAAAGCAGGCTGAGCAACTCAGTAAATAGTATTCCTCCCTGGCTTCAGTTTCAGCCTTGAGGTCCTGCCCAGGCTCCCCTCAATGACAGACTATGATGTGGATGGAAGGAGGAACAAACCCTTTCTTTCCCAAATAGCTTTTCGTCATGGTGTTTTAATCACAGCAATAGAAACCCTAACTCAGACAGGATGGATTACAGGACATATAAATAACTCAGCAGAGGAAGAGAAATGAAAACATATCAATGGCATCTCAAAAGTGAAATACAATGTTTAAAAACAGTTTATTTGGATGGACTTGCAGACTGAAAGTCAGTAAAGGAGATAAATCACTGGAATTGTTGTAAGTGAAGAATGACAGATGACTAACGCTAATTTAAGTCAGCCTTAGTGAGTTACGAGACATTAAGTGGCTACCTACAGAACTAGAGAACCAGAACCAGCAGACAAAAGACAAAAACGACACTCAGACATTGTCCAAAAATCTTTCCACAACTGGTAGGAAACATAAATTTAAAGATTAAAAAATGTTAGCAAACCCCAAAGACAAATGCAAAGAAAATCGCCCTTAGACAAACTAAAAATTTGATTTAAATTAAAGATAAAAGGAAAAGTTGGGGTGCAACACACTTGGCCTAGCATGCAAGAGTCCCTGAGTTTGATACCAAAATCGGTAAAAAATGTGTGCGCGCACATATGTGCATGTGAGAGAGTGTGTGTGTGTGTGTGTGTGTGTGTGTGTGTGTGTGTGTGTGTGTGTGTGTGTGTGTGTGTGTTTGGTGGTGGTGGTGGTAGGATGCCCTGAAAGCAGACACAGAAATACATTACAATATGAATATGGCTAGTTTGTTTCAGAAACAAACATAAAGCAGTAGAAAGAAATCATTAACACACCAAGAAAAAGAAAAATCTTAGTCTAGCCTACATTTACAAATAAAACTGAAAAGCCATTAACAGGTCTTGACTGTGTTAGATAAGAGCCAGAGGCCAAGACCCCTGAACCAGACAACAAACACTGAAGCTGCTTTGCAGGGAAAATACATTAGGAAACAACAGATAACCCAATGCACCACAGGAATTACAAAGGAACTACTGTAAACAACTCAATTGTGTGATAATTTACATGGCATGGGCAAATGTATTTAAAAGAGAATCCATTACCAAAGATTAAATGTTTGTATACTCAACAGAGATAAATCTGGAGAAGAGGCTAAGTGGAAGAATCAGAAAATGCACCTATTTCTAATTCTGAAATCATATATTATATTCCAATTACACATATTCTAATTGGAATTCTAGAGTAGAAAAAACCAATCTACCAATAACAAAGAAAAGTACCAATCACTGGGACATGAAGGGAACAATGATTAGAGACAGCATTCCTGTGAGAATGTTCTAAGATAACAGTAATATCCAGTAATTTATAAAAACAACAATATAAAGTTAAGAGGGGGTTCAGTAACAATTAAAGTGCCCCAAAAGTCAAACAATATATGTGATTCATTATATTAGGATGACATGATGAGAAAAATCCTACGAAAAAAATTCTGTGATCCAGTCAACAGAGGCTTCACAAACAAAATACGTAGGAATAAATATGTATGAGATTTGTACATTATAAAAACTGTTGAAAACACCCTTAAGGGTTTAATGCTTACAATTTGGAGCATACTAAATTGTCAATCTTCAAATTGATCTACAGATTTAAAATAATTACCAACAAAAGCCCATCAGTAATTTATCTGTTTATACTTATTTCTGACCAAATGCATGTAAACATGCAAAAGATAAAGTAAATAATTTTGGAAAACATCTGAGAACTTAACAGTCCCTGATTTCAATGCTGATAGACACTGCCCACGCTGGTGGAATGGAGGAGGACACAGACCTAACGGAACTCAGTAACGAGTCTAGATTAAACTCACATTCACCTCCAGCAACGTAATACATCAGCAGATGCTGTGTCCACATTTAAGGTCATTTATTGTAAGTAAAATCTCAAACAGTAGGAGACAAAAAACTTCTGTACAAATCTGCATTGGAACCATGAACTAATAAAGTATTTGTGTTAAAATGAAAACTTAAAAAAAATTAAATCTGAACTTGGCTTTATCATAAAAATTTTGGCCACAACATATACACACATGTAGGGATGAGCCCAAATTACTGCCACGCCCAAAAGGGGAGTGGACAAGAATACATACAACAGGTAAGAAGATACTTAAGGACTCTCTCGGGAGACTGCCATGCTTCTGATCTCCCAGCTTGTGTGTAAGTGCTTTCTCCTGTAAATAAAAGTATTTGTTTCCACATGGTTCGCTTACACACACATAATACAAAAATCGAAAGTCTTCATTTTCTTTGCAGCCCTGACCCTAAGCCACACACATCTGAAGGTAAAGATAGCACAAAGGGCAGGGACCATGAGTGACTGGGAACACTGCTGAAGATCCTGACAGACAAGCAGCTCAGTTCTAAATACAGAACTCTGTAGTTCCTACTATGAAAGCACAGGCTGTCCGATTCACTCATGAATTTAGGAATTCCCACATGTAGTAAACAGCATATACCCGGCCAAGCAAGTTCTTTCCAGACAAAAACAGTTCTTTGCTTAGCATAATAAAACTACTAAAAACTAATAGGAGCAGTTACAGACTATCTTAAACTCACACACTCATTAGCCATGCAGGATAACCACCAATAAAGCATTTAATGCAGCCAGCTAAGCAAGCCTGGCCCTTTCCATTGGCTATGCCCAGATTTAAAACAGTGTCTTGTTTCCCACAATTTTACTTTCCGAACTCGGGCTTTGGCTATTTTCTATCCTAAAAGCCACAGAAAATTTATGAAGAAATAGTTGCAGAAATTTATATTCATACAAAACTTAGTCAGGATTTTGTTCCTTAGCCTCAGCAATTTTAATGAATAAAATTTCCAGGTCAAAAAGGTTAAATAACTGCAATTATTTTACATAAGCTAGCTCAAAAGAATTTACATCCAGAAATCACACCAGGCTACAAAGACCATATATTTTCCACAAGATGATACTGAAAATATTTCTCCAAGTAAAACATTTAAAAATGAAAAGTGCCCAGATCCCACACACATTCAATGTTTCATATTAGTTTAAAATTCAGTTGGCTAGAACTTCATTCTAATGTAAAACCTCATGCTAGTTAGCATTTTCCATGGCAACACCAAATTGTAGTTAGCAAGGGTACAATTATATCCTGGGAATGTAGAGAGTTATTGCATGTATATGTGAACAAATCAGTAAACACTACCACAATTACAGTATAAGATCTAGCAGGCTCATTTGTGCTCTAATTAACTACACATTTAACATTAATCTAAAGACAAACATAAAAACATCTACAAAAGTAAAATTTCATTAGGTGATTTACAGATAATGAAATATAAGTAACTTTAAAAATCACTACCATCATTAATACAAATCAGATTCAAACACTAATTTAAGATTTATTTTCTATTTTTCTAAACTAGAATATAATTTAAATTCTGACAATTATTTTTCAGCTAACATGTACAAGGGATGGTGTCTCAGGAGTAGTCACCATACATTACACATATGTTTTCACAGCACATGTGTCTGACTTAAAAATCAAATTATGTATTATATTAAATAATGTGATTAACTGTATTTTATGTGTTTTGTACATAATTAAAAATTATAATATATATCAAAAGCAGCATATTATATTCATTTTTATCTTAAGCTCCATTTAAGCTTTATAGACATACAGTAATTCAGGAAAGAAAAATCACTCAGTAATTAATAATATTACTTCAGTTTATACTAAACATGCTTCAAAGTTCCTAAAAAAACTAACCATTAACTAATTATTTTATACAAATGTATTCTTTAAGCTTATAACAAATACTTTCTGATCTGTGCCAATAACTTAAGATAAAATGCATATAACCTCACAGCCTCCTACATTCACATATTATGTATATTATTCTAAATAGATATCTACATATGTGCACTTGCATATGCATTTTTTAAAATTTGCTTTAGTTTAGTGTTTAATAAGTAAAAATAAAAGCAATGTATAATATATCCTAGAGTTTCAAAGAGAAGCAGTTTTGGAAAGACCCTAAAGGTGCTGCAGCATAGCTCAGTGGCAGACAGTCTGCCTTGTATATCTATGGCCCTAGGTTCAATCTCTAGCACCAAAGGAGGAAAAAAAATCTTGAAGATGAAATGTAGTTGAGTCTAGAGTTATAAAAGGACATTAAGCATAAATCATTTATTTTCAACATTAATAAATTAATTCAGATACCACTTCTACTTAGAACTCAAAATAATCTGTATTTGGTCAGTTGTATAAATTGTCTTGATATCTTCAGATATATAAAATTAATCATTCATTTGCTTGCACGTAAGTTTTCCAGTTGTGTTTTCATAAAGTTTGTAATAAATATCACTTGTATTTGGATCACAGCACAATTCTTTTTCAAAGAAAGCATCCACATATTTCTGCCAAACTCAATGATATTTTTCTCCCCATACTCCTAGCACTCTCCTTAATAAGCAATACTAGATTCCCTCTGCATTTTAGGAAGATAGTGCCATCCATATGGCGCTCAGCTCATACTGTTAATAATCAGTAGGGAAAAGAGTTGACGAAGTTTGAACATCAAAATCTGAGGTTTGAAATACCTCATTACTTTCACTAAAATCCCATGCAACAGGAACACAAAAACAATCCGAATAAAGACATAAATCCCCAGCAGCCTGAGGCCAGCACGACCGCGCAGTAGACAGCTACAGGGATAACTGGTGTGAGTGTGTAGAAGACACAGAAACTGAATTGGCAGGTCGGGAAGAACCCCACAAACTCCTGCCTGCCAGGGACATCCTTGGGACCAGAGCCTCTGTGGTGTGGCTGGGCTGCCAGATGTCACTGACCTGAGCACAAGGAAAAGCTAATTTGAAGTCACACGTCAAATGGAAAACAGGAATGTTGAGCTGTGTGCTGTGCATCAAATCTAAACTTGAAATGGTAAAGCATGTAAAAATCTTTACCAAATGTTGAGAACAAGCGGCAGCAGTAACATCTTTACTCTGGTCAGCTTCCAGAATACCAGCACTTAAATATGCAGATCTTTATAAGTGGAAGCAAAAGCTACCTGTTAGAAAACTCAGATCTTGGGAGATGAGGAAAAGACACCAAAGATCACCAGCATATGTACTGCCCCAGAAGGGAAACTGCACAGAATTGTACAGTTATACTCACAGGCACACAGTATTTCCAACTGGAGTACAAAAGCAAAAGAACCAATATACTACTACAATAAGACATAAAAATGAACCATGACAACAACCTCTGAACCATCAGCAGTGCCAATCCAACGCTAGCTTGAATGTTTTATGAATGAGTCATACAGAATGATTTTTTTGACTCCCTATATCAATATATTGCTAAGATCCAGCTACACAGTTATGTTTAGTCATACTCCCTTTCATTACTCTGCAGTTTTATACTTTTCAAAAATGTTTAGCCACTCATCAATGACAGATGACAAGGCTCTATCAGGTCTTAGTTATTGCAATATTGACAGGACATTCTTACAGTATGTATACATAGATTTCTGCTTTATACATAGCAAATGGAAAAATCATTTACAGAGTAGGTGGATCAATCGTAGTATCTGAATCGTGAACACTATTTAAAGGCCAAAAACCACCACAGCAAATGAGACAGACCACAGAACATAGGCGCCAAGGAAGATAATGCCAGGAAAAATCCTAAAACTCCCTGTCCTTGTTTACTGCTGGCTTTTAAAATAAACCAACTGATGACACAGCGAAATTCACACTATTAAGTTCAAAGTATCCTCAAGTATTTAACCACTTCTCACAGACTATAGTGACATCTAGACTTGCAATATTGGTTTTAAAAGCCACCTCAGGGCTGGAGAGATGGCTCAACCATTAAAGGCTAGGCTCACAACCAAAAACACCTCAGTGCCTCAATAGTCCCACCTCAAATCCTCAACACCTCTTAGTTGGGCTCTCCCATCCCTTGTTCCTCTGCTCCCTTTCTCATTAACTGTGATTCACACCTACTGGTACCTTTAGTAGGCACTGACTTAGTTCTACTGGCAACATTCAGAACAAAATCAACTGTTTGCTATTCTCTTCAAAGTAATTTACATTCTCATTGGTGGGGGAGAAAAAAAAAACCCTTCAGGAACAAAGTGACAGGCATGAGCACAGACAGAATCCACCTGAATCCTGTGAGACAGGGTTTTCCTGTCCCTTCCTTGTCCTTCCTACTATCTATGTGCCTTTCTCTTAAACTGGGTTCCAAGCATTATGAGTTTCCGGAAAGGAAGCAAAAAATAACATTTAACACAGCTCATCTTTGGAAATGATTCCTAGCAATGTGGCTACCATGGGAGAATTGTTATGGTGCAAACTCTCATGATGAGATACAAAATCACTACTCGGATAACTGACAGCCACTTCAGCTGTACCATGTGAGACACTAAGGGTGCACAAAGGAGGAGAAAAGGGTCCATTACTAAAGCCAAGTTTGCTTTCGTGAAGCGTTAGCGTCGTTACTCTCTATCTTAAAATGAGACACTAAATCTCTTTTCATCAGAAACTACAGAATGGCAAGAATGACATCCAAAAGTAAAAAGTAAATCCACACCTCTAAAACTATGACATCTGTTAATACATCTAAAATTATAATAATAAAATTGTTTTAGAAGTCTGTGCTGCACAAGTTCCAACATTTAAGTTAATAGTCACCAGGGGAAATGAAATATTTAAAAGGACTTTAGAAACACATGCAGGGGAACTCAGAAACCAAGAACCGCCACTGAAGCCAAGGGAAGACCTCTGTAATTTTTAACAAGAGCATACCATGCATTCGCTGGCTTGAGGGACTTCGAAGGAGCTGTTAGATTTGGTTCCATGTTGTTTGTTCCTGAATTGTTTTCTTTGGTAGTCAATGCAATCATTTTCCGTTGCCTCTGAGAAAGTTTGACTCCATGAGAAATAATTTTTCTAAAAATTAAATTAGAGTAAACCAATTACTTCTACTGGTTTAACCACTTCTAAGAAATCTCAGTTTCCTAAGAAAACATTATAGTTGAAACAAAATTAAATCCCTCAGCATAATCTCTGCTTAATCAAGGTTATTGTAACATATTTTCTATTGAGTTTCAATAGTTAAAAGTTTCAGTTTATATTGCTGATGATCAGACAACAGTTATCATGAGCCGCCAGAATAGCATATTTCTCAAAAGGCCTCAATCAGGCTTGTGCATTTCCTCAGAAATACAATATTACAAGGATCACTTCGGTGACAACTGTACACTAGCCCCCTAGCATGTAACACTACACTCTAATGCAATAATTAGCACACAGCTAGCAAACAATACTGAGTCTAAGTTACCTAATGGAGCATTTATAACTATTATACCAATTGTAAAAAAAAAAAAATACAAAAGATGCAATATGTTGTTCCAATTCTGTAGGACAGACACACAATACAACATGGTCTTTTCCCTTAATTTCTTTTTTTAACCAACCCTAAGTTTGACTTTGGTACTGCGCCATATTTTTGTCTACTTTCTTCTGTTTCCATGATGGTTCTAAAATCCACAACAGGAGGACTCGTAGGACTAAAAGAAAAAACAAAACAAGCAGCAGTTATTACCAATAATGCCCAACACCAAACTTAACTGACCCTGTAAGTTATATGTGAGACTGATGATAATAAGCTATAGTCTAAGTAATAATTAAATTCATTTTATTAGCTTAGGTATTTTGAATGACATCTACTCCCATAAATGCATATATAACAACTAAATAATTCAAGTTGAACAATAACCTGAAATTATTCTAACAAAACAAAATCCAAACAACCAAAGGAGGCCTAGGACACCTAAATTAGGTGAAAGAACTCACTACAGTTCCAATTAAAATCAGGAGACATATCAACATGGAGAAAGGAACTTGCAGAAGGCCCCTCCCACAGATGAAGCCACAGGCAATGACTGGCTGCTGAAAGAGAATCAGTTTCCTCTAGGGACAAGCTACCTGATAGGCTATTGAATCCCAGTGGTCAGCTCTAATCACATGTACTTATGGGGAACACTAAATGAACTCAGTCTGTGTGTGTGTATACATACATATATAAATATGAAGCAATAATTTAAAATAAGAGATCATGAGTTTGAAGGTGAGAGGCAGGAGGAGTTGTTGGGGAACAGTGGGAATGATGTTAATCCAGTAATGGCATATGAAGTTCTCAAAAGAGTAATAGTATAAATTAAATATATATATATAAAATGTCAGTATCCGCTCATTATTCTCACTAGGCAATACTTTACAATGATGTAAAGTGCTGGTAAACACACTAATATTGAGAATACTATGGACTAAGGACTTTGTGAATGTACATACTGAAACAGAATGCCAGTCTCACTGTTGACTTCATTCCAGCTATTCTTTAAATTTTTATCAAAACAATTAAATATGGTTCTAGGTGTTCACACAAATCATGTATCATTAATAAAAGTATAATGAATTATGCCCAGTGGAGGGAACGGCCTATTATAGCTGGTTAACAACTTTTATGCATGCACATGATTTCCATGTATAAATTAATATTTTTCACTGAATATATTCATTTGGCTAAAAATACACAGTAATCTTTCGGAGACTAAGAGAACAGGATGAAAATCCTATCTGTAAGTGACCACACCAGACTGAGACTTACATAGGTAATTTTCACTCTTTCCTGTCTTCCATTACAGCTATCTGAGTGGATTTAAGACCTACTCCACGAAATGGAACACATGCCTGAAACTGCTTGGGTGGCCTAAGGGAAAACCAAGTACCACTGTCCTGCGAAATAAATAGAATAAAGTGACTCCTAAAGACATTCTGCTATACTCATAGATCAGTGTCTCGCTCAGCCACCATCAGAGATGCTTCCTCCTGCAGTAGATGGGAACAAATGCAGAGACCGTGTGCAGAGAGGAGAGATGTTGGAACGCCTACTCTTAAATGGCATGTCTTAATCAAACCTTCTCCCCTCTCCTGCAGGGCTATGGGAACTATGTGGAGAGAAGGCAGAGACATTTTAAGAGCCAGAGAGGACACCAAGAAAACAGCATCTTCGAGACACAACGGAACTGACGCACAGATGAACTCACAGAGACTATGGCAGCATGCACAGGACCTGCACAGGTCTAAGCCAGAGAGAGTCCCAGCACTAAGAGGAGGACATGAACATAATCTACTTTCCTTAGCCAGAAAGTATCTCCCACTGACAACGGCTTGCAAAGCAAAAATTAGCTTTATCCAATGAAGTCTCACCAGAGAAACAAATCATTCTTAAGGGTAGACCCCCCATGCCCAGCAGTACATGGCCAACACAAAATGAACTCAATAGTATTTTTGTAGATGTTTTGTCTCCTGGTACTTTGTTTGGGCATTTTAAAAAATCTTTCTAGTCTTTTGCTTGTAATATTATGATTTCTGATTTTGTGTTTTTATGGGTTTTGGTTTTTCTGTGTGTTTATCTGTTATGTATATTTCCTGTAGTTTTTTGTTTGTTTGTTTTAATTCTGATTTTTTTGTTACCTGTTTGTTTTCTAAAGAAAGAAGACAGGCATGGAGTTAAATGGGCGGGAATGTAGGTGTGGATGTGAGAGAAGAGAAGGGAAAAGAAAGCATGACCAGAATATATTATATGAAACAAAAATTCAGTTAAAAGAAATAAGAAAAAAGAAACCCCTACCTGAAAGAGCCAGCAACCCAACTGGAAGAGCCTGCAGTGTCGATTCTGTTCCTGGGAATGAACTGGGGAGCAGATTTGGATGTTGGTGATTTTTCCCATGGTTTGAAATCTTCCCTAGCACATGGAGGAGGTGTGCCGTTCACAAAGGGTTTGGCTTTTCCCTGGGAGAAAAAGAGAACCTAAGTAGTAACGGCAAGCATCTAACTTAGTAGCTTAGTGAACAGTCAAAGACACCTGATCAGCCAGCCCCTGCCATTTCCGTCTCCAGGCCCATCACTTGGCCAGCTCACCCCCATCATTTACTACAAGCTGCTGTACAAAGGAGAGTAAGTGCACACCTTCAACTTCTACTCAGACAAACAGCAAACAAAATGAAAATAACAGCAGCACATATGAGATATGAAACAGTAATATTAAAATTCCTATTTTAGAAATAAAATTTACTTTAGACAGGAAAATTTGGTACGTTTTATAATCTACTGTATGATGTAGTATTTTAAATAAAAATGAAAGTACAATAACATTGACATTTCAGAAAGTCCTTAAAGTCACTGCTGTTACAAAAGGCTCGGAAAGGTCAAACGGCATGTACACAAGACATTCACTAAATGCCTTCAACTTCCTTATATCTCACTGTCCTCCAGATTAACCTTATGAAAACAACTATTTCCTTCAAAGTTCTGCATTAAACTTGAATACTCTGTAAGAAGAATAAATCTGTAAGTCTCAGAAATTCCTAGGTGTTCCAATACGCTTTGCTAATGTGGCAAAGGTTGCAGGAAAATTGATTCAATTTCTAAAAATGTACAGAAACACTGGGGAGCAGGTAAAGGATGTCTAAAGAAAGCCTCCTCAGGGCTAAGGAGGGGCTGGCTCCACAGCGGGAAAGTCATGCAGCCTCCCAGCCCGGCGGAACAGCTCCCAATAGTTGCGTCCTTAACACCATAAAAGAAAGCTTCCTTGGATTAATTTGAAACCAGGCTTACTTTCAAAATTACTTTTCTTGGATAAATTTTATTTCATTTAAAAAGACATTTCCTAAAATATTTCTGGAATTTAGCTACAAATATACTTTTCAATGTCTATTCAATAATACTACATTATAGCAATATATTTATCATCATGTGTTTTACTTGCAAAATGAATAGAAATGAAATCATAAAGGATTCAAAACTGTATTAAAATTTCTACAAACAAAATAATTATATAACTCAGGAAAAAATGTACATTATACATATTGGTTTTAGGTTTTTTTTGTTAACACCAGGAAAGTATTTGAAAGTATGAGAGAATATAATGAAAGCTAAGGTAAAATGTAGGCACACCCAAACGTGGTAAGGAAACAATGCTTTATCAGACCAACCTCAACCTTGTCCGCATGGAATCCTGCTGTAAAATCAGGTGACTGTAAGTCTCTGGGACTACCCACTCCTGCATAGCTTCCTTCTGAGTCTGAGGTCAACAGCTCTGGAAGAGACTCCACAGAATTGGTCTTACCAGACTTTAATAATCCTAAAATGTAGAATAAAGTACATAAACTTTAACCAGACATATCAAGCATATATGTGTTTTGGTCCAGACTACAATAACACTTAAATTATACTCACCACACCAGCGGTACACTAATTAGATGAAGGTGGCATTAAGCACATCAGTTACGTGAAAGAGCAATGCAGAAGAGACAGGAACACAGCTGTTAATTCATCCTGTCTCTATAGCTAATCACGCAATTTCAACACCACAGAGTTGCATAGGACCTGCTTTGAAGACATGGTTAACCTCGTTCCTTAAGAAAAGTAAGAAGGGAGAAGAGACAGCTATCATGTCACCATGCCCTGCAGGAGGGAGCGGCTCCACTGTGAGAGAGAAAGCGTGTAAGGGTCTCTGTGCCAGCAGGCAGCCCAGAAACACAGCTCCTACTGACCCCACTGGCAGCCTGTTGGAGGGTTCGTCCATTTGTTTTCTGTAAAACAATCTGTCATTTGAAATTTTTAATTAGCGTAACCACTGAGATGACATAAATGCCCACCTCTGCACCCTATGTTCTGGTTCACCACAAACATAGTACAAAGTAAGCTACTTCATTTCAGATGATAATTCACACATTTCAATTAATTAGAATCTATAAGAAGTGTCAAACTTGAAGATGTAGACATTATCTGAGTTGTAAAAGCTATACAACTGATTAAAAATAAATGTATTGTCTCTTATAAATTCAGAAAAGTGTTGTCCTTTTAAGATGATGATCAGACACACAGTAGTCCTTTTCTGTTATCCATTATTAAAAACAGGTTGGCAGTGACATTCAAACTTTCCCCTACTATCACAGGTATTTATAGTTTTCATTTCAGATATTACACTTAAAATTGCATGCTTTCAAAACCTCCTTAAAATCAGGAGAATCAAATAAATGATTGTCTTAGCAAGCAATTACTTTTGGTCAAAACAAAACACCTTCACAGGATCACTTGTCTACTCTGAAGGGTCAGCATCCATGTTAGGTCTCCACACAACTATTTCTGACGAAATGTGCCTTGCACTCAAATCTTCCTTTTAGTCCCCAATTAAGTTTCACCCTTTCATCATTATCTGCTTGGGCCACAGAAATGACGCAACATCAGAATGATATGGAATTTGACTATAGAGAATATATATTTATTCCTTTCATCATTATCTCAGGTCATCATATTTACAGATTCATTTCCTGAAGCTTAAATGGCAAATTAAAAGTTTGGGGTATAAAGTATTTCTTTAGTAATTTCCAGCTTTAAGATGTCAAGACTCTGTGTGTGTGTATGTGTGTGTATGTGTGTGTGTGTGTGTGTGTACACATCCACATGTGCGAGCATGACTGAACATGTCATAGCAGAGGTGTTAAGATCAGAGTTATGATAATACTGTGGGTGTCAGTCTTCATCTTGCATCTTATTTGAAGCAAATTTCTTTGCTGTTTTCCTGCCATCTATTCCAGGCAGAGTTAGCTAGCCTGTGTGCCGCAATGGATTTCTGTCTGTCTCTCATCTCCCAGAAGTGGAAATTACATATGTTCCCAGTCTGCATCCAGCTTTTCATGGGTTCTGGAGATTGTAACTCAGGTCCTCACTTGCACAGCTAACGCTTTTACCCACTGAACAACTCCCTAGCCCAAGAGACTCTAATATACATGTGTACACACACACTCGCTCAATCAAATCATACTATTTAAAGAAAATCAGGTATCTACTTCCTTAAGTCATCAGGTAACCGAAAGATCCCCAGTTTCATTAACTGTCTGACCATTTACCCATCCTTTTATCAACCTACCTATGCTTTGTCTTTAAGCTAGAGGTAAAGCATTCAATAGAGAATACAAAATCACAGAATTTTATGCTTAGAAAGACCCTAAGATGTGTCTTTCTTGTTTCTTTTCTTTTTCGTCAATTATGTTTTTATTTAAATTAGAAACACGAATGCTTCACATGTCAATCCCAGCTCCCTCTCCCACCCCTCCTCCTTTTTCCCTCCACCAGGCTCCCCAGCCCCCACCCAATCCCCACATCATTCTCCAGGGAGGGTGAGGCCATCCTTGTGGGGATCTCCAGAGTCTGTCATTTCATCCAGGGCAGGACCTAGGCCCTTCCCCATGTGTCCAGGCTGAGAGAGCATCCCTTTATGTGGAATGGGCTCCCAAAATTCACTCATACACCATGGTAAACGCTGATCTACTACTCAAGGATCCAATGATTTCTGTGGCCTCCTCATTGTCTTTCTCATTTCTAGATCTCCTGATTCCTACCTTTAATACTTCATAAATAAATCTAGGCAAATAACCTCTCATTTAAGTATCTTTTGTGTCATTTAAACCAATTATTCTTGACATTATTTCCTACAGTTGTAACAAATATATCAAATACCTCATTTGTGAAATAAAAATTCCCTTTCCTTTCATAACAGCCACCTTTTCCTAAGGAACATAAGTCAATACACAGAGTAGTCTGCCTGTGCATGCTGTGACAGAAATTACACCAGATCATGTCTGACTGCCTAACACTTCAAAAGTCACACTGCAGTGATGGAAGATGTCATTCTGTAAATATATCTCTCTTATTGGTTGATAATAAAGCACTGTTGGCCAATAGGGAAGCAAGATATGTGGGACTAGGAGTGGAGGATTCTGGGAAATATAGTCAAGAGTGGAGAGTCGCCATGTGATCCCAGGGAAGAGAGGACTCGTCAGGATACCATTCTTGGAAAGATAAGTCCTTATAGAAATATATATTAGTAGTCATGGGTTAATACTTAAGACAGAACTAGCCAATGAGAAGCCCTGGAAATTGGCCGACAGCATTGTAAGTAATAGATTCTCTGTGTGTTATATGGGGTTGACAAGGCACTGGGACCAGGCTGGTGGGAAGAACGTTCCTTACACTATAGTCTTGCTACTTTTTGGTATACTTCACAATGATATCTAAAGAAACCATTAACAATTTTCATAGCTTAAATATAGATAAGATAAATCCAGAATATGGGACAATACATAAAACAACTAGCTTAATGTTTGGGAAAACAACAAAAAACAAATAGCATGGAGGATACTGTTCTAGCTAAGAGAATAACAAGTAAAGGTAGTGTTAACCTTGGTAGAACAAGAGACAATGCCTTTAATCCCAGCACTCAGGAGGCAGAGACAGTCAGATCTCTGTGAGTTAGAGGCCAGCATGGTCTAGAGTGAGTTCCAGGACAGCCAAGGCTACACAGAAAAATCCTGTCTCAAAAAACAAAAAAACCAAGAAGGAAGGAAGGTAGGAAGGGAAGGAGGGAGGGAGGGAGGGAGGGAGGGAGGGAGGGAGGGAGGGAGGGAGGGAAGGGAGGGAGGGAGGGAGGGAAGGGAGGGAGGGAGGGAGGGAGGGTGGGACAGACAACAGATGAAACAAAGCTCTGAAAACACTGTTGAGTAATTGTGGAAATCTGGACACAGAAGTTAACACTAAGTAAAGCTAACGAACTGTACTAACGAACTGATACTTTTATTGGGGTTTTGGAGGAGAGCATTCTTAAGAGAAATCTTATAATATTTAGGAGACAGAGCATATCTACAAAGTATTCCAAGCGGATCAGTTAAAAACAGCTCTGTCAACACACACACACACACACACACACACACACTGTGTGGAATGTTTAGAGGACCATTGTGAGAAACAAGAAGCTGTGCTTTTCAGAAGACACAATCTATACAGAGCTGCAATACAGGGACAGCACCTGGCATGTATGTGGCCCAGGGTTAGTCCTCAGCACCACAGAAAGGAAAGGGAGGGACAGAAGGAAGAGAATGTGGCAATAAATTAACAGTGAGTCTAAATAGAGTGTAAAGGTATTCATACCGTTGTGTGTACACATGTGTGCATGCATGCATTTTTTATATTTTCAGTAACTAATTAAAATTTTTCAAAGTAAGGCTCTTGACACCAAGCATGATGACCTGAATTTGATCCCTGGAACCCACTTTTAGTGAAGGACAGAAATTACTCCCAAAAGTTGTTCTCCATCTTCCACACAGACCAGAAATATGCTCAAACACACTAACCTGCAGATGGTGGACTCTGAATAATATCTGAAAGGTTGTAGCCACCCGAACTGTCAGATCGCTTCCGTGGTTTCTTTTTAGCTCTTGTTTTCACCTTCTTGAACATAGTTTCCCTGGGATAATGCAAACAAAGGATTGAAGGGCAAAAAGCTTGGTCAAGTACAAACCACATAAGCACATGCAGCACCATTTATACGCTGAAGTAGGCCAGGGAAAATCACTAACTTACGAGTCATCAGTGTCATCTATGCCTTGCTCTAGCCCCATTGCTATTAAAGTTAAAGAACCAAATGTTGGCTAGAGTAGCCACCAAAGAGCAGCACTGAGAGTTCTGCGCAACCACATCACCAGCAGGTTGGGATCCATCCACTTCCACAGGCTCTTCCCAAAACACCAACTTCACCAAGACTTGACCTGAGATGTGAACCTAGTTATAAGCAGCAAGCCACAGAGCTGCTCGAGGACTCCAGGGTCAAAGGGACCTTTAGGTTCACCCACAAAAATGAGGACATAAATCTGTTCCAAGAGGAAGCAAGGAGAACTGAACAGCATCCTAGCTTTGATAAGGAAAACTCTTGCCAAGGACTGAGCCTCCCCCTCCCCAACTCATAATAAAGCCTTTACTACAAAAAAAAAAAAAAGTGCAACACTGTTACAGGAAGTATAATCTTCAAATAAAAACACATTTGGTGTATGTGCGTGTGCATGTGTGTGTGATGCATGCTTGTTTGTACAATGCAAAGGCATCAGGGGTCCTGCTCCATCACCTTCTACTGTTTTCCCTAGAGACAAGTTCTCTCACTACATCTGGAGCTCTCGATGTGTGCTTTTATTACCTCACACTAACACTCAGGCCCCTGCCTAAGCCTGCAGCCTGGCTGGCCAGCAAGGCCCAGAGACCCTCCGTGGCTCACCTCCCGGTACTGCTGGACTTAAAGGGCCTCAGTTTTAACAATGGACTGAGGTCTCAACTCAGAGCCTCACGCTTGTGCAGCAGTGCTCTTTCCCATGGAAGCATCTCCTCAGTCCTTGTGGTAGTTTTGTTTACAGTACTTGAGTGAATGTTTAATTGCTTGAATTAAACATTCTATAAATCAGGAAAGGGAAAGCAGGTAACTGTGAGTGCAACAACTGTCTTATTTTAATGAAATATTTAACATTTCATTATATACTAGCCATGCAAGCCAGCTGTGAACATATCATTTTGTGGCAGGTAATGAGTTTATTTAACTCAATGCTAATATATTTTATAAATCTAATATATGTGCTACACACTTTGTGGGGGTGTAAAACAAGGTTTCTCTGCGTAACAGTCCTAGCTGTCCTAAAACTCACTCTGTAGACCAGGCTGGCCTCAAATTCATAGAGACCCACCTGTCTCTGCCTCTCAAGTGCTGGGATTAAAGACATGCACCGCCACCATCTGGCTGTGTTCACATTTAAGGACAGTGTGTCTAACTTCCATAGTCCAAAATATCACACATCAGAAAAAAAAAATTCAGAAAGTAATTAAAAGAACACTCTGGAGCTCAAGAATAGTTTTTTGTAAGGTACATAGCTGCTTGTCTAGCGCAGATGACCTCAACACCCAAAGGCTTCGCCCTACCAAGTCATTTGTTCCACAGATATAAGTAACTCTATGATGTGAGCCTAAAATACTAATAAGACATTAGCCCAAAATACTAATTAAGTATTTATTCTATGCAGAGGTTATCAAAATTGTTAGACAACACATTTTTGTGACAGACACTGGACGCCTAAATCTCAGTCTTTGTGGATCACTGTTGGGGTCTGAATATAAAATGTCCTCCCATGAAGGGGTCCCAGGTAGAATACGGTTCAAACGTTCAAACGTAGGGGCACAGCAACAGACCTGGATAATAAGGAGTCCAATTTCATCAATGGATTAACAAATCAATGAGTTTACAACTTAACGTGCTACTCAGAAGTAAGGTCCTAACTGGAGAAACGAGATCACTGGAGCATTTCTTGGAGGAGCAATGTGCCCTGGTCCCTTGTTCTCTCTCTCCTTGGTCTTATGAGGTGAGCCACCCTGCTCTACACTGCGGGCACTGCTGTGATACTCCACCTCCAGATTTACTAGCAAAGGAGCCAGCTGGACATGGACAAATGCACGCTCAGAAGCTGGAGCTAACAGCCAACCCTCTCACCCTTAACTGGTTTTTCTCGGGGATTTTTCCCACAGAGCCTAAAAGCTATTGTAGTCACCATCTACTGAAGCAGTCAGGTTCTACAGCGAGGACTCCTGAGAAAATGTGACCCCATCTATGGCTGCAGCGTTCCTCTCCAGATGCTCTCGAGTTCAGTCGCCCAAGTACAAACTATACTCTTCTACCAAGATGGAGGAGAGACAAGCACTTGGCTGAACAGGTCTTAGAAAGGGATGGGATCCACTTGTCCTAATCTTCGTGAGAGGGCTGCCATAACTGCCAAGCATTTACAGGACCATTTCAAGTTCTGTGCCATCATCACTATAGAGCCCCTACTTTCCAGCCAACAGCAGCCTCTCTCCTGATCTCCAATGGCAACATCGCTGTTCTCATGCGCCTTTTTAAATGTCTTTACCATATCTTCAGGGGGTATGAGGAGGTCATTAAGACAAATTCACTTAACTAACCTGTATATCTATCTGAAGGCTACATCATTTTTACACTTACATGCTAAACAGTTTAGATTTAAAATATCAATCACATGTAATTACTTCGTATTATATCAAAACTAAAACTGTACATTTATACTGCCTATATCAGAACTTCTCAATCTATATTTCCAATATTAACACAGTGTCAGGCATCCAACAGAGTAAGAAAAAGAGGGAAAGAAAATGAGAACAGGGCTTACGAGTAATTTGGTTCCATATTTATTTCTTCTTTGAAAAAGACATCTCCATCATCTACTTGCATGTAGCTAATATCTGGTCCATCTTGATATGGTGTAATGACTCTTCGCTCCATTGCTGGAATCTACAAAATGAAATACAAAATTTGTAAAAATTTTTTAAATTCGTGAAATATATCACTTACAATGTCAGGTGATAACATTACCTAGAAAAAGTCTACAATGAAGGAAAAATTTTGAACAGATTCAATAAAATGCATATTGCATAAGACTGTTGGGGTGGGGCTGAAAGCAGTCCCACCTTCTCATTAAGTGGAGACTAAGCCATCCCTCTGTAGTGTCCTGACCTTTGTAACTAAAACCCTGAAACAGCAATTTTTATTATAAAGAAATTATGAGATGTGTTAATTTTATTATGCTTCAATTTTGATTTTCACACTTATCTGTGGGACTTGAAAGAAATTCTAAGTTCTAATTGCTAGAAGATAATGTATTTGTACTCATTATTGTCTCGCCTGATCTAATACCCTATCTTAAAAGGTAATTTCATAGCTTACAAAATCTGTAACGAGGAAACAAAGACATTACCATTTTTCGGTAAAATATGGAAAGGTCCTTCAAAACATCCTCACTTAAAACATCAAGAGACCTGAAAAGCAGAAATAAAATTCTAGCTTAAGACTCAAATGATTTAGTAGCTATGAAGATTTTCAAGTCAGGTGGTAGTGGCACACACCTTTGATACCAGCACTTGGGAGGCAGAAGCAGGTGGATCTCTGTAAGTTTGAGGCCAGCCTGGTCTATAGAGTGAGTTCCAGGACAGCCAGAACTGTTTCACAGAGAAAAGCTGTCTTGCAAAACCAAAGGGAAAAAAGATTTTCAAGTATGTTTATTTTAAATTGTTAAATAAGTAACAAAGTTCTTTTTCAAATTTACACACACTAGCTAAGAAAATTCCTTTTGGAAATAGGTCTAGTTATATGTTATGGATTTCAGGTAATCAGCAAACATAACAAATATCTTGATAAAACTGAAGGAAGTCTTTGGAATAGGAATAAATATCTTTTTTACTGTAACACGATACCAAGTACTCATTTTTTAATTAGGCATGCGTTTGCTAAAAGTAAACAACACGTATAGAAATACTAAGAAAAGGAGGTCTGGGTCAAATTTTACTTATTATTACAAGCTAATATAAACAATAATCATACAAGTGTTGAAAAACTGCCATGGTACAAGTGTGAATATGAAAGTTGCTTTGTGCTAGTTGTGGAAATAACTTGAAAAGATAACAAATGTATATGAATGCATATACATACATCTCGTGTATATAAAACAACACCTCATGTATATAAACAGACACACACGATGAGCTGTGAGAGAGCAGTGCAGTGACAGAACACTGCTGTAAGCTTCAGAGCATCCAGGTTCTACCTAGCATTATCACTACTCTCATTTACCTCCATGACCAAGAGGAGCTCACTGTGTGTGCTTCTGAATCTTCCAGTACAAAATGAAGTTTGGATTACATCAACTACATTCAAGATAAATCAAGTCTCACAGGTTCCAACAGGTATTTTAGGCATCAATGAAAATTAAAAACACGGTTTATAGCCTTTTGTGTGTGTGTGTATGCTTAAATGGCAATAGAATTTTCATTAAATCAGACCTAGGTGGTGATTATTAAGACCATTTGTGATTTATCTAAAGAAAACAGCAGAGAATTTTATTTCAATGTTTTAGAACAAGTTTAATTAAAAACCTTATCAAATTTGCAAAGTGGGTGGTTAAGTTATCAATTGCTTTGCTTTGTTTATTAATTTATTGTTGTTGTTTTCATACACAGTTTCATGATATAGCATTGTGTGGCCTAGAGCTTGCAACATAGACAAGGTTTGGCCTTGAACTCAGAAATTCACCTGCCTCTGCCTCCAGATTACTAAAATGGCATGCACCTCCATGTCATTTGTTATCATTTATAATCATCAAGATTTTCTCAGTTCTTACCTCACAAATTAAAGGGACAAAAGTTTCCCCAAGTCTTCTTCTCATTTGTAATATAGAAATATTAAGAAAAACTTTTTCACAAATATGTGAAAAATTAGTCTGCGTATCACTTTGAGAAAAATGCCCAGTATATAGAAAATACGAAATACTGATTATTGTGACTACTCAAACAAAATATAAAACATATATAATAAGCAGTAATAGCTACTAGTATTACTGAAACAAAACACAGAACAAAAGAAAAGATAAATTATCTTAAATATCTTAAAAGCAAACTGATTTCTTTGCTCACAAATGTAGCTTCATTTTTCTTACCACTGACTTAACAGTGAGAAGTAGTATTTTTATCTTCATTAGGTATAAAATCTTTCATTAAATACAAAAACCAAGAAACTCATGTGTAAACAGATCTGGTACATATACAGAACCTTAATGACTTGGAGCATAAAGCTGCCCTGAGCCACATAGCCAGAACCTGTGTCAACAAAAAATAAATTTAAATCACTGTTAGAAACACTGGAAGTTTCCATGGTCTCTCTATTTCTGAAAGTGATAACTCCTTACTCAGCATTTGTCAAATTCTTTCCATCTTGGTAAATACATTATTCACTTTTAAAGTCCAAGTATACCTTTTATTTACATATAAAGTCTTATTGAGCAAATATCATATACAGCATAGAAACCCAACCAACCTTGCTTCAAGTAAGGCTGCCATATTCAGTCCTATGAATTGTAAACAAGACAGTTTCAACTGTTCAGCATTGTACATTGCTGCAAACTCCAGCAGCATAGCAGCATTCTTAAGGGTAACTACAGAAAAAAGAGATTTGCAAAATTAAATGAAAAGTGACTTACTTTAACAAGTGAAATACTTGCTTTTCTAAAGTTATAAGATTTCAACATTTAAAACAAGAAAACTGTACCCTAGACGAAGGAATGAAAACTGAGGTGAATACAAAAATAAGTGTCATTATAGTATGCTAAAGTAATTTTAACTGACTGGTTTCAAAGAGAAAAAAATAAGTTTTTTAAATATAACACAAAATTTTTAGAGATAACAAAAAACTGAAGGGGAATTAGTGTTAGCTCCCAAAAGTGAACATTCTAACACTAAAACGACAGATGGGCATGGAGTGTACACTCTGTAATGGACTTCTGTGCATGCACCGGTCTCAGAACCAACAACTACAAACAAGCAGGCATTAAGTTTAGGAGAAACTGACAAATTAATTCTAATGTTGACTAATCTGTATGTATGAAAATACAAGTAAGTCTCACTGTAGTATTATCCATGCCAGTGCATGAGACTACACAAGAACTCAGGACTACTACTGCCCAGTAATGTTCTATGTGAAATATTGTTTTGCTAGAAACCCTCCAAGAATACTCCATCTGCTTGTAATTACAGCTACCTAAAACTCTCATCTTCTTGCTTATACTGAATTACAGTAAAAAAAAAAATACAGCTGCTTTCTACAGTATGTCTTCTCCCATTTCTTTTTTCTTTCTCCCCTAAACTGTCAAAGTTACAATCAGTCATTAACAGTCTCTGCCTCCCTCTGACTATGCTAAAACTACAACTGATGATGAAATCATCTCACAACACAAAAGCAAATCACAGAAAAGCTTTCCTGGAACTGTTTAGTTGGAAACGATGTGTACAATGAGCAAACAGGCTTCCATGGAACCCTTCATCTCGGAATCTGTCCACCAGTAAAAGCAACTGTGCAGCAATGACTAGGAAAGACTAACCAGGACATTAGCAGAGACCACTGAGCCAATGAAAATACCTAGGTATATACTGAACATCTTTCCACAGTAAGTCCTTTATCACAGCATCTTTTCTTGATTATAGAAAGAAAATCAGGGCTATTTTCCTATTGCTAATCATGGAGAACATAGACCACAACACTCAAAATGACAAGAGACAAGTTCTATCAAAAATCAAAAAAAATTAAAAATAACCTCTTCCATATTTTCCAAAGCAGCATGAACTGAAACACACAAAACTAGTCAAAAAGCTTGCATTTTAGGTTATGAAAACTGCAACTTTCATATTAGAATAAACAAAATTATCTAAATGAAGAAGGGAGGAAAGGCATTTAAAGACCACTGTGGAGTGCACTCAAAGGATCAGTAACACTGAGCTCAACACAGGGAGAACTAAACGGTAGAAAATGGAAAACTTGTGGCCTGAACAGCTCAAAGAAGCGGGGCACAGCACAAATAAAAATTAGTGTTTGATTTCTAAGATGAAAAAAGTCTGTGGATTTTGTTGAGATAAACCAAGGGGAGAATTATATAAAATTTCCGGCAAATAGAAAATGGGTTGGAAAACAAAAAGAAGGAAAGAAGGGAGGGAGGGAGGGAGGGAGGGAAGGAGGGAGGGAGGGAGGGAAAGAAAGAAAGAAAGAAAGAAAGAAAGAAAGAAAGAAAGAAAGAAAGAAAGAAAGAAAGAAAGAAAGAAAGACAAATGAACGAACAACTAGGGTAACAGTCTATTGAAATCCCCCAAACAGCCTGGGTATCACTGTCAGTATTTACGGTTTTCCAGCATGTTAATAAAAATACTTCTAAGTCTAAGGTATGTACATTTTCAATTATTTCTAAGGAAAAAATGTGTTTACAAATGATGGCATGAAACAATGTCTTGCCCTTTTCTTGTTCTTTGTTTGCTTTTGAGGCAGAGTCTCAATATTTAGCTCTAGAGCTGTCTATAGAGACCAGGAGCTCTGGTCTAGTACACTCTATATAGACCAGGCTGGCTTCAAATTCTGCCTCCCAAGTGCAGGAATTGAAGGCATGTGGTCCCATGCCCAACCATCTCAACATTTTTAAAAGCACACACACCTAACAACAGTGTTTCACCATAATGGAAAAATAAAGCTCATAAAAAAAGTACACCCGAACAATCTGATACTCGAATTCTAATTACTTACGTTTTTCAGTCAATGCTCCTTCACAAACTTCCTTTAATCTAGTTATGAGAAGCTGATCGGCCACTACAAGAACACTACAAATAAAATCCACATTTTGAGACTCTAACAAGAAAAAGAAAAACAAATACTCTGTTATTCTGTAACCATTTTAATTAGTAAAAACAAAAAGTTAAAACATAAGGTAAAGAAGTTTATGATTCTTTTCTCCATGTCAGACAGACAATACTATAAATTGTGAACACATCAAACTATCTGTATCTTTTAGGTGGACAACAAGAAAATAAATCCACTAAAATGCCTTGGTATCTAAAGTTCTCTTCCTATTACTATGGAAAAAGGAAACAAAACAAAAAACAACAACAACAACAACAAAAACTAAAGCAACTCGGTGAGAAAGGATTTACTCTGGCATGATCAAATTGGACACACAGCCTATCACAGCAGGGAAGTCAGTGCAGCAGGAGCCTGATGCTGCTGGAGACATTGCAACCAGTGAGAAGAAAGTGAAGGATGAATGTGCTGCTCAGTCTCCCTTTCCTATTCAGACAACCCGGACCCTGTCCAGGGAATAGTGCCCCCACAGTGGACGGTTCTTCTACCTTAATTAATGTTCTTCCTATCTCCATTACCATAATTAAGATAATCCCAGCAGGCAGACCTATGTGTCCAGAGGCCCATCTCCCTCCTAGTTAATTCTATTTCTGTTAATTTGACAATTAACATTAACTACTAACCACACTTAGCTCATACATTCTCACAATGGGACCATAAAATGGTCAACCTGAAGTGATCATTTCAGTATAAAAGGCTACTAGAATGTCTAACTTGTTTATAATTTCCCATGTCAATAAGAAACACTCCCAAAGCTAATAAATAGTCAAGCTGCCCATGGTCCAGTGGAGGGCCGCAGAGCCATGCATCTATGGGAAACTTAGTGGTCTATCATAAACAAGCAAATGAATAAATACATAACAAAGAAAAGGAATTGGAAGGGGAATAAGTTGGGAGATACACGGGAAGAGTTGAAAAGGAGAGGCAGGGCTGAATATGATCATATTTCATTATACTCATGTATGAAATTCTCAAGAATAAAACATTTTCAATTAAATTAAAAACAAGACAAAATACCATAAATATAATTACACAATAGTAGAAATGTGTTTACTTGCTTGGCGACAATTTTTTTTCAAAAATGTATACAGCAAGCCAGGTGTTGGTGGCGCACACCTTTAATCCCAGCACTTGGGAGGCAGAGGCAGGCGGGTCTCTGTGAGTTTGAGGCCAGCCTGGTCTACAAAGCAAGCTCCAGGACAGCCTCCAAAACAATACAGAGAAACCCTGTATCAAAAAAAACAAACAAACAAAACAAAAACAAATGTACACAGCAATAGCAGATCTATGATGATGGGCACACAATATTATAGAAACATATAATGACAATAGAACAAAGCAGGTATACTTTTGAGTAATACTAACACTGAGTTGGAGTTAAACAGGATTGTTTTGACAGTAAAATCCTCCCCTAAAACACAGTAAAAAGAGTTACTTTTTCTAAACACAGCAATGGCTGAGTTGGTTACAGCACTTGTCACCAATTGTGATAACCTCAGGTCAATCCCCAAGACCCACAGGGTGGACGTAAAGAACTAATTCCAGTAATTTATCCTGACCTCCAGCACCACACACAATACACACACACACACAAGAGAGAGAGAGAGAGAGAGAGAGAGAGAGAGAGAGAGAGAGAGAGAGGGAGGGAGGGAGGGAGGGAGGGAGGGAAAGAGGGAGGGAGGGAGGCAGGGAGGGAGGCAGAGAGAGAGAGAGAGAGAGAGAGAGAGAGAGAGAGAGAGAGAGAGAGAGAGAGAGAGAGAGAGAGAAACACAAATAAACTTTAAAAACTTTAAGTGGGAAACAATAAAGGAAAACACCTGATTTTTAACTCTGACCTGAACAGCTACACACACACACACACACACACACACACACACACACACACACACACACACACACACACACACATGCTTTAAAGAAATAAAGAAAATATTTCCATTTAAAATAATGGCAAAAAGAATACTGAGAACAATTATTTTGAGAAAGGAAGTAGCTGCAAAACCTATACACACACACAAAAAAAAAACTGGACGCACACCCCATACACCAAACTCAGTGTACTGTTGAAATGGCAGCTTTCTCACATTAATCTACAGGTGAAAATACTGTACGATTTGAAAATGACAAATTTTAACAAATAACAGATATGTCCTTTAGAAATGTGTAATTTACTGGATGTAAATATCTGTTTTTAAAATATATACATTTCTTTTTAAAATATATTAGTCATTTCAAATATATAAATAACAAATTGGTATTTTAAAGTCTCAGCTACCCATCAGGTGCAGAAATCTTCAGAATCTCGCTCTCAGGTGAACACATCTTAACAAAGACCACCAGATTTCCTCATGCAAACTGGGGTACTTCCTACGAAATGCACTGACTGTCAGAGAACTATCCTGCTATGTACACTGTCTTCTAACACAGTTTGACTCTCCCCCACCAGACTATCATTTCTTGCAAACAGGATCTTTTCACTTTAAAAGTTCTTCAATGTACATCTGTGCCTAAAACTAGTGGTATAATGAACCCCACGATTGTTCACACCAAAGAACTGCCGCATATCAGCCCCACAATTAAAGCATGAGTTCTGCTTGAAAGCATGCACAGATCACTTCCTTCAAGAACTTCCTTTGAGTCTGTTTCACAGCTGACACCTTATAAGAAAAGGGAAACTTCACAGAGAGCTTGTCAAAAATTATGCTTCTTGTATTCATCAATTTTAACAGAGAGGTAGCTAGAGAGATAAAACTTCTAACACTAATTTCAACCATGACACAGGATTCTAAAAAGAATGATTCAGAGCAATGAAAATGTAATTTTCTGCTTGATTACTATTTGTAATAATCTGTTACTTATTTTAAATAAAGCTTCTAAAGACAGGACGAGGAAACTGATTCATGTAAATTTTATCATTCTCCTCTTATAATTGAACCAGCTAAATTTCCTCTTCTTAGTACCTTTTATCACCACAGCTTCATCAGTATAGAGGTAGTCCAAAATAACTTTCAGAATCTCAGACTGTATTGGCATCTCCAGACCTGCACAACTGGAGGCCTATGAGACATAAGACAAAATAAACTCATTAATCTGAAACCACAAAATACAATCATATTCTAAGCTGAGTTACTACTATGAAAACTTGGAGAGGAAATCACATCAAAGATCCTTGGAAGAATTTATAAAGTATAAATCTAAAATGAGACACTTAATTTAAAAAGGGGGACAGAAAATTCAGAATGCAAGACATACAAGGACAGTTCTAATGTGTGTCTCAATAATGTGGTGAGAGAGTATAGTTTTTAAGCAGCTTTATGGTAATAATTTTAATTTCCAAATGTTAGTATTTTCTGGCAAACCTGAACACACATAAAATAAAGAAATAACCCAAAATACCAACTTCCAATTCTGAATGTCTTAACGTATATAGTCCCCTAGGCCCCAGTATATGCAGGAATGCCTACGCACTCTCCATTTACACCTTACCTCGATCCATGAGCTGCTCAGCATGCTGTGGAAATACTCTGGAAGAAAAACAGTGCAGTGAGAACAGGAGAGCAGACCCCAACAAAGGACTCAGCAGCTAACACAATGCCACCTACCGAGTCTTGCACAGAGCACACATTTATGGCAGGGGAACTCCTTTCCATCTACAGACTTCATGGTAACATCATACAGAAATGAACTGGAAAATAAAGTTTAATCACACAAAGATCAATTTCTTGCATATTTACAGAGGGGTGACAAAGCCTAAGGATTTTGATTAGCTTTAATCTTAGTCTAACACTGGCAAGAGTAAAAACACTCATGGATATGCATGCACCTCATCTCTCACTATCTCAGGAAAGACAATAGTAGCCAAATCAGTTAAAATGTTTAAAGAGTACTCATTAAAACTTAAAAACCTTCCACTTGATTTTCTTTTCTATTGCAGGCAAGGTATTAGTGATGGTCAGTGGCACACCCAAAGCCCTTTAATTCTCTTATTTGAACAACCTAATTGCATGCCAGGTAATCCTTAGAAATTTTCAGTTTCTCTTTCTTCAAGACTTAGCACCTAACTTTTAGCTATACTAAATATGTAGTATATTTATTCTGGAAAAAAGCATACTAAGCAAAACAATCATAATCATAATGAAAATAAACTGATTGTAGGGGTGTTTACACAAATTCCTACTTGTAGGACTCACAACTGAAGAAAAGCAACAATTAAAATCCCTGTCTTCCTCTGAATACAGCAGAAAGGGTGATCTCCTTCAATGACTCGAGCAGTTAGTGCTTTGTCTAACTCAATGGCTCCCTAAGTCTCCCAGAAGCAGCAAAGGTAAATGGTGTCTCTCTCCTCATGACAGCTGCAAGCAGATCTACTTCCATCTTATATACCAAAAAATCTAAATAAGCAAGGCTGGTCCTCATTTACTAACTTACCATTTTTTCTGACTTAGCTTCAGTTTATTACCAGTTTTCTTTGCAATAACATTAATTTTTCCATTTTCAAATCTGACTCCATCTAACCTATCAAGGAAAAATATAAATTAACAACAGGTAGATATAATCTTCTCCTAAGACCAACCAACACACAACAAAATTCAGTCAGGCTTACAGTTAAACACAGCTATGTCATTGTCCCAGAAGGTATGAACAAACCCAATTTCAAGCTATAATAAATCAGTCTTAGTTAGAATTTAAAATATGCTTAATATCATTACTGACAAGTCACATCTCAAAGCTATTAACAGTCTTTCCGTATTTTCCAATAGAAATCACAGTGCACAGTCCTCCCTGCCCCAAATCCATAACAACGGTTATTCCAGCACAAGCAGCTTCATGTGTGAGAGAAAGAGCATATCAGTGCTAGTTCATAATGTGGCAGGTGCTATGAGACGCCTTAGTAACTCAGTGGCAAGCTTTTATCAACAACACAAGGACTTTACATACTGAGAAACTGAGAACCATAGAAACCTGCCTGGGCCAGGATAAGCAGAGAGACGGAGCATACACTGTACAGGTCTTTCTGACACCTAAGATCTTTCCAAAACACAATAGAACGTACCACTCTCCCTGTTACACACTCATGGCAACTGAAACCAACTAGCAACCTTTCTGTTCTTTAATTTAAACAAGGAAGTTCCTAGGCGGTAACTGTACCAGAAAACGGCATTGAGAGAAAAGTACGCATCCACATACTTCTCCCCCAAGACAGAAGTAAAGGGAAGCAGAGAGGGGACTGAAAGGAAAAAAAGACAAGGCAACAAATACTTCAAAGGAGGCCTAAATGAGGTAAGCTCAAGAACAGAGAATGAGAACTGTACCTGCTACTCAAATTACTGAGGCCAAATTTCTTTGCAACATTTTGCAGCATCCTTATGGGATCGTCTTCCCCAACACCTTTTCCCTTTTTGGAAGATTTGTGTTTGCTTTTCTGCCTTTCGCTAATTGTATGAGCCTGGTTGCTTTTGTGAACCTCAAATGCTGCCTTCTGGTTATCATCCACCTGGCAATTTATTTTATTCATATGAGAATCTGAGGAGCCCTTACAGTCTTCTGGCTTTTTGTTCACGAGTATTCTTGGTTTGAAGCCATGAGTTAAGAAGTCACAAGTATCTGTATACATGAACTGTAAGAGGTATTCGAACAAGTCGGGATGGACTTTCTCCACCACAAAGAGATGGCACCCTGCAGCATCTTCATCTTTCCGGTAAACATCTGTCGGTTCTGAAGGAGTACCATCTGAAAGAAACAACTTCTGGAAGAAGTCAGAGCGCACTGCTAACACGTATTTATGAGCAGGGAAGAGTCTGTTGCCAACTTGAAATGTCACATCGTGGATGTTGTCCATTTCATCTGTTTCCCTCAGGAGCTTGCCAAATTCTTCAAAAAAGGATGATGAAGACACAACTGGAATTTCATAAAGGCTAGAAATGAAACAAAGATAATTACCACTTCGAAGAAAATACAGAAATGGATCCCAAGGTGATTCCCTTGAAAAAAAAAATGGTTTACTTAAACTTAGAAATGTTCAATTCTGGCATTTTCTAAATACAAGAATATCATCCAAAAAATGTTAAGTATTCTAGAAATCTTTAATGTTTTTCTATAATGTAAAAACAACATAACTGAAAACAGTAAAAGTAAGAAAAGTCCCCAAGTTTTTCCTTTTTTACATAACTTGTTTTGCAAGTGAAGAAGAAAAAAACAGGAACTAAGCAAATGAAATCATAGATCAAGAATATTACTCACGCAAGTGAAATCTATATACAATTATTTTCAACCATGAGTGCTGTATGCTTGTAACCACACCCTGTTCATCTACATTTCACTCTACCAAGGAAGGTGATTAATGTTTTTGCTTTGCCTTGCACTGGGGGGTTTCCCAGCTTATGATACTTTCAGTGCAAACCAAATGGTCACCTGACTTCCAGGCCCCACCCCCCTCTCTCTCCATGACACTGATTTTATCTTCTCTCTCTAATAATGTAGTTAGAACATGTTCACTGGGATTTTACCCATCATGTGACCACACCACCTCCTCTTTGTCTATTATCACATTTAAGAGTCAGAAACTTTTGTACCACCTAAGAAATATTTATAATCCATTCTTCAGAAACTGAGAACCCCAAGTCTAACTAAAGACAGACCCTACATAAGCATGTGCATTTTTCTTGAATATTTTCAAAATCAGGTTATAAACTCAGGGAAACACACACTATCCCCAGTCTAACAAGCACTCCTTTCTGAAGCCCTTATAACACACTCATTTGTTAAAGGTGTCTAGATATTGGTAACAGCTCCTCAACTTAATTTTCATCAGGAGCTACTAAAAACAGAAGAAGGTCTAATGATTATTCCTTCTAAAAATAAAACGTATTAAAGACAATTATACCTTGTTTTAGGGTCTGACTGTAGGATTGCAAAGTTGCACCCACTTGCATCTGTGCTGACACTAACAGCTCTATGGGCAAAAGGAAGTTTCTCAAGTCGAATTCTTTCATACACACTATTTGTATCAGAGACACAAGACACATCTGATGAGGAATGATGTAGGTTTGGTAAAATGTCTGCTAAAAAGAAAATAAATGAACTATCATTAATCAAGGCTGCAATGAAATTATTAAAAAGGCTTAGGAGTAACTGGAATAAAAAATGATTTAAAAAATATAAAAGTACATATGAAGTCCTTCTGAAGAATTGAGAAGCTCTCCACCTTCAACACAGATTAGATGCTGCATACTTATTACACATACAGAGGATTTTCAGCATTAGCCACAATTTCTTCTCCCAACATCTTCCACACTGCAGCCAAAGTCACCTTTCACTCTGGTAGCTCTATCCATATTAGCTTAGTATGAACCTAAGTGTCACCACAAGTTACTCCCTTTCTCTTGTAGGCACTGAGAAAATACTGGAATGACCACACAGTGCCACTGTGACTCAGTGGTCACCAACACAGGACAATCAAGAGTCAGTAGGACAGAAATGCCTCAATAGTTCAATCTAGCAAGGAAATCATACCTTAGAGAAATGACTACACTAGTCACATTCAGTCTACAAAAGCAAAGCATTACAATGTTTCCATGTAGACATGGCACCTACAAAGAAATTATTCTGGCTGCAGCAAAAAAAAAAAAAGGTTTAAATCGGAGAATATACATAAAGACTCTATTACTTTAATTCCACACACAGAAACTATAAAAGGTGTTATATTGGGACTGTAGCAATCAATTAGGAGAGGGGAAAGGAATAATTGAAAAAGACATTTAAGATAGGAGTAGCACAATTTGGTAACTGTTAGATGCACAGGAAGGGGCATGGGGTGAAAACCCTGGAGCAGCTGGGAGCATGAGGCCATGGATTCTATGACACACTAAAAGAGTGATGTAAATCTACAGACTCACAAATCTCCTTCAAAGCAGACCTGTGCTCTGGTTACACTTTCAAATGTAGTCTATTTCAGACTCCTCCATTTTACTGTGCCTCCTCTAGCACTGTTATTCCCACTTGTACACTCACAAGAAACCCACATGCACATTGTACTAGTTATCTACCTCAGGGAACTTTAAATAAAAGGTGTGCCTGCACTCAGGAAGCTATGAGTGTCTGGGAACAGGGGCCTCGTCTCCCATGTTTTTATATCATTAAAACTCTGCCCTGTATCTAGCACATGGTCAATGCACCTCGCATATTTACAGCCCTGAGGCATCTATAAAGAAACAAAACAACAAATCAATATTATGTAAAACTCCTTTTACATTTAATAATTTGTGAAGAGTATGTAACTCTCAGAGTAATCATCAATGTTCATAAGATATATTATAAGGGGCTGGAGAGATGGCTGAGCGGTTAAGAGCACTGACTGCTCTTCCAGAGGTCCTGAGTTCAATTCCCAGCAACCACATAATGGCTCATAGTCACCTTGAATGAGATCTGGTGCCTTTTTCTGGCATGTAGCCAGAAGACTGTATACGTAATAAATAAATTTTAAAAAAAAGATATATTGTAAACACATAACAACTAATTCATTGGCTCAAGAGCAATGAAGGACCACGACGTGCCAGGGGAAACATTAAATACTAGCAACAGAGAGGGTTACTCATGCCTTGTGCCAGGAGAGACCTTCTATCTATAGGAGATAGACACTGGACTAACCACAAAGGCAAATCCACAAGCGTAGGGGTAACCCTAGCAGTACCATCACATCAAAGGTTGACTAGAGTACGGAAGTACAATCATACAAACTGACCTTTTTTTTCAGAAGTTTTTCTTTTGTCTTCAAACCATTTCCCTTTAAATCCTTCCCCATCCTGTGTGACAAACAGAATTTCATTTCTATTTAAAGCAATGTCAGAGATTGACACCTGGCGTGGATAGGCCCATCGGCACTGCTTCAGAGAACTGCTAAGTGATCTCCAGCAAAACACCTACAATGAAATCAAACCACAACACAATATAAAGCAACACAACATCAGAACAAGCAAAATCTGAATTTAAAATCAGCGCTGTCAAAATAAAAGCCTTAACCCATGTGTTTTGACAATTATTCTTCCACAGAAAAGAGATGCAGGAAAAACACACTGCACATAAAATAAATAAACAAATCTTTTAAAAGAAGAAAACAAAGAAAGAGAGAGATACTACAAAAATCAAGATGATGTTGAAGAACTACACTTCAGGAACTTTCCTTTCAGGAAAGTAGATGAAACAGCATGAAGTATTAAATGTGATTCCATGGCACTCCCTTGAAGGAGAAGCTGTTTTCCATATGACTTGCTTAGGGCAAACAGTCCTGCTAGAGTATTATAGTATTAGAGCCAACACTCCAACTCACTCTTAAGGATAAAAAGAAGATATACTTAATTGCATAGCTAAAACAAAGTCTTAGATAAAGAAGTGATCCCAGTTTAGTGGCTCCTAGCAGTCCTGGGAATAGGTTAGGAAGTACTGCTAAGGTAAGAAGGATGTAAGGGGACAGTGCTGGGCTGTCCTGCGCAACCTCATCTACAGATGCAGCACCTGTGTCTGGTCATATGTCACCTTCTAAGTTTGAAACTGCTGATAGAAAAGGAGGTGCTGTTGACTTGTTTTAAGACAGGAGCCTATTATACAGCCCAGGCTAGCCTGAACACTGGCTTCATTGGCCTGTGTACTGGGATTAAAGAGTGTTCCACCATATCCAGTTGAAACTGATGATTTCTAAAAGTCTTGAGTCCTCATAATCAACTTTTGAAAACAGTGCTGCAACTTGTGCCTGTATACCCACCAGTAGGTGGAGCTTTGCAATTCCATCTTGTGTCTGTTTATCTTTGAGGGGCGGGGTTGAAACAGGGTTTTCTAAGCAGCCCAAGCTATACTGCATCTTCCTATGCAGCCAGCATGGGCTAGCACACAACCTCCCTGCCTCAGCCTCCAGTGTGCTAGGACTACAGGAAAGCACCACTGTGCCTGTCTAAAGTCTGTGGTGTTTCAGGAGGAGGAAAGGGGCACTCTGTGGTTTTGACAAATATGCCCAGACGTGATTCTTCAATTTTTAAATTTTGAAGCTTCATATCACTATTTAAAACTCACAAATATCATATCCTGTCATTATTTTTATAAGTTAACTGTTTTCTTAACCCACATGTGATTTTATCAGTATTACTAACTTTATAATACTATTCAAAATTTAAAATATCTGTAATTTATAATATAATTAAGAGCCTGTATTAAGCATGTCTTTAAATATATAATTAAAAAATATATTTTAGGTACACCTGGTGAAATGGGTTACCAGTTAAAAATGCTGCTGCCCAGCCTGATGACTTGAGTTCGATACTCTGGGCTAACATAGTATAAAGAGGGGAGTTCCCACAACTTGTCCTCTGGCCTCCATAGAAATGTACTACAGCATGTGCTCACACACACAAATAACTTAAAAATTAAAAACACGTAAACCAGCAATTCTATTAGAGAAATGCATTGGTACATTTGTACAGGAATGAAAATTACCATTAAAAGGTAAGACCTAGAAGCACATTATTTATACATGTAAAAGAATAAAGGGCTTTATAATCTCTGCACACATAGATAATACATACATTTATATAAAACTGTAATTGCCCAAATGTGTAATACATTGCCTGTTTACTATTATAAAAATGATTATGACATTATCTTCTTCCTACAACTTTCAACTCTGTTTACGGATATTCAGTTTACATACCAAATAATTCAAACTACTTATTTTCAGAACAGCAAATGAGTCTTTAAGCTGCCGTTCAGCAACACTATTGTGCACTATTGGGTTACAGACAGTCCTGTGTGTCTCTGGAACCCAAGTTCTATACTAGGATGTCAAAGAAGAGAAGGAGCATCAGTAACAACCATCAAAACCTAGGCACTACACTCCACTTTATCACATCTAAACAAATCACACTACTAGTCCTTAACCTAAATATATACTCACCCTTCCAGCTGCATCCATAGCAAGAATGCATATTTTCTGACCCCCATTTTCTGTCAAATGTTCAGGATCAACCTTGTATTCCATACAACCTCCAGACACAAGAACCTTTTTCAAATTTAGCTGTCTGAGTGAAAACAAAAATCATAAATTGCATTCTATAAGCACACATGCTTCATGTTAACAACCTGAAGAAGTCCCCATCTCATCATCATATCATGCACAAGCAAGAACATGTTCTCTATGTTTCCAAGTTATATTTTTCCAGGAATAAGCTATAGTTGTGCAAAAAATTATTTCCACGCTTGTATTCCCTACTCTAATAAATACGATAGAATGAAACACTGCTCAAATATGGCTCATATATATCAGTCTGAAAAAAAAAGATTTTCTACAACAGGCGACTACTTTGGAAGGACCTAAAACAATATACTACTGTCAAATCAGATGTGGGTTAATCAACTACTAAAGACTGAAATGTATTAGAAACTCAAATTACTTCCCAATTATTTTTTTAAATACCTGCTCTCTGTATCACTCTAAACAAAATCATAGGTGTAATACTATGAGAACATGTATAAGTAAAAGGCAGAGAGCTACAATTGGCATGTGCACCTATGCCTAAATTTGATTCTATAGTCTCTGGTATGTCAAGTAACAGCTAGTTTACTACAGGTTGCTATGGCATGCTAAACACAACAGGTTACACTGCAAAAAGATAAGCAGCACACCACTTAGCTGTAAAGAGTGAGCCTGGATAGTGTTTATGGTAAACAATTGTTTTTAATAAATAGTATATAAGATATTAAAGTCTACAGATGACACAGCGACCATGTTATAAACCAAGAATGAAGCTTAGTCTCATTTTGTGTATCAGGTACAATAAAAAGAAAACTAAACTTTGTGGGATATATCTTATATTAAATATGATTCAAAAATATTATTTTATAATTTGCAAACAAAATGTTTATATATCCATTGTATCCCTGTCACAAAAACAAAAAAAGTCATCAAAGAAAACCTTGCCTAATTTTCCTTCCATTCTGTCTTCTCACAAAGCACAGCATGAACCTAGGAGTCAGTAAACAGCTGGAGAGCTGAATTCTTATAGCTTACAATGACAGGCTTCCTTTCCAGAAATATACATACTTAGTTGCCATCTTCTTGCATTGATAGTCTGCAAGTAAGTAAATATCTCCCCTTGTGGTAACACAGACGGTGGCGCCATCACTTGCAGCTACCAAAGACACAGCAATATCCTTATGATGAAGGGCAGAGACTTGACGAGGGGTAGTGACACACTTTTCTCCATTGGGATCCAGTAAGTGACCTAAAAATTTACACAAATAAGCAAACTATAAGTTATCTACCGTAAGATTACACTGTAGCTTTTAGATATTGCCGTGAAAGACTTCTTACCCAGCTGTCCACCATTAAGTCCAAATGTGTAAACGGCTTCTCGAGTCCACAGCACTGTATGAAACCTGCCGGCTGCTACTCCAATGACAGTCTTTCCCTTCAGGTACTTTGCCTGTATCTTTAAAAATGACAAGCAAGACAGCAGCTGATTACATATCTCTAAGATACAGCACACCAGGTAGTAAACAACCTCCTCACAACCTCTGTCATCTAACTGCTCACACATCTCCCCACTCACACCAAGACCCAGATCCTCAGAACATACTGATGCAGCAGCCACTTTCAGTCATCGGTCTTAACAAGCCAAACTAGCATTGTATAAAACCCAAATCATCACAATTTTAGCAATAGTAAAAATATACAAAATAATCATTCTTTTTAAAAAAAATGGATTTTTAAATCTTCTCTATGCCGGGCGTTGGAGGCGCACGCCTTTAATCCCAGCACTTGGGAGGCAGAGGCAGGTGGATCTCTGTGAGTTCGAGGCCAGCCTGGTCTACAAGAGCTAGTTCCAGGACAGCTCCAAAGCCACAGAGAAACCCTGTCTCGAAAAACAAAAAAAAAACCAAAAAAAAAAAACAAAAAACAAACAAATCTTCTCTATCCAGGGTCTCACAATGGTGACACACCTGACATTTTTGCACATTTTCTCCCATGAAGGGCTATCTTCTGCATACATGCACTCTACTCACTTGCTAGCAATCATTAATACCACCATCCCACTCCTCTTGAAACTGTCTTCAAATACTGCCAGGTAACCCCTGGCAAATCAAAGCTTCCCCATCAACCAAGGATTCCAAGGTGCCCATACGATGATGATAAAATAAGGAGTGCAATCTACTTGCTGTTCCTACCAGACATCCACAAGACTAAATACCCACAAGCTGACAATAAGTTGAGGAATACAGATCTTTTTGAAAGTATCCTACTAGAGGCTACATCCTGGGGTAATACTGCTGATCCTTTAGCAATCCAGAAAAGAGAAAGGGAAGATTTATACACTTGATTAAAACTGCCAATTTAATAATAATTTTAGATACAAAGGATTAAAGGAAAAGGGAATCTAACATATAAGAAATATAAATGGTAAAGTGATGCACTGAAAGTATCTGTCATGGATGATGAGTCTAACAAAACATCAAATTAGAGTGCTGCTCCTAGTCCATGTGTCTAAGTTTGGGGACAGGCACCTTTTGATGGCGGCATGTGCTGATGGGAGTGGGAGAACTGTGGCCTTTGACCCACATACCCTCTTGTCAGCAGACATGACACGTGAGTACAGGCACATTTAATAAAGCAAAGGCCTTTTTTAGTGCTTCGCTTGTGCAGGTATATTTATATTGGTAGATTTCTTTTTAAGGAAAACAAGTTTCAAACTAAAAACTCTGGGACTGAGAGTAAATTGAAGTAGCAAAATTGTGTCTAGCTTGCAAGAATCTTGAATGCAATCCCTAGCACCAAAAAGGGAAAAACAAAAATGAAAAATCAAAGCACACTCATCTCTGATTTTAAATACTTTAAAGTTAAATCTGTGGGCTCCTGAGATGGCTAGGGGGATAAGAACTCATATTGCTCTTGCAGAGAACCTGAGTTCAGTTCCTAGGACCATGTTGGACAGTCTACAACCACCCGTAACTCCAGCTCCAGGGGACTCTTCCCACATCCAGAAGGCACCTGTCCTCAGGTGCACATTTACACAGAGACATACACACAATTACAAGTAATTTTTTATAATCTTTAAAGTTAACTCTCTGGTAATTTAGTAGGTAATCTCCCAAGTGCATAACCTCTCCAATGCTTTTATTTTTAACTTCAAATGAATGCTAGTTTGCCCTGTAGTTTCCTTATGGAAAATGAAAATGTAGGTAGCACAGGAAACACTGAGTGAGTGAGGTCCTGAGCTAATGTGCATTGCTGATATGGACACAGCCATGAGGAGGGCTCTGATTCCTCAGCTGCGAGGAAGTGGCAAAGCCTCACCTGGACGAGGCTCATGAGCAAAGGCAGAGCTTTCTTCAGGAGCTTTATGAGTGTTTATGAACAACTGGCCTGGGTAGGCAAAGACGAGCAACTGCAGCTTCCTCTCCTCCTAGATGTTTACAGCCTGAGACTGTATGCAGAGGCCTCCTCCAAAACCAGAAGTCACTCCTGCTGCCTGCTCCTAATATACATGGTGAGGCTCCAGGGTGCTGGTGGCAGCAGGTAACCATCCATCAAAGTAAGCACACTACCACTTGATCCCAGCTTTCCTATACCTGTGTCTGCCCTTTCTTCATGTTCTTACTACTACTAGTCAGAATTCCAGGACCCACACCACATAGGTCACATCAGAAAACTATGGATCACATTATTGAAGATGAAGTTAACTAATTAGATACAGTTACTCTGTTACATTTGTTACCTATATAAACTTTATAGCAAATCAACACCTTATTGGTTAAAAACAGCTTACCTGTCTGGGTACATTACAGCTGGAAGGTGGGGGAATAATTCCTAGTTGGTGAAAAATGTTGAGACCAAATGTATAAACACATCCATCTTCAGTTAACACAACAGTGTGATCCTTGGCAGCTGCTACTTGGGAACAATTGTGACCAATCAATCCTTCCACAAGCCTGGGAACCTAGGAAAAGGAGTTAATTTGATTATGATATACTAGTCTATAGTAAAAATGCACACAGACTCTGTGACATTACATCCAAAATGGTTTTACTAAAAGACTGCCCATTCCAAAGGCAAAGTCTACATCATATCAAAGGGTAGGTAAACTAATGAAATTATATGGTTTATGAGCAAAACAGATATAGAACCAATAGGGAACTTCAATCAAATAATTCAAGTGAGTTTCAAAACATTTTTTTGTTTTGTTTTTTGTTTTCTTGAGACAGGGTTTCTCCATATTGCTTTGGAGCCTGTACTGAAACTTGCTCTGTAGGCCAGGCTGGCCTCAAACTCACAGAGATCTGCCTGCCTCTGCCTCCCAAGTGCTGGGATTAAAGGGGCATGTCACCAATGACCAGACGAGTTTTAAAACATTTTTAAGAGCCAGGTGTTGGTGGCCCACACCTTTAATCCCAGCACTCGGGAGGCAGAGGCAGGCGGATGTCTCTGAGTTCGAGACCAGCCTGGTCTACAAGAGCTAGTTCCAGGACAGCCTCCAAAGCCACAGAGAAACCCTGTCTCAAAAAAAAAAAAAAAAACAGAAAAAAAAAATTAGGAACTGTTTATTGAGCTTTCTCTCTCTCTCTCTCTCTCTCTCTCTCTCTCTCTCTCTCTCTCTCTCTCTCTCTCTGTGTGTGTGTGTGTGTGTGTGTGTGTGTGTGTGTGCGCATCACATGGCACATGTGTGTGTGTGTGTGTGTGTGTGTGCGCATCACATGGCACATGTATGGAAAACTTGTGGGATCTCCTCCTGTGAATCTGCAGATCAATCAACATGTCAACCTTGCAGTACCTGCTTAGCTAACCTGTTTGGGTCTCCAGTGACTTTTAAATCCTTTCTGTATTCCAAATGCAAATTTAGTGGCATGAATAAAAAGGAGCCTGTGGTGGTTTGAAAGAAAATGGTCCCCAAAGAGAGTGGCAATATTAGGAGGTATGGCCTCATTGTAGTAGGTGTATTCCCGCTGGAGGATTATGCCATTGTGGAGGCAGACTTTGAGGACTCATATATGCTCAAATCACACCCAGTTAGTCAGTTTACTTCCTGTTGTCCGCATATCAACATATAGCAGCTCCTTCTCCAGCTTCATGTCTGCCTGCACACTGCCATGCTCCCCACCATAATGATAATAGACTAACTCTCTGAAACTGTAAGCTGCCACCTCAATTAAATATTTTCCATTGTAAGAATTGCCTTGCATAGCAAAAGAAACCCCAACTAAGACAAAGCCCTTCACTATTTTTAGGAAGTAAGGGAAAGAAAATAACTTCCCTTCAAGGAATAACACCACCCTATTTCTTTAAAGTTACTCATCCTGGACTCAAAGCTCACATCAGCCACTTACTAGCTATTTGATTTCAATCAAATTTTAACTTTTTTTTTTTTTTTTTTTTTTTTTGGTTTTTCGAGACAGGGTTTCTCTGTATTGTTTTGGAGGCTGTCCTAGAACTCGCTTTGTAGACCAGGCTGGCCTCGAACTCACAGAGATCCGACTGCCTCTGCCTCCCGAGTGCTGGGATTAAAGGCGTGCACCACCAACGCCCGACTCAAATTTTAACTTTTTCTTTTTCTCATTTTCCTTATCTGATAACTAAGCAATCAAAACATGACTACTTTCTTAGTGTTACTGAAATGCACAAAATGCTGACAGAGTGCTCGTAGCTGACATACTGTGAGGCTCACTAAAAGTAACAACAGTACGCCAAATACTCAAGAAGTGGAAGCTATTGATGTTGTAGCTTTCTTTCCTTTCATAGATTGTGTAAAAAAAAAAAATCAGCCTTTTCCTGGTATATAATAAACTAGGCTTCTTAAAACTAACATTCTAATACTATAAAGAAAACATTGTTCACATTTTTAGATTATGAATATTTTAAGGAAATAAAAACTTGTACTTCTTCAGAGAAAGGGTTTTACTATTACTCTGACCTTTAATTCAACTCTATAATTTATATACATATACATACATATATTTACACATATATTATAAATAACACATATTTTCTGACTCAGTTTTTGCTGTATGCCAAATATTTCTGAGATACTTTCACTTTTATTTAAGTCTTTAATTTCAGACTTCCTAAAACTATTATTAATTTTGAAAATTATTTTTATTTACAATTAGGGTAAAAAAATTAACTGATGTTTCCAATTCAACATGGCCTTATGAATGTCTACTATGCAATGATTCAATTACCAGGCATGTCTGTTCATCTCCATGGCCTAACCGTCCACCACGACCATGCCCACAGGTGTAAACCTGCCCTTTCTGGGACAGAAACACTGAATGAAATTTGCAAAGCACCACCTAAGGAAAAAAACAGAATTATGTTATTAAAACTCTCTGAAAAAAAATTTATTTCATTTCTTTAAGTGGAATATTATTAATTGTATAAGTTAGATAATGAGTCCAGGGGTATTCACTATACTAGTCTGTTTAATATATGTATGTATATATGTATGTATGTATGTATGCCTCATTTTAAATTATACCTATAAACACTCACATGGGAGGGGAACAAAGGAAGCAATTAAGTGGGAGATTAACAATAGAATGTAAGCTTTCAGTCTTCAATGACAAAAAATAATTGTCCTTTTGTTTCTAGTTTAATGAGGTGTCAAACAGCGAGAGTACAAAAATGGAGAATAAGATTTATCAAACAGAATCTGTTATTAGCAAAAATAGTAGAAACATCAAAAAGGTATTTTTAGAAAGATTTGATAATGCACAGCTGGAGACACACTGTGTCCTTTTTGATCTCTCTCTTTTTTTGTTATTAGACCTTCAAAAGAGTAAAAATGTGAAAAACCCAAACTATCAAATACAGTAACACTTTGTTTTGTCTCTCAAAGTACACAGAAGATTTCTCAAAATACCTGCTTGATGTAAATCCCACTCCTAGAGAACAGGTCCACCAGCTCCGGGTGATGCTTGCTATTCTGGCTTCCGTGACCCAGAGTAAAGTTTGTGTTATCACCCCAAGTATAGACTTCTGTGGGATCTGAAATAAATATTAAGATTTCATACTGTCATAGTTTATGTGAATGACAATTTAGCCTAATTATAGATGCACAGTAATCATCAGTTTACCTGAAACATGACTCAATAGAAACTAATTTAGCTGCAATTTAGAAGGCTTGCAATGTTCTATAAATATGACTCTATTAACACAGTATGTAATTCTAGGAAATTCTAAAACTCAGAAAATGCAAATCAGAGTGAAAGCACGAATCTGATGTGAAAAATCACAGCATTTGGCCCTCACTGAGAGCTGACAAATAACTCCCAGCTGAGTGAATCATCATTAGCCATGTCAACGTTGTTTCTAAGAAAATCTAAGGATAAGATTTATAACTGTACCTGTTCTTATAAAAGTATCACTGTTACTATGTGTTACTATACAAACATTAACATTTTTCCTTTTTAGGGGAATTGAGGGATTGAGATGGAATTTCCAGAGTGCAAGATGACTTCTGAATTCATTACATAAAAGAACACGGCTGTGACCTCCTCACCCTGACACCACCTCCCAAGTGCTGGGGATTACAGTTGCGAATTAACACACCTAAGACTAACATTAACTTTCACAGTTCACTCTCAATACACAAAATCACAATGACTAGAGAAAGAGTCTTTTAATTTAATTAAATCAGAGGACAATTTATGATAAGCCTTCAGTTTTATTCTGGAAGACTGAAAATATTCTACAATGAAATTTTGATCGTCATGAGCAATGTAGTGCAAAGCAGTGTCCTCACTCAGCTTAGATAAAAACTGTGCAACACCCCCACTTAATTCTCTTCTTCTTTCCTGTAAATTCATATTTCCAAAACCAAAAGGGCAAAGAAACTAGAAGATGTGACACTAATATGTGCAAGTGGTACTTGGAGATGGTTCAGAGGGCAAAAGTGCTTGCCACAGAAGTGTGAGGACCTAAGTTTAAATCCTTAGGACCCATATAGAAGCCAGGCATGGACTGAGCATCTGTAATCCCAGCACTCCAACAAAGAAATGGGCAAAAACAATAACATCCCAGAAGCTTGGAGAACAGCGAATCTGGCAGATGCTGTGCATCTCAAACAAGGTGAAAGACAAGAACCAATACCCAGGGCCAGCCTCTGACCTCTACATGTGCACTTTGTCACATAAGCAAGTCCACATTCACACACAAATGCAGACACACATCCACAATGTATGTACACACGAAGACACTTACAAAAAAAACTAGTTATTTTCTTTAAGTCTTAAAACGTGTGGGTAAAATAGTTACTTTTTTTTTTCAGTTACTTTGGGTGCTGATGTTATCTTCTGGATGCACATTAAGTCTTTAAAATAATAACAATTATAAACTGCCAATCCTTTGGATTATGCTTTAACTCTTTTGTTTGTTTGGGGTTTTTTTTGTTTTGTTTTGTTTTGTTTTGTTTGGTTTGGTTTGGTTTGGTTGTTCGAGACAGGGTTTCTCTGTATTGTTTTGGAGGCTGTCAGTCCAGCCTGGCCTCGAACTCACAGAGATCCGCCTGCTTCTGCCTCCAGAGTGCTGGGATTAAAGGCATGTGCCACCAATGAACAGCTGTGCTTTAACTCTTAAAGGTACAATTTTAAAAAGACAAAACAAGATGCTATAAGTACAAAAAATAAAAACAACAGATGTGAGAGTAAAAGTTCTTTGTAGATATTCAAACAAATAAAACCACAATATTTTAACCAGCATAAATACTGTGTGGAGATATTCTTACCAGTGTTCTTAAACACAACGTGATTTGGCCTGTCCTTCATTAGAAGATCCAAAGGTGACAATCCTTCTTTATCTTGTACATACAAGCTAACACCATGCTAGGAAAAAAAAGTACTTATTATCAATTTACTCTAAACCAGTAACTTATCAGAATCAAATGATCAACACCATACACATATTTAAAAGAGAAAAATAACCATGTAATAATTATCTCTCACATCAAAATACATTTTTCACTGATATACAAAAGAACTAAAAATCAAATGCTCAATTATTGGCAGAACAAGAAAAGAAATAACATTTTAAAATTTTGGTTTGGGTGTGTGTGTGTGTGCATGCGTACTGGTATCCACTGATGCCAAAGTGGACATCTGATCCTCTAGAGCTGGAATTACAGTGAACCACCCAATGTGGGTGCTGAAAATGAACTCCAGTCCCCTAAAGAGCAGCCAGCACTCTTAACTGCTGAGTCATTTCTTCAGTCCCAAAGCAAACTTTTAAATGAAAGTGGAGTACATTAGACAGTTTTTCAAGGTAAAACTTCTCCACTGTGGGATGCCTCCCATTAGTGGCACCAATTAGTGGGAGGCAGAAGACCATTTGACAGGTAGGGCCAAGTGGATACTGTTCACAAAGCAATGATACCAATGAGTTTGAAATCTCCAAAATCATAAACCAAACTAAAATTTCCTCATCAAAAGGTAATTTACTTCAAGCATTTTGTTTCATTAACATCTAAAACAAAATAGATCTGATTGCCTAGAAGTACCAGTATCTACATAAGGGTAGTTAAGCATGTTTGCAGGCACACTCACTTTTTACAGTCAGATTTCGTGTCTATAAACATCAGGATTGCAAAGATTTCACAGCAATGGCAGTGGCAGTCAGGGTTTGTCTCTTATAATGTCATCATCAGTGCCCCATCTCTTTCACCTCACCTATCCTATCTTATAAGAAAGGCAATCTTAGAGGCAAAATACTCCAAACTATAAGTATGACAAATGAGAACTTGGTAACTCAGGTTCATATAGTTAACTTTGTATGTATTCCCACTAGACCTTACTAATCACATATGTCATCACAGTCTAAAACAGCCTCTCAACAGAATGCAAGACTCTGGACAATTGTTCTCTGGAGCTCCCTCATGGACTTCCATGCTTCCTAATGTATTTATCTTGAGTGATAACGGTACATATGTGGTTATAGTGTTTTGTTGTCAATGAGTAACACTTGAAGTACTATGGTGTAGAGCAGAGAACTGACATGAAGCCCCTCAATGAAGGACTGACTAGTCCCTCAGCCCTTTCCACTGAAAGGAGAACTGCAAGGCCAAAGGAAAGGACATGCTGAGCAGCTATCTTACAACCTGAGGATACTGAACAGTTTTGGAAGAACATTTTTTTTTTTTTGGTTTTACGAGACAGAAGGTTTCTCTGTATTGTTTTGGAGGCTGTCGGTCCAGCCTGGCCTCGAACTCACAGAGATCCGCCTGCCTCTGCCTCCCGAGTGCTGGGATTAAAGGCATGCGCCACCAACGCCCGGCTTTGGAAGAACATTTTGGTAGAAATGTTTTATCACTGAAACTTTACTCACTGTTCGTTATCTATCAGTGGTCAATAAGGCTCTAATGGTAAACAGTCAAGCTAAACTAGGCAGCCAAAGCATACCCATACTACCATGAAAATCTAATGCAAGAAAAGTCCAAAATTCAGGCCAAATCACAACTGTTTCAAATTAAAGCCCTAAATGCTTAGCACACATGCTTAGCAACCTTTCAGACATAAGAGAACCAAAGAATCCTCAAAAGCTCAACGAAATTAGCAACAATCCAATATCCCAGCCAAGGTTTCAGAGGGGGTAACTCTGGAGCCAACTGATGCTTTAAGTCTTCAGCTTTCCCTACATGAGAGAAAAGGGATCAGTGATACACCTTATAGAAGTGGACAGAAGCCGGGGTCTCCACTCTGCCCATGCACCAAAACAGCTCTCTAAGCCTCTGGGGTAAAGGGATAAGCAGGGCTCTAGAGGTGGAAACCTGAGTCTTGAGAAGGCTAGGGAGTATTCTGCCCATAAGCTACCTCTCTACACCGAACCTCTTTGGTATTAGGTGCTGTCCAACTCATAAATCATTCTTTGTTCAAATAAATTCTGTTCAAGGTGTCTTCTGCCACTAATATGCAGTGCACATAACATAAAATTGCACAATAGCTCATTGTATGTTGGGAGCTTTGATGTATATTTGAAATTTTACATAAAACATACAAGTAAATAAGATCTATAGGATTTTACATCTAAAGATGAGTTATAACAGTATCAAATACATATAAACCTCTCTTAGAAAATGCAACATGAAATAGATTAAGAAAATAGCATGCCTAAACTCCAGCCAGGGAAGCAGATCAGTGCCTTGCTCTGCCACCATCAGTGAAGCTTCCTCCTGCAGCAGATGGGAACAAATGCAGAGACCCACTGCTAGACATTACGCAGAGAGTGAGAGATCTTGGAACACTCAGCCCTAAATGGAATATCTCCATCAAATCCCTCCCCTCAGGGCTCAGGGAACCCTGTGGAAGAAGAGGTGAAAAGAATGTAAGAGCCAGAGAAGATAGAGGACACCAAGGAACCATGACCTTCTAGACAACAGGACTAGCATACATCTGAATTCACAGCCACTGAGGCAGCATGCACTGGGGCTGCAACACTCAACACCAGATGGGGTCCAGAGCCAAAAGGAGAAGCAGATCCATGCCCCCACGCCTAACCCAGAAGCTATCTCCAATTGACAACCACCTGCAAATTTAGTTTTCTCCAAGGCAGTCTGACGAGGGAAAGAAACTACTCCTAAGTGCAGGCTATACGTTCAGCAGATGGTCAAAAGAAAATAAACTTAATGGCAACACTGGAGATTCTTTGTCTTATAATGTCGTATCTGTTATAGCTGAACATTTTTTTTAATTTTACCTACTTTTTCCTTTTTATTTATTTTATATTTTTTCTATCTTTTTTTCTCTACAGGCCCTTTATGTATATATTATGGATTACAGTTTAGCAATTTTTTATGGGATTCCTGAGTGAGGGAAGCAGTAGGTCTCTGTTTCTTGTGCCTTTTCTTGGGCTCTTTTCCTTCTATTTGTTTTGTCCAACTGCAATGTGTTAGTTTTTGTTTTATCTTATTATGCTTTGTTTTATTATTATCCCAGAAAAGCCTGTTTTTCTTTCTTCCTTTCTTCCTTCTTTTTTGGTATTTTTTCAAGACAGGGCCATACTGTATAGCTCTGGCTATCCTAGAACTCACAATGTAGACCAGGGAGAACTCACAGAAATCTGCCTAGGTGCCTGTCTCCCAAGTGCTGGTAATAAAGGCATACACCCTGGATTAAAGGTGTGTCTTGTTTATTTTCCAATGAGAGACAGAAAGGAAGTGGGCCTGGATGGAAGTGGAGATAGAGGAGGAAGGAAGAAGAGAAAAATATGTATATAGAGAGTGTATTTTCAATAAAAGGAAAAAGAAAAAAGAAAAGCACATGCCTAAATAAGTTTTAAATAAAATGACTCTTACCTTCAATAGAGACCAAGTGCAATCAATGTGTCCATAAAAAATGCTCCTGTGCAATGCTGTCCAGCCTGACTCCTTGTCTTTCACCAGCAAGTCCACTCCTTTCTCAATAAGCCAGTCTAACACTCCTTTCTTCCCACAGGAGGAGACCAGGTGCAGGGCATTCCTGCCAAAGGCATCCTTGACAGTTGCAGCATTGTGACAGTGACTGGAGAGGAAGGCCTTGATCTGGTTCTCACTCCCCTTTGTTACCACAGAAAGCACATCCAAAGCATGCTTCAGGGATCGGCATTTTGATGTACAGTCAGGGGTGGCAGAATCCATCATAATTGCTTTTATATTGCTTATTCCTTCAGAACAGTCACTGAAGTAAATTTTAAAAATGAAAAAGATAGGACCCAAAGATACTATTCAGAAGAATTACCGAGAAGATATGACTCTTTGGGGTTATTTAAATAGTCACAAGAATTATATAAAACTATATATCTATGTATAATCTTTTGGCACTTAAATCAAAAAAGTTATAAATAGTTCTACAAAGCTCATATCAAATACAAGTTCTTCATTAAAAAAGAAATCCTAGTTTATAAATTATTCCTGGAGTCAAGCACCAAGGGGGGGGGAGTGAGGAGGGGAACTCCCCCTCCACACCGTCTGAGCCTTTCAAATATCCATAATTGCGAGGGTGACCTGTAAGAAAACAAAGTAAAAGCAAAATTACAAATCTAACTCTCTTGAAGTACTTTACAATATAAATAACTCCACATCTAAATGCCTTTCATTCATTAAAAAAAAAAGCTATTAACTTTCCACATTGGTCTCTTTCATTGACTCCTATATTTTTAAATTCTATAAGCTACATCCCCAAAAGCTATTAACGCTTTCAATCTATTATCTTCACGACAATGTCTTCCAAAAGGTCACCAACAAAAACTACATCATAACCTTTACCAAAACAACCAACACTTCACCCGCTACTCCATTTTACTTCATGGTAGACAATGTGTCTTCTCACCTGAATGTCATTGGAGGAAATAATGAAACTAAGAGCATCAGAAAAACTGAAAAGCTATCTGGAAAAAATAATTTTTGACACTTTATACCTATATTAATATAAACTCTACATGACTCACAAAGACAAAAAAAAATGAGGCCATTAAAACATACGAAGGAATTCATTTACAATCACCATGCACAGAAAACATGATGTTAAATCTCAAAGTATAAGATGAAGATGAGATTCAATACAACTAGTAAAGTTATATAAAATGTTAAAGACAAAAACGGGAAAATCTACCTTCCCTAATACATAGTATGTAAACCTTTCCATTATAGTGTGAAAACCTTTACTTGCTATCTATTTTATGGGAACAAAACAAAACAAAACAAAACAAAAAGACAGGCATGAGTGCCCTGTGTGTAGAGGGGAAACCAGTACATTAGATACAAATATGGAAGAGTCTAGATATGTTATTTCCATACCTACCTGAAACCACAAAGTCAGAACTGGCTTTCTTTTGTTTTTGTTTTTTTTGTTTTTTTTTTTTTGTTTTTTTTTGGTTTTTCGAGACAGGGTTTCTCTGTGGCTTTGGAGGCTGTCCTGGAACTCACTCTGTAGACCAGGCTGGTCTCGAACTCACAGAGATCCGCCTGCCTCTGCCTCCCGAGTGCTGGGATTAAAGGCGTGCGCCACCAACGCCCGGCCAGAACTGGCTTTCTGATACTGACTATTCCGATTAGTCACCTTTTAGAAATGAAAGCAATGAACTACTTGAATTCTAATTCCAACTCCAGGTCTGTTTCTGCAAACCTATATAGTTTTTAACTGAACACACTCCCACAAAAACAAAACAAAAAAAGAAAAAAAACACCACCTACTTCAAGAATCTTAGTTTGAAACTAAAAGAATAAAAGTCTTTGACATTTAACTGTCACCAAGAAAAGGAAGCAATACCTTGTGTAATTTAAAATGTTAAAACTAAAAGCACAATATATAGCAAAATAGTCAACTCATTAATTTTGTTCTTTTAAACTCTAAAACCCACACCATACTTGCGTGTTCCACATAAGGATGGGTTAGATGTTAGAAAGCCTTTTGTGCTTGCAGTGGACATTTCACCAAATCCTAAAATGGCTTGGGTGATGGGCCAATAAAAAAAGTAAGGGTTAAGTACTTTGGAAATCAGAAACAAACATGGCAAGCTATACTGGTTTGAATGGGAATGGCCCACATGTTCATATTTTTTAATAATTGGTCTCCAGTTGGCGGAACCATTTGGGGAAAGCTTAGGAGGTGTGGCCTCAGGAAAGACATGTTACTGGGGACCAGCTTAAAGGTTCAAAAGACTCTAGTCACTCCCACCGTCTCTCTCTGCCTCCTACTTGCAGATAAAGATGTGAGCTCTCAGCTATTCTTCCCACCATAATAGACTCTAACCCTCTGAAACCATCGCCTCAAATAAACCTTTTCTCTTACAAGCTGAATTGGTCATGGTGTCTTATCACAGCCGTAAAAAAGAAACTAAGACAGCAGCCTAAACAAATGAACAAATGAATACAAATCAAACCTTGTCTTATACATAGCATATGAAACACTAACGAGAAACTGAGCTGACAAAGCACACCTAGCTAGCTTAACTACTGGCGATGGTTCAATCCCAATGACTGTCCCACCACAAAGACTTCAGCTAGTCAAAATTGAATCCTGAACAATGAATGGTTCACTGGGCTTATATTCATCAGTAATTAAGAGTATAATTATATTTTTAACTAATCTAATCACCTACTCCCCTAATATATCCCAAACAAAAGAAAGCAGAAAAACAAGCAAACAAACAAAAAAAAGTCTCACATGTTAAAAACAGCGTTAACTAACAGTAATCAACAATCTTACCCTTCTAAACCTTGTGAACTACAACAACCAATCTGACAAGATATGTTCACTGTTGTAATAGTGGCACAGATGTTATGGTGTAAACACTTTCTGTTTGGACTTAAGGCTTGTATCTGGCACCACTAATGGGGCCAATTAATGGTTGGGTAGGTCATAGGCCCTAGCAGAGAACCTATGGCTATTATTCTGTTAAGTGAGAATAACATTTAACTGGCTTCTAAGGACTTCTCATTATATCCATAGATCAGTGCCTCTCTCAGCCTTCATCACAGAAGCCCCTTTTAGCAATAGATAGTGATTAATACAGAGATCCACAGCTGGTCAGCATGCAGCATAGAAGTCTGGGGCAGAGAGGTAATCATGAAGCTTCCCTAGCTGAGAAGCTACTAACAATTGATGGCTGATAGGAGAAAGTCAGTTTCATCAGGGGTGTTGCTCCTGAGAGGCTACCCAAGCTCCAATAGATGGCCTTACACCCATGCACATACAGGCAGCATTAAGTTGTCTAAGTGGGTTTGTTTGGGTTTTTTAAGATATTAAAGTGGAAAGGAACAGTGATAGGAAGGACAGGGAAGGAATGGGGGGGGGGGGGTGCAAAATGGAGAGTAGGTTTAATCAAAAGACCCTATATGCATGTAAGAAATTCTCAAACAAGAAAAAAAATACCCTTGGAAACACAGGTAGAGTTTCAGATGGGCACAGGTATTTGTGGTGGTATGAATGATAATGTCCCCAAATGATCCAATGTTTAATGCTTGGTCCCCACTTAAATGAACAGTTTGGAAAAGATTGGGGGGGTGTGGTTATGTTGGGATAGGTGTGGTCTTGTTAGAAGTATGTCATCAGGGGTGGGCTTTGAAGTTTCAAAAGCCCACACTAGTTCCAGTCTCAGTGTCTCTGTCTCTCTGCCTCAATTCTGAGGATCAAATGTGAGCTCTCAACTACTGCTACAGAGCCAAGCCTGCATACCCGCTGCCAATGCTCCCTGTCAAAATATCAAGGACTGACCCTGAAACTGTAAGCATGCCAATAACAATTCAACAATTCACTTTGGTCATGGTGTTTCTACAGAACAGTAACTAAGACTGTATAACTAACCACACAACGCTCAGATTCTGAATTCAGAATACCCATGCTAGTTAAGGTAAATACATAACTACCTAAGGACCCTGAACACATCACTTAATTTCTCTAAGTTTCAATATTTTCACTTATAAAAAGGAGATTTAAAAGTATCTCTTGACCTGTTCTAAGATATCTTGGTAAATAAGTTAGAAAACATCAGTACTATATTGGGACCCTTTCTTTTTGAAATACTTTTCATCCAAATCTTTAAAAGGCTACTTCTCAGTGTTTATAAAATAATACCTGCCATCTTTTGAACTTTCATATGGACATGTACATACAGAGCTTTACCTAAAGTAACTTAAGTCTCATTTCAACCCTATTAGTGACTATAAATATGACTACCTTCACCTTACTATGAGGAAACAAGTAGACTACCTAAAAAATCATACAGAGAGGAGTGCCCTGGATACCACTTGTCAATCAACTGGCTCTCTGACAACAGTTAGGAATGTCAATAGGATATAATACTGTGTAGTCAAGGAAAACTGTCCTTGGGGTTGCTACACCTAGAACCATAGACAAGTGACTTGAGGTCCCTATTCCTCCATTTCTTCCTTTGTGAACTACTGACAATGATCTCCCTTGGAGATGTATACCTTGCTGACATGTGTCCTTACAGTGCAGGAGGGAAGTCTGTTATACTTCTTCCTAATCTTCACAACCAGTAAACAGGGCTGTTTTTACTGAGCTCTTTAACACCAAAACACCTCCCCTGTACACTTGTATATTTATTAATTTAAATGCTACAAGCTGCAGACTACAAGTCATAATCAAAGAGAAGTTTTTATAAGCCTAAACACATTTTTAAAAATAAGCACAATGGTTACGACATTAAATAATGCAGCTCTATTAATACTGTAATCTATGTCATTCTCAAATATTCTCTGTATAAAAGACCTAGAAACTCAGCTTAGGTCAGTATCTATCTCGGTTTTTCATAAAGGAAATTGCCCAAAATTTAGGGAGCAGCAAGTGCATCTGGATGTGGCAAAGCAGTAGTCCCCTGTCATAAGAAACTAGTTTATGTAAATGAAGTAACAAGTCATACCGACATCCTTTAGTATGTATACTCACTCAGTCTAGAATTTTATACTCCAGAAGCATCTTGAAAGTTAAAAAGGAAGTGAAATCAACACACAAAAATTAGCATACTGAAAGTCCTTCAAAAAAGTTTTATTAAAAGTGAAAGCCAACATAGACAACTTTTTTCTTCAAGCTGCGATACGACTAAAGTTTTGCAAGAACTTTTTTAGAAAACACGTTTTTTAAAAAAGTTCTGTCCCCATGCACCATGAAGTAGATCTCTAAAACAATAGAAAACAAATCAAAATAATTCAACAAAGAAGTGAGGAAGTGACTAAAATGCCTGCGAATTTGCTTTAGGGAGGTAGTCACACTATTTTAAAAAATAATAATCCGTTAAAGCACGGCCACCCTTTTTAGTATGTCTGACGAACTTCTTCAAATATCCTACTTCGAGGTAAAAGGAAACAGGTGCTACTCAACACTTGCACCTTGAAAATCAGCCCCTCTGGCTAACACAACTCAAGTTTTCCGACTCCGTTAGAACCTCAGACAACCGAGTCAAACCATGGTGTGGCTTGGCCATTTCCCCTCTGAACTAACAACCTGATAGCGACGCACCAAAGGCCTCTTTACCCTATCTCTGCAGAACAGACACAGTCCCTCTCCACCCAGCCGTAAACCTTCCAGCCGGACTTGCTTCTGCATATTCAGCAAGGCCGGCCGGAGTTCAAACTTTGTAAACTCCACTAAGGGTTGAAGGGACAAGGGAACCTCTAGGAAGTGACGCCAGACAACTCTCGGAACTAGAAATGCAACGTCGCTGGAGGGCGTGTCCGGCAGCCGGGCGACGTAGCACTTGGAGGGACCAGGCCATTCATTAGCTGGAGGGGGCGGCGGGGCCGCGCTCCCAGGCCACCCGCCCGTGCCACGCGGCGGCGCGAAGCTCGAAGCCACCCCCTCCGCGAGTCCCCTCCCCGGGCCCTGCTCCCCCGCCGGGCTGGCAGGACGCCGTCGCCTCCTCCCTCACCAGTCGCTAGATGAAGGTGCGCCGGGGGTCTCCGCTGGGAAAGCGCGCGGCCGCGCAGGGACTCATCTTCAGTGAAGGCGACAGGGGACAACGAAGGGAGCCAGGGACCGGGCTAACCGAGTCGGCTCCGGAGGCGGCTGCAGCGACAGCCACGAATGCCGGCGCCGGGACGGGGTTCGGGGACCTGGGCTAGAGCGGGCGGGACTCGGGAATAAGGCAGGCGCTGATTGGCTGGAGTTCGTGTATACCCCACAGTGATTGGTCGGGGCCTGCCCACAAGGCCTAGCGTGGCAGCACCTCCGCTGTGGCCTTACCCTACAGTCCCAGAGCAACTTGACCCTGCCGGCCTTGGAGCTGTAGACACTGGCTGCCGCCTTGCACCCAGAACCAGCAGTGTCCCTCTTGGTGCCAGATGTCATCCTAGTAGACTCGGAAGGGAGGATGAAGCCGAGATGGAGAAAACAAGGAGCTGGCTGGATGCCCAAGCACCCATCACCACTCGGTGAAAGCATAGGCATCTTAGCAAAGTTGCCTCCCGCACCCCTAGCAGTGGGGTGACTGAAAAACCAGACGTGTCCTCTCCCCAGGAGTCAGCCCTGCCGCTCTGGGAGCCCCACTCCCTTTGTCAGAAAGCACTATAGCTTTTTCAGATCCCCACTGTGCGACCAGCTGCTGACTTAGGTCACATCCTTCTTCACTCGGTACCCGAGGCCAGGCTTGCAATAGGTTTTCTCCCTGTAACTCTAAATCTAAAGGCCATTTTAAAAGGTGAAAAATGTTACGGAGGAAAGCCAGCCGGTAATCAGTCCAGAATGGGGAACATACTACTGCTGAAGTCTGATACAGAGGCGCATAAGTAAATATGTACTCACAGGGAAGAGTAGCGTGACTCAGAAAAAAAACAGCACTGGGAGCCCGGAGTTGGTTGAGCCTCTGTCATGTTTGTGTTACTGTATGAGCCACTAGCTCTCTTAATCCAACGCAGAGTTAAACCCGCTGTCTCCTTTTACTGGTTCAGCCTGATTACCTGTTTTTATAGCCTTTGTAGGACGTTAAGTTGCTAGAGCACAGTGAGGGAGAAATGAACACAGACCTGGCTACCCAGCTCTCCCAGTACAAGGACTTTCTTTACTTGCCTACTTCCTATTTCGACGTGTAACAAAAACCAGTCTGTAGTGTATAAACAATGACTTGAAGCTGTGTGTGATAATCGCACATTCACTGAACAAAGAAGCCCAGTGATCCAAAACTGAAAATGTAAATAAATGTGTTGATCTGAGTTCACATCTTTTATCTATCTCTTCCTTGGATCTGAGTAAATAGTCACTTAGGTTTTCTGAATCGTTATTTCCTCACCCACAAAGTGCATTCTTGCTGTGGTAAATTGTATCAATAGCATTGACTAGAGTGCCAAACACACAACACCCCCCCACCCACACACACAGCTAATTCTTATACATAAACTATGTCCTTAGCTGAATTATTCTAAACATTCATTCATCTAGAAGTTGTCGTGTTGAAAACATTTGTAAACATTGGGTACAAAATGTTCATATAGCCATAATTCTATACATAAGAATTGAGTGCAACTTTAACAAATATGCAAAAAGATACACTACAGTGCTACAGATTTCATCTGATCTCCCAAAGAAATGACAAACTAGTCAGAAGTAGAAGATAACTAGATAAAGGAGAAAAAGAACATTGCCATGCCCAGAGTCTTTGAAGTTGGGGCTGGGGGGCAGAACTGACCCTGTTTCCACAAGTAGCAGAGGATAAAATATTAGAACACCACTTACAAAGTAAAGATTAACCTGCCACAGGTGTCATGGTGCTGACAAGATTGAGAGATACTGACATAACATTATTGTCACTGTCACAAACTGCATGAGTTTCATCTTTTTATACACTGTTAGGCCCAAAAGGAATGCCAGTTTGTGTCACCCATAGGTATCATAAATATAGTGACTACAGGTGGCCATGTCAGTTAAGAAACTCCAAGCTATCAGGGTTTATACAAAAGGTAAGCTATATAATAAAAGACTAAGCCGGGCGTTGGGCACGCCTTTAATCCCAGCACTCGGGAGGCAGAGGCAGGCGGATCTCTGTGAGTTCGAGACCAGCCTGGTCTACCGAGCGAGTTCCAGGACAGCCTCCAAAAGCCACAGAGAAACCCTGTCTCGAAAAACCAAAAAAAAAAAAAAAAAAAAGACTAAAACATACTACAGTAAATCATGATTAGTTATAATCCACAACTATTTTAATCACAATTGATTAGATCAAGCCAATTTTTCCCTTTTTAAAATTATCTTTACATGTAGATATACATAAAAATATGCTATTATAACCTGAGTTCATTTTCTGTTGCTTGTATGATATAAAGAAGGTAATAGCATTTATGCAAAACAAATAAAAATAAAAGAGAAACTCCAAGCTAATGAAAACCTAGCCTTTTACTGTAAACTGAAAACTGACTTTTACCCCCAAGGTGAAAATTAACCACATTACACCAGAAAGTAAATAGCCTGGCTTACTTTTGGATGAAACAGAAAGACACTGAGCCAACCCCTCATCATTTTTTCTTTTTTTTTCCCATCTCTTTTACTCTCCCCATTTTATTTTACTAAACTACAGGTTTAGCAATATTCATAAGCCATTATATTTTTAAGTATTTTCATTTCCCCCCTCTATGCCTTTGTTTATAAAGATTTTATGCATGTTTTTCACCACTGTGCAATCTTTTGCTTTTTGATCCTCTTTTCCTACTTGCTTTCTGTTTCTCCCTTTTTCCTTTCTAGTATACTTTTAGTAATATTCTGGATTTACACACAGGTAAGTGTAGCTCTCACTCCTCATCAGGGAAGTTTTGTTTTGCAAAAATGGAGACCATCACAGAAATTCACAGCTGGTCAAACTGCAGAGAACAACTGACCATGGGGTGCTCCTATGCAACTGATACATCTAAAATGCAACCCCTATTCCAGAGAGCCAAAGGACCAGGAGCATTTGCTACGTATGACAAGGAGTTTCATGCACTAAACCTTGACAAAACCCTCACCTAAGCTTAAACAATGATAATACCAGCTGACATGTCAACATAGTCAGGAAAATCTCACAAGGTCCTACTGCTAGATCAAGATGAAGAACTACAGCGATTAATGACTAGTAAGAGAAAAATAATTAGTCTTCTCCAGAGATAAGCCTCTGATCAGTCCTAACAAGTCTCTCTCTCTCTCTCTCTCTCTCTCTCTCTCTCTCTCTCTCTCTCTCTCTCTCTCTCTCCCTCTCTTTCCTCTCCTCACCTCTCCCTCTCTCTCTCTTACACACATACACGCAGGTACACACACACACATCAATAATAAAAGAAGAATCATGAGTTTGAAAGAGAGTAGGGGGACACATGAGAAGAGTTGGAGGGAGAGAGTGTGGTCAGAAATAATATGAACACAGTACTCCTGAAATTCTGAAAGATCATTTAAAAATAAAATAGAAATAATATACAATAATATTATTTGCACCAAACATTGTGGTTCCAAATGTCATAAAACAAATTCTACTGGATATAAGAGGACTGCCAGGTCCTGGTACAATAATAATGGATGATTTCCATACCTCACTTTCATCTCTTGATAGGTCATCCAAACTGAAAAAGCAACAAGGAAAACTCAGCTTTCACTTACGTCATAGATAAAGTGAATTCAACCTATGTATACAGAATATTTCATCCAAGAGATGCAGAATATACATTTTTCTCAGTGGCCATGGAATCTTCTCTTGAATAGACTACACAGTCATCCACAAAGCAGATCTTGATGAATATAGCATCACTAGAAGGGGTTTTTGTATAGTATCAGATCACAGTGCAATAAAAATAGAAAATCAATGTCCAGAGAAATTATTCAAAGTCACAGACTGAGCAATGCACTTTCGAACAACCAGTGGATCTTCTAAGAAACTGGGGGGGGGGGAGTGAGACTCTGAGATCAATTGAAAATTATAAAATTATGGCACAACTGTACTGGTTACAATTGTAGTGATAGAACACCATGACCAAGGCAACCTATAAAAGAAAGAGTTTAATCTGGGACTTGTAGTTTCAGAGGATTAGAGACCATGATGGCAGAACAAAGGCATGGTGACTCACATAGCTAAGAGTTTACATCTTGATCTGCAAGCAGGAGGTAGAGAGAAACACTGGGAATAAGATGAATCTTTTGTAAACTCAAAGTTCAACCTCTCAGTGACACACCTTCTCAGAGAAGGTCACATGTCCTAATCCTTCACAAACAATTCTGGGACCTTGTACTCAAACATATAAGCCTACCGGGGCCATTCTCATTATAATGACCACAAAACATATAAGCCTACCGGGGCCATTCTTATTATAATGACCACAAAAACTTTCCAGACTATTCATTACACATCCAAAGCAGTTCTAAGGGGAATGTTTATAGCTATAAGTTACTACAATAAAAATTTCAAAAAACTAAAAAAATAAAATAAGCCACTGTTTGTTACCTACTGGTGTAGCTCAAGAAAAACAAAGCCAGGGCAAGTCCAAAGGTTGTAGATGGAAAGGAGTAAAAAAGATCCAGGCAGAAACAAAGGAAATGGAGACTGAAAAAATGATTATGAAGCTCAGCCGGAGTTCATTCTTTGAAAAACAAAACACGATAGAAAAGCTCATCAAAGTTAAAAAAAAAAGATCAAAATTAATAAAATCCGAGAAGAAAGAGGGGAATTATTATAACAAATGCAGAGGATTCCTAGGGAGTACTTTGAAACTTAAATTCCAGGAAAACTGGAAAATCTAGAAGAAATAAATACCTACTGCATTTGACCCACCAAAATTAAATAAAAAGGATATAAGCAAAGCAAGCAATAAAAAGCCTCCTAACAATCAAACAAAAAAAGTATGGATTCCTGTCAAAATTCTACCCAATCTCTAAGAAAAGCTAACACAAAAGCTCTTCAAAGTGTTCCAACAATAAAAAGGAAAGGTACATTACCAAACTCATTCTACGCTGTCAGCACTTCTTGTACCCAAACTGGGATAAATATAGAACAGGAAAAAAAAAAAAGAAGAAAGAAAGAAACCTGTAGAGAAAATTCTTTCATGATCATAGACTCACAAATTCTAAGTAAAATCTTTGTAAACTGAAGACCCAATGCCTTGATCAGGTTACTTTCATTCCAGAGACACAAGAACAATCTAACACATCAAAATTAATACAACACAAACATCACATGAGCATCTCAACTGAGGTATAAACAAATTTTAACTAAGTTTAACATCTTAATAATACAATCTCTAAGAAACTAGAAAGAAAAGAAGCACACACTAATGTAATGAAGACTGTGTTTTGACAAACTTACACTGAATGAGGCAAACCTGAGCATTTCCTTTAAAATCAGGAATCAGACAAGTGTGCTGGAATAGTTAGATTTTCTTATGCATTTCAGCAGTGTAGAATCACCTGGGAAGAGAGAGACGATCAATAGGGAATTTTGTAAATCAGAATGGCCTTTTTGTATCTGTAGGGGATTATCACAAATGCCTTGGCAGATGTAAGAAAACCCATCATTCCCTAGGTTTCGGTCCCATAATGTAGAAAAGTAGAGAAAAACGGCTGAGCATGGGTCATGTGTGCATTTATCTTGTTTGGTTTTATTTTGTTCATATTTTTTTATTGTTTTTAGGTTTTTGGTTTTTTTTGACTGTGATGGAACTAGCAGTTTTGGAATCCCAGCCTCTGGAGTACCAGCCTTGAGGACTTCTTTGCAAAAGTGCTCTGTGAGCCCAAACCGAAACAAACCAAACCAGATCAAACCCCTTTCTCCCTTGAACTGCTTGCTGTCCAGATACATTATCACAACAACAGAAATAAAACCAGAAGAGGTTTTATTTAATACAGTGCTCAAGGCCTGTGTTTTATTTTAGAATGAAAATAAAGGAGGAAGAAATAAAAGAGATACACATAGGAGAGAAAGAAGTCAGATTATCCCTAACTCTGACACATTCCTATAATTTAAAGATCCTAAGACTCCCATAAAAGACTCTGAGGACTAATAAACACTTTCAGCAAAGTAGAAAGATACAAAATCAACATTTAAAAAAGTCAATAGCTGGGCGGTGGTGGCGCACACCTTTAATCCCAGCACTCGGGAGGCAGAGGCATGCGAATCTCTGTGAGTTCAAGGCCGGGCTGGTCCGACAGCCTCCAAAACAATACAGAGAAACCCTGTCTCGTAAAAACCAAAAAAAAAAAAATTGATAAATAAATACGTCAATATACTTTCTATATGCCAATAACCAATCTGAAGAGAAAGAAATCAGAAAACATCACATTTACAATACCTTCAAGATAATATAAACATCGTACCAGTAGGTAATTATTTGACATGTCTCAACGAATCACTCATTGCTGTAAACTTAACCAAGGAAGAAGAGACCTGTACACTGATCACTTCAGGACTTAAGAGGATCTGAAGAGAGCCCCATGGTTAGGAGTACTTGCTCTTGAATTTCCCCATTACCTATAAAGAATGCCTTTTGGGAAAGAAATGCAGCTGGCCCTGTACCTAGGCTGAGCTTTGAGTACTGTAGTGGTTTAAATAAGAATGGTCTCCAGAAGAGGTTGTGGTGAAAGGGGAACACTCCTCCACTGCTGGTGGGAGTGCCAACTTGTACAGCCACTTTGGAAATCAGTATGGAGATTCCTCAGGAAAATGGGAATAAACATACCACAAGACCCAGCAACTCCACTCTTAGGCATATATCCAAAAGATGCCCATTCAAACAAAAAGGATATCTGTTCCACTATGTTCATAGAATCATTATTTGTAATAGCCAGAACTTGGAAGCAACCTAGATGCCCCTCAACCGAAGAGTGGATAGAGAAAATGTGGTACATTTACACAATGGAGCACTATTCAGCAGAAAAAAAAAAAACAAACAAACAATGGAATCCTGAAATTTGCAGGCAAATGGATGACACTAGAAGAAACCATCCTGAGCGAGGTAACCCAGTCACAAAAAGGGAAACATGGCATGTACTCTCTCACATATGGATTTTAGACATAGATCCGGGGAGTGCCAGCCTACAATCCCATGGCCAGAAAGTCTGGGAAACGAAACCTTCATTCAGTGGCTTATGGAAGAAGAGGCAGACTCCCATGGCTAAGCACTCAGCTGAACTCAAGAAATCCAGTGACAGAGAGGGAGGACTGATGACCAAAGGGGTTAAGACTGGGCTGGTTTAACCCCCAGAAACAGCTGACCTGACAAGGGTTAGCTCTTGAATCCCAGACTGATGCCTGGGAATCCAGCATGGGACTGATCAAGACCCCCTGAATGTGGGTGTCAGTGAGGAGGCCTAGGCAATCTATGGTGCCTAGGGTAGTAGATCAATATTTATCCTGGGTATACAAATGGACTTTGGGCTCCCATCCAACAGTGAGAGATGCACTCTCACCCTGAACTCTTGGGGGAGGGTCTAGGCCCTGCCCTGGATGAAATGACAGACTATGGTCACCCCCATGGAGGGCCTCACCCTCCCTGGGGAAATGAGGGGATACTGGGGGGGTTGGTAGGAGGGCAAGGGAGGAGGGTAGGGAAAGGGAGAGGGACCTGGAATTGACATGTGAAGCAACCTTGTTTCTAATTTAAATTTAAATTTAAAAATAAATAAAATAAAATAAAATAAATGGTCTCCAGAAACCCATATATCTGAATGCTTAGTCATCAGGGAGTGTCACTATTTGAGAAGGATTAGGAGATATGTATGTCCTTGTTGGAGGAAGTGTGTCACAGGAGTAGGGTGGGTGGCCTTGAGGTTTCAAGAGGCCACAATAGGCCCAGTCTCTCTCCCTTTGTCTATGGTTTAGGATGTAGCTCTCAGCTACTACTCTAGTGCATGCCCAGATGTTTCAAGGCTCCCTTCCCTGGTGATAATGAACTAAACCTCTGACACTATAAGCAAGCTCTGAATTAAGTCTGTCTTCAATAAGAGTTGCCTTGGTCCTGGTGTCTCTTCACAGTAAAAAGACAGTGACAAAGACAAAAACCGACATAGTGACTGACAACCATCTGAGGGTACCAGGCATGTATGTGTTACACCTACATATAGTGAAGGAAAATGCTCATACACATGAAATAAGACTTTGTTTTTAAATCTCCAAAGAAATAAATTAAAAACAGTAAAAGATGGAAACACATTGCATGCTGTCTGGCAATTTCTCAAAAAAAAACTAAAAATAGCACTATGGTATGAGTCACCTATACAGTTCTTGGGTATGTACCCAGATGACTCTAATTCAACATACTACAGAGAAATTTGCATATTCATGTATATTACTGACTTTTAAATTAAAAATGAGCTACTTAAAGGACAATTTTTAAAATGGTAAACGCTATAAATGAGTAAAAAAATGTATGGCATTTTATTTAAGGCAACTGTGTTAAGAAATAAGGGGATACTTCTAATTTTCTACAAAATGCAGCTAAGAATCCAAGAGAGATAAGAAAATGAATCCAGTCCAGGTGGTGATGGTGCATGCCTTTAGTCCCAGCACTCGGGAGGCAGAGGCAGGTGGATCTCTGTGAGTTCAAGGCCAGCCTGGTCTTCAATAGCTAGTTCCAGGACAGTCTCCATAGGCAGAGAGAAACCCTGTCTTAAGAAAAAAAAACAAACAAATAAACAAAAAAATTAAAACCTGAAATCTTTATGCTGGGCGTTGGTGGTGCACGCCTTTAATCCCAGCACTCAGGAGGAAAAGGCAGGCGGATCTCTGTGAGTTCGAGGCCAGCCTGGTCTACAGAGAGAGTTCCAGGACAGCCTCCAAAACAATATAGAGAAACCCTGTCTCGAAAAAAAAAGAGAGAATAAATCCATGGAATTGTGATAAAGTATGCTTAAAGGCTAATGGTGTAATCTTGATGGATATCCAGTTGTCTACAGTAGAATTCTAAATTTCTTATATATGTTTCAAATTTTTAAGATAGAATAAAAAAGAAAAAAAGCTGGAAGGAAATTTTAATGTGTATATATCCTTTGAATCATGATTTGGACACGCCAAGTATAAACTATTTTTAATTTATGAAATTCTGTGAGAGTGACTGTTACCCCATTACTTTCAGGCCTGTGTGGGAGATGCTGTTGATCTCTGGGTACCACCATCTTCATCTTACACTTGAGAGTGGCTACTCTGAGTTCAGCTACCGCCAGCTATATCTCCTACCCAAAGGTATTCTCTGCCTACTGAAGTTCTGCTTTCTGTTCACATGATTTTCTTTACAGGCAAAGGAGAAATTTCTAGGATGAGCAATTCGTTTCTAACCACGATGTAAAATGAAGGTGGATGGATGATTGCTAGCCGGGAAGGAGGAGAAAAGCAGGGTGTGACTATGAAGGAGATGGTTATGGCAATGGAGCACCGTGGCAACATTGACTGTGTTGTGGCTTTATGAACCTATGCAGTTATAAAGTTTGGTATAACCTATGCATACATACATAATATATATACATATATATCAACACAATTTTCTTCTTTTAAATCTGTTCCATTTATGTACGATGCAGCCACTGAATGACACTGGTGGATGGGTTGGAAGGGCATTTCTGAACTAATTTTGCAACTCCCTGGGAATCTGTGTGCTCTTTGCAAAGTACAAAGAAAAGAAGTGCAAGTCATTTTTAAAGGCTTCCAGATTCCACTGAATCCTGAATCCAGTGTTGAAAGTGTGAGGGTGAAATCTTCCCTCCCTTCTCTAGACGCAGGAGCGGAGAATTTCGCTTGAAGTCTTCTAGCTTAATCAGTTTAGGCTCCCTAACCTCTGTGATGCTTTCTTGGAGATTTGATAAGTTTCCCACATCTTAATTAGTTACTTTTCTGCTTAAACTAGACAATGTATGTTCTTGTTTGCTGATTTGAAGGCTAACTAATTTTATTCTGATAGTTTCAATTAGCTGTCATTATCTCCTAAGAGATTTAGGACAGCGATAAGTAAAGCTAATTTATCTTCATACACTGAAGCTGCTGATGAAGTTGATACACGCAAGGAATTAATGAATGGATAGCTAATATGCCTCAGGGACATCTGATTACACCAGCTTTGTTAACACTAGCAGCAAAATGGACAGGAGCCTACATTGCCTTGCAGATATTAATGGCCCTCACTCCGACAGCATTTTGTGTTATTCTGAAATCACTGGAATGTTTATACATACATCTGTGCCAAGGAAGTCAATTTTTCTTCCTTTTCCCCCCCACTGATGTAATGATATACTGCATTGTTCTAACCTCCTGCCCATGCTTGGCACTAGATGAAGACTCTATGGACAATTCTCCTGATGGGTCAAGGGATACATGAACTCAGCATTACTGTAGCCCTTGGCAGTCTGGTTATGAGGAGTGATACTCAGGTCAAGCAAAAGGAAAAACATGAAATATGTAGTTCAGAAAAGAAATAGAACCTATATTTGGGGTAAGTTCAAAAAGAGAGAGAGAGAGAAACTCAGAACAGTATCTTAGATGGCACCACAATCCATATTTCAATGATTTCCTTTATTAATACTTTGTACTAAATGTTTATGTGGGTAGAAACTTGTCCTAGTTATGTTTCTGTCATGGTGACAGAATAATCTAAATACAAGGAACATTGAGAAGAAAGTTTAAGTCACAGACCATCATTTTGGAGAAGTCAAGGCAGAAACAAGCATCTACTCGAGTCACATGCACAGTGAACCGTAGAATGAGAATAAACACATACTCACTTACTTCCCTTCAGCTAGTTTTCTGCTCCCATATTCAGGATACCTTGTCTAATGAATGGTGCCACCCACCATGGGCTGAGTCTTTTCCTTCATCATGAAAATCATGACAATCGAGATAGTTCCCCCACAGACTTGCTCACAGGCCAACTTGATCTAGATAATTCCTCACTAAGAATCTCTTTTCGCCGGTCGTTGGTGGCGCACGCCTTTAATCCCAGCACTCGGGAGGCAGAGGCAGGCGGATCACTGTGAGTTCGAGACCAGCCTGGTCTACCAAGTGAGTTCCAGGACAGCCTCCAAAGCCACAGGGAAACCCTGTCTCGAAAAACAAACAAACAAACAAAAAAAAAGAATCTCTTTTCAGGTGTTTCTAGATTTGAAAATTAAAACTGTCCAGCACAGAATCTATAGGTGTTTGGACTTTGTATCCCATGTACTTAGATTACAATTATGAAGAAATTGATTAACTTTACAAAAATAGAAACACGGACACATATACCTTAAATATAACTTAACTCTGGTCCATATAGAAGTGATCGACTTTATTTTTCCTTCCTCTTGGCCTTAGTTTTGTTTGTTAGTAAACTGTGTCAGATATGCACTTCCTAAAATCATACATAACTGCTTCAAAGGGGCTACCCCAAAATGGAGTTGGGAGAAGGAACTGTCAGGGGTGCACACTGCTTTGCTTTTGTTTCTTCTCTGTCTTTCCAAAGTTTCAACCATGGGATACTTAGATTTTTTTTAAAGATAACAGAGAAGTTGAGGCAGCTCCATGTCAGCCAAAGACCACCGTCTATCCCTAGGTGTCTCTTCAGTACTTTCCATTTATGAGTGTTTGAAACCCTCTGTTTCCTGTTTGTGGTTCTAGTTTTCTACAATTACGGGAAAGAAGTATAACCTTAAAATATTTTCTGAAGAACTTAAATGAGGTCAGTCATTGTGAAACCTCAGCTTTCTCTCTTTCACTGAAATTGCTTTGAGTATTCAGCAACTCATGGGGTTTTTTTTGTTGTTGTTGTTGTTGTTGTTTAATGATATTTGTGATTTTTAAATTTTCTGTGAAAAAAGTTGGTATTCTTTTGATGATAGCTGGCTTGAACATATAAATCACTTTATGTAGTATAGACATTTTCAAATCATACACACACACACACACACACACACACAAACAACACCAAAAGACATACATTAGAAAAAGGATTGTCTTGTCAATATACAATACTGGGGAAAGTGTATATAAAACCAGATTCCATTCTCTCACCATGTTAAGATACAATTCAAGGTGAACTGAAGCACTATAGATAAAACATGAAACTGTTAAATCACTACACTAGAAAGAGAGCACTTCAATTACAACTATAAGCAATACTTATTTTATAAGACCCTGTAAGCAATGAATCCAAAAATACTAATCATAGCACTTGAGAGGATGAGGCAAGAGGATTCTGAGTTCCTGTCTGTAGTGAAATTTTATCTCTCAAGAAAAAAGGGGGCGCAGGTGGTGGTGCGTGCCTTTAGTCCCGGCACTCGGGAGACAGAGGCAAGTGGATCTCAGTGAGTTCAAAACCAGCTCAGTCTACAGAGTGAGTTTCAGGACAGCCAGGACTGTTACACAGAGAAACCTTGTCTCGAAAAAAATAAATGGAAAATGGAGAAGGAAAAGAGGGAAAGAGAGACGGAGGACAGACAAGTGGGATTACATTGAGATCAAGCATCGCAAGTAAAGTAGCATGGAGTGAAAAGACAATCTACAGAATTGGTAGCTATTCATGTTACCAATAATTAATATATTGAATACATAAGGAACTCAAAAACTCAATATCAGTAAAAAAAAATGTAACTAAAAAATGAGCAGTAGACATTTCCCCCTGAGAATATACAAGCAGCCAGCAAATATATGAAAAAAAATGCACAGCATTGGTAATTCCTAGGAAAAGGCAAGTAAAACTCATAATGAGGTAGCACCTTCACCCACTTAAAGTGACCATAGTGAAACAAGACAAACCACAGCAGGTGCTAGTGAGAGTGTGGATAAAAGGAGATTCTCATACATTGCTGGTAGGAATACAAAAGATGTAAGTGTGCAGATTCTACAGCTGAAAACTGAAGTGCTATATAATCCAGCTGGAGGAAGTAAAATCACTGTTCTAAAAGATACCTGCATCCCAATGTTTACTATTCACAAGAGTACAGCACCTACCAAGGAGACAGCACAGATGTATCTTATTTAGCCATGAAAGACTGAAGTCTAATAATTTGCAGCAACAAGGACTGAAGAACTGAAGAACATGATGATAGCCAGAGATCCAAATACAAATACCGTATCTTCTCCCTCCCTGTGCTATCTACAAAAGTCTGTTTCATAGAACTGAAGAGATATTTCTAGAAGCTAGGAACTGGAGTAGGGAGGGGGAAAGAGTAAATTTGGATAAAAGACACAAAAAGTTAGAGAGTAAATTCTGATGTTCTAACGCACAATGAGATGACTATTGTTAACAGCGATTTATTATAATGAGATGAATATTGTTCACAGCAATTTATTATATTATATATCACTTAAATTTTAGAATAAGAACACTTTAAATGAGAAAGATGAAGTTTCAAGATGTTAAATGACTTGCTCAAAAGGTCACAGAGATAGAAATACTCCAATCGGCCATATCAAAAACAGAATAAGCCCATTGCCTTCTCTTGTACTAACAGATTAGCAGAAAAAATTCCCCAGGGCAATCTTCTATAATTGCTCCATATTAGCTGACTGGAAAATTGCCTTCTATTTCACAAATCCCATTGCATTTGACATCTGACCTGCTCACTTGGATTTTCCTTATATTTTTTTCTTTTTTAAAACTCTTTAACGTGTAAATAGTGGGAGAGAAAGAGAGAAGTGGGACTGAGAAAGGGAGGAGAGACAGAGATAGAGATTAGATAGATAGATAGATAGATAATGATAGATGATAGACAAATAGCAGATAGATGATATAGATATGATTGACAGATAGTAGGTAGGTAGATAGATAGATAGTAAATAGATAGATAGATAGCAGATGGATAGATAGATGAGAGAAAGAGACAAAAGACTGAGGCAGAAATAAAAGTCTAGATACATTCTTATGAAATTTAACAGTGCATTTATAAATAAATTGATGTTTTTAATTTTAAATTAAGGAAATTATATGAAAGGAAAATAAGATTTTTAGCCCTCAGAAGATACAATTCAGAACAACTCATCTCTCCCTCTGTTGATTCTGTAATCTAGTGAAGTAGGCCAGGTAATCTTCTGTCTATTGAATCTGTCACCATCATCTTCATCATCCTTTGTATTATGTTTTACTGTATCTTCGTGTGTGTGTGTGTGTGTGTACATGTGTGTATGAATATGGAAGCCAGAAGTTTTCTTTCAATTGTTCTCTTCTTTCATTAAGTGAGTCCCAGGAATTGAACTCAGTTTGACAGATGTGGCAACACACAAATTAGCCCACTCCCTACAGTGGTTACCTTAGGGATAAAGTTATAGACCTTTGGAAAGTGAACTTAGGCTTCTCAATTAGCAAATTGCACTTATAGTGAAAATCCCTAAGTTAAAATTGGCTTCAGGTGAATTCTAATCTCTCAGTTCAAATAATGTGATCAAGGCTGGGTTTCTTTTTATCTTTCTTCTCAGCTTTCTTCCTTAGGGTTGGCCTTACCTTCATACCAGACCCTGATGGTCTCAAGATGCCCTTAGCGAATCATTCTTTATTAATATCGAGCAGGTAAACACAAAGAGTATGTTCCAATATGCACAGTCAAGGTCATATAGGTCCTGCATTCAACATTAAACTATTCCCTCTGGCCATGAAAGACAGAATAAAGTAAACTGAAACTCAGTCTTATGCTACAAGCTGTAAGATCGCACAGTAATTATACAGCCATCTACCATGAGGTAACTCAGAAGAATTAAGGATTCTCCTTATGGATGAAACCAGTAAAAAGCTGTACCTGGCATTATAATCTCATGAATGAATTGGCCCTGTCTTGGTGTAGATTCTTCCTGCAGCTTATTCCTTGCTGTAACAAACTTGGGATTTATAGTTCAGCACCATCTGATCCTTTACTGGAAACAAAGTTCTCCCATGTATTTGGAGTTTTACTGATTACACTCCCTAGCTATGTGTAAATACCTATTCTCTATTAATAGGTCTTAGTTTACTGTTTATATTCCTTAGTTATATGTGAGACCTGTTTCCCACTATTGGGTCCTTGTTCCCCTCTCCATTGCAATTGCAGAGATCTGCCTTCCTACAGTTAACCTTTATTGACAGGCATTTGGTCAGTGTTGAGGGCCCAGGCAAATGCATCCCATCTAAGACATTCCCGAATATCTGAGGACATAGAATTACTACACATCCAAAGTTGTTGATTCATAGCTGCCTAGATGGGTAGAAAAATAAGCATGCCCTAGCTTTACCTCAGTGGTAGATAGAGAAAAACGATAACCTGAACTAACTCTGCACTAAAAGATTGTCAAACTTCTTGTTTTATTAACTCAAGATTTTAACACAGAGATTTACTTCTCCCTCCTGTTTCCCCTGAGAAGATAAAGACAAAGGTAATCAGTCCATTTGCTCATCCTCAAGGAAAAGCAAACTTTTCTGAAGGCCTGTGATGTCACCGAGGCTAGAGCACTGGACAGTGCCAGGTTTTGTTTCTCGTGCAAATTAAACTTAGACCCTCTCTTTGCCCTACAACCCTAAGTAATCCCATACTAAAAGTTTTCTTCTAGCAGTTTTAGCCTATTCCTCTGTATGTAAATCTTATCTGCCTTGCTGACCCCTAGAAACTCAAGCCTCAAGCCTCACATTGTATCGTAAAAATAATTACTGTTGCAAATATATGTATCCATACCCCCAAGAACTGGGAAGAATTTGAGAGACAAAGAAATGGAGAAATAGAAACAGAGAAACAGAACAGCAAGAGAGAAAGAGAGCAGAAGAAGAATAAAGAGCATGCAGAGGAGCAATTGTGTGTGAGTCCATCCCTTTTTCCCTCAGACTTTAGTTCCTTTGCTTATTTGTAGTTCCTTTTTTTTTTGAACGCTGAGCAAAAATTTTAGAAGCTGATCTTCTAGAGTTTTTGATAGTCTTACATTACCATGGGAGCTAAAAAGAGTTAATTTCCTTGGAATCACATGGATCACCAAACGGAGGTTAATAACTACGAGACAGACAGAAAAGGTACTGCAGATAAGAAGCACGTTTCCTTGACATTCTGGTATCTTAGCTAGTACATATTAAAATAAGGCATCAAATTATATGTGGAGTCCATCAATGAAAAGTCATGATCTCCAACAGGGTCAGTACTACTCTAGTTATCCCTCCCTATTGATTCCACTCTCTGGTGTTGCTCCTCAGTTTATTAATTTTATCAACTATTCTAATAATGAAAAGGAAGAAGCAATCCTCACTAAATCATTGTCTTTTGACTGCTGCCTCATTTACTCGTTGCTAAACATTCATTGTCTTTACAAAATGTAAATCACGACAAAATGGGTTCAAAAAAGGTTAATTATGCACTCACAAAAGTGGACCCAGTACCTCTCCAGCTGAAGATGTAAGATATATTGAAATACCAAAACATAAAATTGCCCCATTGTTTAAGTCCACTTCCTTAAACTATGGTCCAAATTACTCAAAACAAATACTACTGTCTCCTTGAAACTCCTTAGTTCCTCATGATGAGAAGCTTCCCTGTTACAATGAGCAATGAAGGCAACTTGTTCAACTAAAGGTATATTCTTGGTGGGTTCTTACCGCAAATGTTACCATAGTCCTTATGGTATCTATGTACTCTCTGAAATCCATACCTGTGTCCTTCACCCTTTTTCTGATTTACTCAAATATTCACAAAATAGTTTTCCTTGTATCCATACTTACTTCTCCCAAGGCATGGGATAATCCTCTTGTACACTGTAAAGATTTGTCACTCAAATTGGTTTAATAAAACTCTGATTGACCAGCAGCCAGGCAGAAAGTATAGGCAAGGCAACCAAACTAAAAATGATGGAAAGGAAAAGGGGGGAGTCACAAGTCACCAGCCAGGGGCAGAGAGAGTAGGAGATGAACATGCCATGCTAAGAAAGGTACCACAAGAGGGTAAATAAGGAATATAGGATCCGGGCGTTGGTAGCGCACACCTTTAATCCCAGCACTCAGGAGGCAGAGGCAGGTGGATCTCTGTGAGTTCGAGGCCAGGCTGGTCCGACAGCCTCCAAAACAATACAGAGAAACCCTGTCTCGTAAAACCAAAAAAAAAAAAAAAAAAAAAGGAATATAGGTTAAATTAAAATGAAGAGCTAGTTAATAATAAGCCTGAGCTATTGCCTAACTATTTATAAGTAATATTAAGCCTCTGAATCAATTATTTGGGAAGTGACCACTGGATATTTGAGAATAGGTGGGCAGGAGAGAAATGTCTGATTACACTAAAGTCCTTTCCAGAACTGTATTTCTGAGATTCAGATCTGGTAGTATCATCTCATGCCCCAATTGCTTCAGAATATATTCTTGCCTATGATATCTTCTTGTTTGTTCTCCAATTGTTCATCAGGAAGAATCTCCCCAACTCCAATTTCACTGACCAGCTTTGATGAGTTTGCTTGTGACACTTCCAAACCATTTGTCTGAACCTTGATTCATCTTTTGGCCTTTTCTGAGTCTGGAAATTTTTGTCTAGAAAGCCTTTATTTGTTCTTCAAGACTTGGCTCAGTCTCTTGATTGAGTATTTCTTCTTCTAAGAAGCCATTTTGAAAGTATTTGGTAGTCAGTGTTTGGTGCTGTGGATTGTCGAAATCACCCTGCAGTATGTTTACTTATTTGCTTTCCCTGGGAGGTTCCTGAAGTTCATAATCTTGTTTTACTTATCTTGATACCCTCCAGCAGTGGACCTTACCCAGTGTTCCTCAACAATGTTTGGAAATGCAAATTGTGGAGTGAATTGTTTTGCAATTTTTTTTGAGGAGAAAGCAGAGCAAAGGGCCAGGTTGTTCAGGAATTGAGGGCTATTTTGTGGAGGATCCCATGTATAATCCATGTCTGTGCTATGGTAGTGTGGCAAGAGGTCTCCCTTCAGGGCTTTATCTCCTTGATAAAGGAATTTAAGGAAGACACAGAAGGAAACTCAAGGACAGTTTATTGGAATAAAAAAAGGAAAACCAACAAGGCATACAAGCTGGTGATATTGGCAAGGTCTAAGAGGAAGGAGATGGAAAACTGACTAAGGTAGTACAAGGAAAAAGACCTTGGACATTAGAAGACCAGATGGACATACTGAGAAAAAGAAAATGAAAAAAGGTACCCAGGGTCATTTTTCCTTGTAGTCCGTATAGAAGGAACACAATTGCTCTCCTCTTCTGGCACTTGAGTCTTAAGTGAAAAAGCAGCAGCCCATTCTTCCAGATGAAGGTGAAAATGATTTGCCATAATATCATTTAACCTAGCTAGTAGTTAGAAGTTGCTTCCTATAACTCAAGGGTAATAACTAGCTAGCTATGTTTATTATTATCAGCTTACTTCTAGTTATGTTATCTTTGGGTCAGTTTAAGGTCTTGATTACCTTTAGTGCTGCCGTTTGTTATACTTGGCTAGCAGTTTTCATCACTCACCAAACAGCCAGGGCTGCCTACTTCTCATCAATGAGAGCCAGAGCTTAAAAATGAATGACCAACAGATTTTTGTTTATAGTACTTGAATTCTGCCTGTTTTTCAAACCTTTTAGTTTTTTTTATCCATAGGGTATTTATTGCTAAGCAATGATCCTGCCCTTCCTGGTTCATGTCTCTCAAGTGGTGCCAGGAAAGGAGAGAGTCAAAGATGGTACCTTGATTCACTTTCCTCCTTACGTGTACCCATGTACCATCCTGAAATGTAGCAGACTGTCTAATATCAAGGATTCTCTTACGAAAAATACCAGTGTCACATCCATTGAGAAACCAATGGATTCTTAGTAGTTGCCTATTAAAAATGAATTAAAATCTAAAAGTTAGTGAGTACATAATAAGGAAAAACATTAAAAATTATGAATAAATAAATGGGGGAAATCAGCCCAAGCACTGTACTCAGAGATCAAAGTATAACTTAGAGAGGCATTGAAGGAAAATCCATGTTTTGACAATACAAATATATATTTTTGTCCTATCCCCCAGAGACTGTGCAAGCACACATGATGACATCTGGGGTGGAGGTTGGAAATCAGCTACCTGATGGGAGAAGGATTTCTATGAGGCTTCTCAGACCACGTGGTCTATGACCTTTACCACATCTTTTGTCAAGACACCTTTTATCCCAGTTCTGACTTGGGCTTTATGTTCAACCATTTAACCTAAGGCCCATTACTTGCAGTTTATTGTTGCTGCAAATTAAAACCTGCAGGGAGCAGATATGCACTGTGGTTTTATTGGCTAATGTAAGTACAGAGTGACTCACATCTTCCCTTCAGGGAAATCTTAGGTAGGAGAAACTTTTCCAGAGCTCAACTTTTCCTGGAATAACTTTGTCATTAAAGACATAGGCATTGAATCAAAAGCTAATTGACTCAAACCGTGAATAATTTAATCTGGAATTCTAGATCCATTTGCTGCACAAATAATTGACATCAAGCATCTTTTATGCAAGGATGCCAACCACTTCTGAGTTCCAATGCATTTATTTCTAGTTTTGAAGGAAATATCTTAAATTCCCCGTGTCTATTTGTATTGCTGATGATAGCAAGAAACATAATTGTGGGGATAGGGAGACTGCTCAGTGGGTAAGAGCACTTGCTGCACAAGCCATGGGATCTGAATTCAGTCCCCAGAACCCATGTAAAAAGCTGGACATAGGCAGGTGGTGGTGGTGCACGCCTTTAATCCCAGTACTCGGGAGGCAGAGGCAGGCGGATCTCTGTAAGTTCGAGGCCAGGCTGGAAGGAAAGCCTCCAAAACAGAGAAACCCTGTCTCGTAAAACCAAAAAAGAAAAAAAAAAGCTGGACATGTGCACATAGCCAGTAACCCCAATGTTGTTGGCAGTATAGACAGGAAGAGTTTGATGGGCAAGCCAAAAGGGCAAGCTTCCAGTAGAGCTTGTCTCGAGAGAAAAAGATGGGAAGTGACAGTGCAGGACACTCAGAATCTTCTTCATGACGCTCTGCATTCAGCATTCTCCTTTGGCCTCAGAGCACTCAGAGGTGCATGCGCTTGTGCATGAATACATGCATGGGCAGGCACACACACACACACACACACATATACACACACAGAGAGAGAGAGAGAGAGAGAGAGAGAGAGAGAGAGAGAGAGAGGGGGAGAGGGAGGGAGAGAGAGAGAGAGGGAGAGAGAGAGAGAGGATTTCAGTATAATACCAACCCACACATGATCTAAAATGTTTCAAAACATGAGGTGCATCCTTAAAATCAGGCTTAAAAATTTTAATTGCAAAAGTCAAAAGCCTCATTGGTTAAAAGTTCTTGTAGTTCTTCCAGAAGGCCTGAGTTTAATTTCTAGTATCCACATTAGGCAGCTTATAACCTTCTAAAACTCCAGCTCCAAAAGATTAGATGCTCTCCTTTAAACTCTATGGACACCCACACACATGTGGAATATACACATTGAAACATACATATAATTGTTAAAGATAAATTAATTTTAATCATTTTAAATATTTGTAACATATAATTTGTATATAATTACATAATTTCTTCCCTTCTCCCTTTCCCAAGTTCCCTCCCTCCATCACTCTCAAATTGGTACTCTCATCTCTCCCAATTATTATTATTATTTTTTTTTTTTTTTTTTTTTTATTAATATTTTTTTATTTTCCATTTTAAATTTAGATAAGAAACAAGGTTGCTTCACAAGTCAGTACGAGGTCCCTCTCCCTTTCCCTCCCCTCCTCCCGTGCCCTCCCCCCCATCCCCCCCCCCCGTTATCCCCTCATTCCCCCAGGGAGGGTGAGGCCCTCCATGGGGGTGTCCATAGTCTGTCATTTCATATAGGGCAGGGCCTAGACCCTTCCCCAAGAGTTCAGGGTGAGAGTGCACCTCACATTGTTCTATGGGAGTCCAGAGACCGTGTGTATACTTGGGATGGGTACTGATCTGCTGTCCAAGGCTCAATAGATTACCTAGGCCTCCTCACTGACACCCAGATTCAGGGGGTCTTGATCAGTCCCATGCTGGATTCCCAGGCTGATGCCTGGGATTCAAGAGTTAACCTTTGTCTGGTCAGCTGTTTCTGGGGGTTCAACCAGCCCAGTCTTAATCCCTTTGATCATCAGTCCTCCCTCTCTGATACTGGCTTTCTTGAGTTCAGCTCAGTACTTAACCAGCCAGTAAATGAAGTTTCTGTTTCCCAGACTCTCTGGCAATAGGATTGTAGGCTGGCACTCCCCAGATCTATGTCTAAAATCCATATATGAGAGAGTACATGCCATGTTTCTCTTTTTGTGACTGGGTTACCTCACTCAGGATGGTTTCTTCTAGTGTCATCCATTTGCCTGCGAATCTCATGATTCCATTATTTTTTCTGCTGAATAGTACTCCATTGTGTAGATGTACCACATTTTCTCTATCCATTCTTCGGGTGAGGGACATCTAGGTTGCTTCCAAGTTCTGGCTATTACAAATAAAGCTGCTATGAACATAGTGGAACAGACATCTTTGTTATATGAATGGGCATCTTTTGGATATATGCCTAAGAGTGCAGTTGCTGGGTCTTGTGGTAGGTTTATTCCCATTTTTCTGAGGAATCTCCATACTGCTTTCCAAAGTGGCTGAACCAGTTGGCACTCCCACCAGCAATGGAGGAGTGTCCCCCTTTCACCACATCCTCTCCAGCATAAATTGTCATTGGTGTTTTTGATTTTAGCCATTCTGACAGGAGTGAGATGGTATCTCAGAGTTGCTTTGATTTGCATTTCCCGGATGGCTAAGGATGTTGAGCACTTTCTCAAGTGCCTCTCAGCCATTTTAGACTCCTCTATTGAAAACTCTCTATTTAGTTCTGCAGCCCACTTCTTAATTGGGTCCTTTGCTGTTTTGGAGACTTGCTTCTTGAGTTCTTTGTAAATTTTGGAGATCAACCCTCTGTCAGATGTGGGATTAGTGAATATTTTTTCCCATTCTGTGGGCTGCCTTTTTGTCTTGCTGACTGTGTCCTTTGCCTTACAGAAGCTTCTCAGTTTCAGTAGGTCCCATTTATTAATTGTTGAGCTCACTGTCTGTGCTACTGGTGTTATGTTCAGGAAGCTGTCTCCTGTACCAATTCTTTCAAGGGTACCACCCACTTTCTCTTCTAAGAGGTTCAGTGTGGCTGGATTTATGTTGAGGTCTTTGATCCATTTGGACTTAAGTTTTGTGCATGGCGATAAACATGGATCGATCCGCATTTTTCTACATGCCAGTCTCCAATTATGCCAGCACCATTTGTTGAAGATGCTTTCTTTATTCCATTGTATATTTTTAGCTTCTTTGTCGAAGATCAGATGTTCGTACGTGTGTGGGTTAATACCCGGATTTTCAATTCGATTCCATTGGTCTGCCTGTCTATTTTTGTGCCAATACCAAGCTGTTTTCAGGACTATAGCTCTATAATAGAGCTTGAGGTCAGGGATATTGATGCCTCCGGACG